>NC_041402.2:69464562-69774562 GCF_900747795.2 Erpetoichthys calabaricus
CTGTACGCAAATCTACAATCGGTTTCATATTCTGTTCGTACCTTATCAATTGTGTTATTTGTTTTTTGAACAAGTTTGATTCATCGAAGTGATCACTCCTGCTGCGTTCAGTCACTTCACGTGATCCGCTCTCTTGTGTGATGTTGCGATGTCCACGGGTTTATTTAATGTTAGCTACGACCCGGCAGTTAAAAGTGTCTTCTCATTAAACTTGTATCTCGCGAATATGGCATTGCAAACGGCAGCGGGTCAGTTCACGTGCTTACGTGGGAGGCGTGATGACGCGATATATTTTGATATATATCAAAATACCCGTGCTTCGCAACGGCGAAGTACTGCTTTAAAATTTTTATTAAGAAGAACAGTAAACCTTTTTAAACTGAGGAAAATGAACCGGTTGTAATATGACCAAGCTGTGTGCTGAGTTTAGTCTTGAGCATGAAATCTAACGTGGTTTGTGCCCTTCAGAATGAAAACAGTTTGCATTTACCTCTTTAATAAAAGGCGAGCTTTTAAGCCTGAGAAATCACCCCGTAAATGCACACGTTTAATTGCACATGTGTTAATATGTATACTTACACAGTATTAAAAGACACTCAACAATTAACGTTATTTACCTTTGTTCCCGTGTTTGATAAAAGGCGAGCTTTTAAGCCTGAGAAATCACCCCGTAAATGCACATGTTTAATTGCACATGTGTTAATATGTATGCTTACACAGTATTAAAAGACACTCAAAAATTAACGTCATTTACCTTCGTTCCCGCATTTGACTCGTGCTGTAAATCTCTTTCTTGTTTTTAGTTCACGTGATTACGTAGGAGGCGTGATGACGCGATACGTGACTCCGCCTCCTCCATTAGAGTATATGGACAAAAAACAGGTTCCAGTTATGACCATTACGCATAGAATTTCGAAATGAAACCTGCCTAATTTTTGTAAGTAAGCTGTAAGGAATGAGCCTGCCAAATTTCAGCCTTCTACCTACACGGGAAGTTGGAGAATTAGTGATGAGTGAGTCAGTCAGTCAGTGAGTCAGTCAGTGAGGGCTTTGCCTTTTATTAGTATAGATGTATATATATATATATATATATATATATATATATATATATATATATATATATATATATATATATATATATATATGCAACATATATGATATGAATAGATCTAATCAATTAATCTTTTTCATTCTGTATAAAAAGTTGATGGGTTTAAAACCATTTAGGGAGATGACTTCAACTTTGAATGTTTTTGAGTAGCACTATGTTTTCATTGCAAAGTATAACTTTTTGTTTTTTTAACCTGATCCTCCACAAACTCCAAGCCCATAGTACAGTTAGCACTTTAGAGAATGTGTTTAATACTGCCAGTGACCAGTAGACCATTGTTGACTTTATAAATATTAAGGAGCCATTGTTTCTATCTATGATGACTCAATAAAGTCCAAGCTAATTACTGAAAAAAAGATTAAGTGAAGAGTTCAGGATTTAAGATTATAATTTATTGTATCATAAACAGTATTAAGGGCGGCACGGTGGCACAGTGGTAGCGCTGCTGCCTCGCAGTTAGGAGACCCAGGTTCGCTTCCCGGGTCCTCCCTGCGTGGAGTTTGCATGTTCTCTCCGTGTCTGCGTGGGTTTCCTCCGGGTGCTCCGGTTTCCTCCCACCGTCCAAAGACATGCAGGTTGGGTGGATTGGCGATTCTACCTTGGCCCTAGTGTGTGCTTGGTGTGTGGGTGTGTTTGTGTGTGTCCTGCGGTGGGTTGGCACCCTGCCCGGGATTGGTTCCTGCCTTGTGCCCTGTGTTGGCTGGGATTGGCTCCAGCAGACCCCCGTGACCCTGTGTTTGGATTCAGCGGGTTGGAAAATGGATGGCTGGATGGATAAACAGTATTAAGCCTCCCCTAAAAGTTAACATTCTGCACATGTAGCCTATCTGTGGCCATTTTGTAATACATTATGGTGCAAGTTGATGTTTCATGACCTTGGTAAAATCATATAGAGTTATTGGGAATGCCATGTTGTCCTAAGCTCTCCTAGACCTCCATCACTGCCAGGAAGGATAACTTGGTCAAGGCAGAATTGGAACAAAGTAACATAGTAGAACACAAGTAAGAGAACACAAAAGGTTAACAATATTACTGTTGTGAACTTATTAGTCCTGAAACATATGATTCTTGGTAAATTTCAAAATATATAGTCCCAAATACTTCCAATAATGCCCACAAGAGGGGGATATAGCACCAGACTCCAGCTAGTAATAAGGGAAAGCACTGATTCTTAATAAAAGAATAAGATTATATCACAAAATGCTCTGTAAATACATAAAGCTCAGTAGAGCACAAAAGGCAAAAAGAAGTTGCAGGCAAGGGCAATCCAATGCGAACAAGTCCCAATACACAATCTAATAGCGAAGTCAAAACAGAGCAAAATGGTAAAAATTCCAATGAATCCCAAATACTCAGAACTAAATTAAGCAACACCAAACTCCCAAGAAAATTCAAAATGATCTGCCAGGAACTATGGAAGACTTTGAGACTTATAAAGTTGCTGGCTGTGATTTGCAGGTGGCTCTGCCTCTTGGGGAACTACACACAAAACACAATGAACATAGACAAAAACAAAAATAAAGAATGATGCGCATTAACAACATAAATCAAAGAATCAAAATGAAACATTAAAACCAACTGTCTCAAGGTAGTTGTCACAATTAGTGCCTGGACAAAACAAAGGGGGATAAAACTGACAATAAGATATTATGAGCAGCACCAGCAGCGTACTTTGACATACTTTATGTAAATGCTCAGCCCAGTGGGACATCTCTGCACTTAATAGCTTGATTGTTCCAAAGTTGAAGGATCAACCATCAGCAGTAGTTTCATTGGGCCATTCAAGCAAAGGTGTCGCTGTTATATTTATAGTACTCACTTATATTTTTTATACTCCAGCCTTCTTTAAATTCCAGGGGCCTCATGTATAAACGGTGCGTACACACAGAAATGTTGTATAAAACCTAAACTTGGCGTAAAGCCACGCACATTTCCACGGTACCTCATTACTTGGCGTACGCAATTTCTCCGCTCGGTTTTGCAGACTGGCGGCACCCAGCGTCAAAGCAGTGCTACTGTTCCTGTGTGGTCACCCTTTCTTTCTTAGCTCCACATTCCTGATGCGGCTTTATAAATACACTGAAACTAACTGCATATTGTTTATTAGTGTAATGCATCTGATTGTAATTAACCTGCAGCAATATAATGGTCCAGGGAATAGCCATAGTATTCCAAATACCACAACTGCTTTAGTGTTGTAACTCTCACTGCATCTTCTTCTTCTTTCAGCTGCTCCCGTTAAGGGTTGCCACAGCAGATCATCTTTTTCCATATTACTCTCACAGCACCACTCGGAGTATTTATATCACTGTATCTGAGTGGGGAATCACAGCAGCAGCTGATCGGAAAGAGAATTATCAGTATACAGCATAAAGCAGATGCTGACTCAGCCACGGCAAAACACTTTAGAGACTTCCCAGTACGGACTTCGCGGTTTAGAAAAAGTTTCATCCCAAGAACTCTAAACGCACTCAATCAGTCCATCAAGTGCTCCTTGTAGAACTATTTACTTATAAGTACAATTACCTCACTGTAAACTTGCACTACAGTTGTAATATTGCACAACCTGTGCCACTTTATAAAGCGCGTATTTACATATGATGATGGTATTCATTTTTAAGATGAAATGCAGTAAAATATGTTGATTATATTATACAGATAAAACTTTAACTTCATTTAAATAATCTGTATTGTTAATAATTAAACATGTGAGGACACGGTGCCACAGCGCTAGCTAGTTCATGGATTGTTCCGGCATTGCGTTGTATTCTTGCGCTGACGTGACACTGGAAAGAGAGACGGATAGAATAATTAAACATGTACTACGAAGATATTTCAATGTTCCTTAAAAGTTTTGAAGAATCGGCGTTCTAAGCTTACAAATGGCTTCACGTCTATTACAGAGCTGATTGTGTGGCGATTGGGTATTTGGAGAAAGAAAAGTAAGGACAGGAATTGGAGGTTAGTACGTTTGAAAGAGACAGTACTGCTGTGATAAATTATGTCATTGAAGGTCGCGCATGGCGCAGCAAGCCTCTTGCGTGAGATATGAACAATCACTGCGCCACCGTGTTCCCATGTTTAATAACATGCTTTCATTCCTATCATCATGAAAAAGATATCACGTATACATCTCAGTATTTTAATTATTCAGAGAGCTGTAATATCACGAATGTAATGGATTATGTGTCCTGTTGGAGAAAGAGAAAGCCCGTTTAAGAAGCAGGTAGCGATTCACACACAGAGCACAAAGAAGATCAAATACAGAACAAAGCATTTAACATCCTACTTTAGTTACAATGGGATTTGAGAAACTAGTAAATTAAACGATTTTAAGATGAAGTTTATGATGTTCTACTTTAATGGCAAAATAAACTACGTGATTAAAGTGGAAATTTCGAGATTAAAGTTGACATTTCGTGCTTTTTTCCCACTGTGTGCCTATTTTTTTGTGTGTACCCTAATAAGCTTTCATATGACACTCAGACGGTGGGCTACGACTTGCCTTTTCACGGCGACTTTGATATGTGATTTCTTTTTTATTTCGGGCACTGTGCGACTTTGTGAACTTGAGCTTTCGAGTTTCTCCGACACTCTGTCACTCGATCAATTTCCTTTTGTTGATTATACCACTGTTTATACCAATAAATAGTACGTTTTTCCTTTGCCTCCACTTGGTATTCGCTGAAATTCTTAGATTTTCCCCCCCATGCTTTTCCCATTGTCTTTTCTCAGAAGGCTATTTATATCAATTTGCATATTCAAAGAGGCATAATTCTGGGAGGAGTTGGGGCAGGACAGAAAGCACGTGCACGTGCGTTACTTTTCACGCTGATCAGGATTTATGTAGTGGAAGAACGTGAAAGTTTGCGTACGTACAGATTCCTGCATCTGGATTTTTCTGTGTGTACGCACATTTTTCTGTGTGTACGCACATTCCTGCTTTTGTGCTTACGCCATGTTATAGTGTGAGTTCTACGCACGGCATTATACATGAGGCCCCTGGTCTACTGAAATGGTATGGTACTGAGGTTTGGAATTAGGCAGTAAAATATATTATATGTTAGGCTGTCAACTATACTTTTTCTTTGTTTGAGCTCCTCCCGGCAGGCAAACGCTTTAGGTCAATCCGCGTATGCACAAACAGACTAAAAAATAGCTTTTTCCCATCTGCCATAAACTTTCTGAACTCTGAATCTCCTCAGTCTGAGATCATTTTTAATTGAACATGTGCAATAAGCTATATTGGTAATGTGCGATATACTAATGTAATACAATATATAATATGTAATGTACTATTCATTAACTATGGAGGACTATTTTGGACAAAATTAAATAAATAAATAAATAAATGCTTAAATAAATTAAAGTTCTGTGAAATGTGAGCATAAATAAAAAAATGTATCATGAAATGAAGCCTTAATAAATAAATGTGCCATGAAATGAGAACATAAATAAATAAATGTGTCACGAAATATGTTGTTTGTTGCTTATTTATTTATTTCATTTTGTCCGTAACATTCCTCCAAACCATCATGAAATACGACTTGAAATAAAACTGTCACTTTCACTCGTCAAAGTTGAGAGGGTGGGCTCTAACACACCCTCTAGTTATTGATTTGTTGAGTGTTACCTTCAGCCTAGAGTAATCGAACTATGAGCCATATGATTCTCAAGGTACCAAAGCGCATGCTTAAAGTTGTGCTTGTGAGTGTCCATGGCGAATATGACTGCTACAAAAAGTTGCCCAGAGTTGCTACGTGAAGCGGCAGTTTTAATTCAGGAAGCTCTAACCTCTTCATCCCCTCAGGAATCAGCACATGAGGTTTCAGCTGTAAGTGCCCCACTTGATAGCCGAAGACCTACCCCCACTTTGTCGAATACTCACTCTACTCCTGTTCAAGATATACTACTGTATTTTAGGTGGCTGTGCTAATAGCGCTGTAAATTTGCAATAGTTATTTGTCTGCAAAATACAAACCTGCCTACAAGTAAACAGAAAGACCTGACGGTAGCCACATCACAAACGAAATATCAGTTGCTGAATACTGAAGAGCTATTAAATCTAACAGAAATATTTTGTGAATGTCGCACAATAGTTGAGTTGGAGCCATCATTTTATAAACATACTCGCCTCTTTATATTCACTTTGTTACAATGAGTATAATTGAACAGTGGTTATCTTAAAATGCAGTTTTCACCTACTGTCAAGTGATTTTGGTAGACTGAGAATGCAGAAATTAATTTGATGCAAAGGATGTGGAGGAAACAAAACAGGTTTATGTGCATTTTTAGGATAATAAAGTTTAATATGAACAGTTGTTTTTCTTCTCACTTAACGGTATGTTATACACATATATTGTTGCAAGTGTTTGTTTTAGTACATTCAGTAACCCACAGCAGAAAGACTGTGGAAACAATTTTGAGTTAATTTTTCATGCTATTAAATAGCTTTCCGTTACTAATTTCCAATGTTGTTATGCATGTATTTTTCCTTGATTTCTCAATATGTGACTGTATTTCATTTTTTACTTTTTTCCTAAAATGAAAATGAATCAAATTTTTATATAGAAAAAGTGGTAGAAAAAGCAGAAAAAGGCAAAGGTAGTAGACGAACAATTACATAGAATAAAAAATTAAAAATACAATTACATGAAAAATATAAACAATGTGATATAAGAAAATAGAACATATTGGTAAACATAGAAAAATAATTTTAGTTTGTATTCTTCATACAATTGGTTTCTGGGGTTTTTTTTGTTGTTGTTTTACCTGTTTTTTCCCCCCTTTTCGTAATTAAACAACACCTTTCTTTGTTTTTCACCACCCCCCATAATTACTGTTTAAAGTAGGTTTTAAACATTTATTTATACTCTCTCTCTGTTTCTCTAAGACCTGTGGTTCCTTGCAGTTTAGTGAGCATATTTTTTATACAGTGTTTCCTGGTATCCTCATTCAGTTTTACCCTTCTGTAGTTATTTGTAGTATGTTGCTACTTCTAGCTTTCCTAAACAATCCTCAAAACATAGTGCCCACATTCCAGAAAGGATGATTCTCCTCTACATTTAACTGGGCTTTCAGTGTTGCAGTGAAAGAAATACAGTGATGAGCACATTTATTGAACACATTCAATTTTATCTTGTTAAAAACTATTAAATGTGTTGCTTCTTTTAATTAACAGCAGAGGTAGCACGGCTATTTGCCCCGTATGGGGGCTCAAACAACCCAAGGAGGCAATTTAGATCTACTAGAAGGATGCCTTCTCCAAGCATAGTACATCACATAATGTACACACATAATTTCTGTTGTCTAAGTGACCAGACTTCTACCAAAATACCAAGTGTGTTTATCAAAGCGAGCCTTGCTGCCTCTGGACTTGGAGAAAAGAGGATCTCCTTCACAGGTATGTAATATTAGACCACAAATAAGTAGCCCAGTTAACATAATGTAAAGTATGGAAGGAGAGAAATAATTTTGGTTTTGCAGAATAATGTCAGCAGTGTGAAAAGATCATAAATGTGAAATTACATGGTTAAGTAAAATGTGTGATATTTAATTCAAACTGGAACGTCGGTCTTCTTGCATTCTTCCATTTCTCTGCAACAATTCTCTCTCTGAAATATGTGATATCTTCGGCAGAATCCATTTCATCGGCAGTAGTAAGCATTTTTCTAATTAATTCTTGTGCTATCTCGTTTACTTCCATCTCACACACAGCCATGTTGAATTAGGCATAGCCAATCTACAGAAGTCGATTAACCAATCAATAACTAGAGGGTGTGTTAGAGCCCACCCTCTCAACTTTAACGAATGAAAGTGACAGTTTTATTTCAATTCGTATTTCATGATGGTTTGGAGGAATGTTACGGACAAAATGAAATAAATAAATAAGCAACAAAAAACATATTTCGTGACACATTTATTTATTTATGCTCTCATTTCATGGCAAATTTATTTATTAAGGCTTCATTTCATGATACATTTATTTATTTATGCTCACATTTCACAGAACTTTAATTTATTTGCGCATTTATTATTTATTTAATTTTGTCCGAAATAGTCCTCCATAATTAACAGGTACAACAACAATTTATGCTGCTGTACTTTGAGCAATAATAATTTGCTCTGGTTACTTGATCACTTAACACTGTATACAACATGTTTAGAATTATTTGACTTTTCTTTAAATGCACCTTGGGGCTGTCACAAAAAGTAATTTTGTTGTGTTACACAATGACAATAAAGTGCTTGAACTTGAATTGTGCTCATGCCTTAAATGTCTGGTGACATCCTTCAGCTCCTCATGAAGCATTTTGCAATTCCATAAATGTCTCTATACTTATGTCATATCCTTATAAGGTCTGTTGTGATGCTGACACCTTATTTACTAAAGAAGACATTTTGCAGTGTTGCCTGTATACAGGAGTACCCTTTGGCATTTCTTCCTCCAGCTCCAAGCTGCAGCCCTGAATTTAAATACACTTCTCTAACCTTATACCATTTTCATGCACTAGCTGTAAGATTGTCAAATACACTTTTTTTCTGTCACTGATTTTCTAGATTGACATGCAGTTTTCTGCAAAGAGATCAGGAAGGACCAGGAGCTAAGGGTAAATAAAACATGTAGACTAAAGGGCTCTGTTCACAGCTCTTTTTTAGCATAACAATTTACTAATAAAGGCCCTAGTTTTTTATTTACAGACAACGGTTGGATAATGGATGGATGGATGGATGGATGTTTATACAGTAATGAAAAGGCAGACAGTTGTCAATCAGTCCAGCTGTTTTTAAACTAATTTTACAATATACAGCACTTGTATACAGCAAACCTGCTCAGAGCAGCAAGTGCCCGGAGGCAAAGGAATAACAGATGAAACCTAGAGATTCTGAAAGGAGTAGACTACAGCGTGGTCAGAAATAGCAGGTGAGGGGCAGAGAGGTGTTGTGAGGCAAGCAAAAACTGACAGTAAAACCAAATTGCAAAGCAAAATCACAAAGAACAAAGCAAAAGGTTGTAACACTAAAGTCCTATCATTACGCTAAATAAAAATGCAAGAGTAAAGTAAAGGGATCAAAAGTTAGGATACAGAGCCCTGGATGCCTCCAAAAATGTTGTTATACATAATGTAACTACATGACAGATTTATACTTAGCAGTGAGTACAGCAACCAAAAAAAAATCAGCAAAATGAGAATGCAATGATGTTAAACAATAATAAAACATTCAAACCAACTAGTAAATAAAGTAAAGATGAATTCCAGAAACAGCCAAGCTCAAAATCATGACAACACTGATTATGAAAATGACCCAAATCTTCCACTGAGTACACCATGACAAGGCACTTTACAAAGCATTTTAAAACAATAAGATACAATAATAAGGTTATGAGAATCAATGTCTTCTGTGTTTAGAGAATACATAATAGTACGGTAATCTTCAAAGGTAAAAATACATTTCAGCTGTATGGACTCTTTTTAAAAACACTTTATAAAAGTCACATTAATAAAATTGATTATATTTTTGTTATCCCTTAAATATTCACACTGTCATGAAAGTAGTCTCTTTATGATACAGTATAAATATTCTTTTGCCAAGTTTGAACCATTTTCAGATGTATTGAATATCATAGATGAATTTTACGCCTGTTTTTCACAGAATAAAACTAATGTTGCAGGTGTTGATTTTGAGCGATGTCCTAATTTTTTACTTCATTTACCACAATGTCATTTTTAGGTGCCACTGTCACAGTTATTGCTGTATCTGACATCAAGTGTAAAGATGTCAGCATCCCTTAGTGGATTAAAATACCTTTAAAAACTTTTCTTAATGATAGTTAGCTTTTAATTTCAGTAGATCCAGTGGCAGGTTCTTGTGGCTTTGACACTCTGCTTGTCTTTGATATTCCTCTTTACTCCACACCTTGTACTTTACACATCAAATTTCTTTTGGTTTCCTGGATTTAACCCTGGCATGGCTTTGACTATGCTCTCCGTCATCTTCTGGGCTTTTTCCAGCCGCTCACGATAATCCTTGGCTTCCATCTTTGCCCTTAATATACACATTCTCTTTATTTTGTACATAGCAAGTGCCGTTTAATAAAATAGTCGTCATTATCACTCTGGTAATACAAGCATGTCTCTGTATCTAGTGACATTCTCAAATCTGCTAAACTAAGTCCAGGGTCATAGAGGGCTAGAGACTATCTCAGCAGTAAGGGGTGCCAGTCCATCATGGGGCTCACTCATGGAGACCCTCACACTTACACAGGAGCCAAGCAGCTCTTTGGGATGTGGGGGGAAAACAAAAAAATAAAACTCATCACAGACAGAGAAAAAATGTGCACGCTCCACAGAGACAGTGACTTGATGTGGGATGTCAACCCAGGATGCTGCAGCCGTGAAGCACCATGCTTCTCTATGTTATTCAGTCACATTAGGAAAGAAACTTTTTCAGCTTAAAGATTAACACGGGCCTAACAGTATTGACAGTACATGGTCATACACTGCATTAATTTTACCATTAGAAGATGGCAGTATTAAATTAGAATTGCTTTATTAGCGTGAGGTAATGTAATGAATGAAATAGAAGAACTAGAGAGGACACTGAGGAGTACTCTCCTTACTTAAGTCAAGTCTTGTTACACAATGAGCTCCACATTATGCCACTCTGACTCTTTCCATTATAACACACCATTATAATTATTTTCACAACTCTAAACATGCTGCCTTTACCTAACATGTCACAATGCAACATTCCCACCCCATGCACCAAAGCAGTTCTACAAGTCTTGAAGGTGAGCAGTGGTAAGTTTGTTCTTGCCGACTGGGATACCAGGGTTGTAGTGAGAGGCAGGTAGGGTCTGGATTTTGAAACACAGAGAAACATCACATAATGAAAAACAAACAGTTAGACCAGGGGTGCCAAACTCAAGGCCCATGGCCTTTTAACCTTTTTAAAATGGCTTGCATCTTTAGTATACACAACAAGTTACATACATCCTGTAAAGATAATTCCTTTAATCGTGAGGTATCTGTATATAATTTAGCCAGATTTTATTTTCACCTGGCATTAAAACAAATCTTCAATGTCCATTCGTGTTTTATCGGTGCAACACAACACCCTGCATCTATTGACCAATAGTTAAAACTGAAACTGACTGCTCATAATGACCCAAAAAGAAAAAGTGAGAAGAAAGTGACATGTTACACTGCCATAGTGTTCTGGCATGATGCCTAAGATGTGACAGTCTCATGAAAGAGATGATACCTGCACTTCACACATGTGACTAGCACCAGTCTGCTCACTTAGTAAAGCTGCAAAGGTGTCAGGCCTAGCCATCCTTCAGCAGCTTTTAACAGATTGTTACCACCGTCCCACACAATTCTTTGGTCTCTTCTGCTGACTTGACTGTTGTACGTGGATAGAAAACACATTTATATTTTCACACGTGTTAAATGTGATTGCAGTTTGTTTCTGACTAATACTGAATGTGATCTGTTTGTTCCATCATCAACACATTCACACCCAGATTTAAGTTTAAGCTACAAACTCTCAAGTTTTCGGATTGGCGCTCTCACTCAACCTTCTAGGCTGACATCTTTTTTTTTTTCAATGAATGCTGATTTTTGTCCCTGGTAGCTTCCCTGACCTGCTGTAATGTCCAAGAAAAGAAAAGCTTCAAAAGAAAAATAGGGAAGACAGTTTCAAAAGAGATGGAGAGTAGAATATAAGATTGTGATGAACGAAGAGGTACCTGTGTGTCTTGTATGCAAAAAACAAAATGTGAGTAGGTGCTTGTTGATATATTCTGTCTTGCATTGGGTATAGAAAGTGTTATTTTTGGCCCTCAATAAAATTGATTTTGACACTTCTGGTCCGGACTAACATCAGCAGCACTGTGAATGTGGAATATGGGTAGCCTGACTAATCAGGAGCTATTAATGTTGCTGGACCCAGCTGGTCCTTAACTTAACAAAGTGCTGACAACCAGTAGGTGTGGAGCTTCTTGGTGTGATGTGCCACAATTATACTAACCCACTTAATCACACTGGTATGGGGCACGTACAGTATGTCCGCCACCTTCTATTACACCTTTCCTGGGGAGTTGATTTCACTCAGGAGGCAATGATCACACCTTTTATTTCAGTTTCTGTGATGAAAGAGCAGTTTGTCTTTTAAATGAATTGGCCTTCTATTTTTTGTCAGGGGAACAACCAAATTTATGACTGCACCAAAGCATTATGTCATCACCAGCTTAATCTTATGCAGTGATATTTCAACAGTTTCAAAAATGTTCCCATGGTGAAGTACCCATCTTAGTATGATAATATTTTTAAAGGTTTGTTTGCCTGATATTTTAAAAGACGTGGGCTCCTCTGATCCCTATTAGCACAGTAAGCATGTACTTTTGAGATGTAAGTTTCCGACAGGAAAAGGTTTATGAAGTGAGGAAAGAGAAAGATAGAAAAGTACTAGCTATTGTCTTTGACCATGATACTAAATATGAAGCAGAAGAGGGGGGGACAGCACTCTTGCGATGACCTGCCTGAGGTATCCATCTCACACATATACGTCAATAGAAAACAACAACTCAGACCATCAGAATCCACTCTTGAGAAAATAGCCACCTGCTTGTAAAGTTAATAAAGAGGAAAACAAAGTAAGTGTAACACTGTTTTTAAGTTTTAGATTTTTTTCTTATTCTCTAGTACATCAGATTAATTCTGAAATTGTAGTTGGAGTCTTATCTCTACGTCATTACAAGCTGAAATTATCGTTCATTGCCATGCTTCCTTGATCTGCTCGTTGTTGTTGTAGAGCTCTGAATTAACCAATCCATCCATTACTAAATTTGTTTAATCCTGTTCAGGTTCACGGGATCTGAAGCCTATGCCAGCAGCATCAGGTGTCTGGTGGGAACCAGCATTAGACGAAGTGGAAAATATTATTATTAGTTATTGGGCAGACAACTTTATCTAAGAAACATTACAATTACTGTAATGACTTAGCCGCTAAACAACAAATAACCTGTATTGTATATAGTAAACAACACCCCATGGTGCTTCACAAGTACAGAGTGCTAATAGAATTGTTTCAGTAAATTTAAAAGTAGTGCATGCAAACTGGTAGCCAGTTTAAAGTTGAGGTCTTGCTATGTCACACTGGCTAAAAATGTTTGAAAAGTGTGACAGAATGCTAACGGTAGTCAGTTCTGCTCATTATGTATTTTATAAACTGGTTAAGATCTTCTTAGTATGTGAGGAGAAGTTCAGCAATAAAATAAATGTCACGGGAGCATCCTTGCTTGATTTCTAACTTGTGTTAGGAGAATTTAGCATGATGGATAAGTTTAAAAAAAAGATTTGCACCCAGCCTGGAGGAAATGTGATCAGTGCATTTTAGGCTTTAAGAGGCTTTCTCATCTACAAAAGATCTGGCTTGTTTTTTTGCTTCTTCTCTCTCTGTTCATCCCCTGAGGTCAGTCAACTGCAACTGGCGGATCAGAATTAATCAGGGCAAATCTGAGTGGGCTTCCAAGCGCCAGATGGTCTTTCTTCACTTGAAAGTTTCTATATGATCCAATTCAGATAGCATAGCATGTGCTATACAGTAATGACATGCAAAGCAATAAAGAAATAAAAGCTCAATTTAGGCTGAGCCATTTACATCTTCCAAATTACTACAGTCACAATGGGAAATTTTAAAACGGTTAATGAAGAGGAGCCCAAGGCAAACAATGATTTAAGTGCAATCATTACAGTCTTCCTAAAATAAGAATTATCTCATCATGTTAGTTTATTTTTTGCTAATTAAATACCCCACAGCACATTTTCCCTAAGCAAGCCAAAATCGCAATATGAAAATGTAGCATATTTGAGCCCTGGTCTACATGTTAACTTTCTATTGCTTGTGCAGAATTAATCAAAGGAATAAGACTTACTGAGGCTTGGGACTTTCATTCACTGAAGAGCAACTCAACAGTCTTTATCCATGCCAAGGAACTAGTTTTCTAGCCAGTTATGACAAGCAGCCATCTGTCTCTGGCTAAAACAAGAGAATCCTTGTCTTGGGTTATTTGGTAGTGTGCCCTTTAACAAATTGTAGAATCTAAGAGCTGATAGATAGATAGATAGATAGATAGATAGATAGATAGATAGATAGATAGATAGATAGATAGATAGATAGATAGATAGATAGATAGATAGATAGATAGATAGATAGATAGATAGATAGATAGATAGATAGATAGATAGATAGATAGATAGATAGATAGATAGATAGATAGATAAATAGATAGTGAAAACAGATCCATTCAAAGTGGTCTAACTTAATTACAAATATATAATGCAAAATAACTGGTCACATAAGTATCCATCCCCTTTAATATATTACACCGATGTCACCTATGTCATTGCTGGTGCAGCCAACTGGTTTTAGAATTTACATTTAGTTAAGTGGAGATCACTTGTGTATAGTCAGAGGGTTTCTGTTGATAGTATAAATGGTCCTTATCTGGAAAGTCCAACTTATGGTGAGTCAGTATGGTAGTTTAACCTACACAATGAAGCTCATAGGACTCGTAGAAACTCTGTGAAAAGGTTTATTAAAAGCACAAGTAAGAGGATGGAGACAAGAAAATGTTCAAGTCACTGAATATCCCTTGGAGTCCAGAAAAAAGAATTCATTAAAAAATAGAAAGAGTATGGCATAGATGAAAATCTGCCTAGAGCTGGCCATCCACCAACATTGAGTGACCCTGCAAGAAGAAGACTGGTGAGCGAGGCCACCAAGAGACCTATGACTCTGAAGGAGTTACAAACCACAGCCACAACAACTGTTGCCTGGGTGCTTCACCAGATGAAGTGTTATGGGACAGTGGCAAAGAGAAAGCCACTTTTAAAAAATGCACATCTCAGCTAGAGTTTACCAGAAGGCACATGTGGAACTTGTTAGTCACCTGGAAGAAGGTTCTATGATGTGATGGCATCAAAATTGAGCTTTTGAGCACCAGAAAGAAGAAGTGCCATGTTTCAAAAATGGCAGCATCATGCTGTGGGAAGTAGCTGAGTTAAGTATTTGTACCCAGATTTGAAAAAGGCTGTTCACTCACAATCCCCATGCAATCTGACAGAGCTTGAGCAGTTTTACAAAGAAGAACTGGGAGAAATGACAGTGTCCTGAGATGTGTAAAGCTGAGAGGGACCTCTGCTCACAGATTCAAGGCTTGAATTGCTGCCAAAAGTGCATCCATTAAATACTCACTTGAAGCTAATGAATACTTAGGTTATCAGTTATTTTGTGATTTATAGTTGTAATTAGTTGAGACCACTCTGCAGAGATCTGTTTTCACTTTGACATTAAAGAGTCTTTTCTGTTAATCTGTCATCGCAGAACCACATTTAACCAGCAGGTGGCAAAAGATTCCTGTTTTTCCACATGATTGAGTTTAAATTATAGTGGCCTGCAAAAGTCATCAGTCCCTTGACCACATTTCTCATTTTACTGTATATCAAATCCTACACTGAAATTCACTTTTAGGTGACATTTTTATTTCAAAGCACTGAACCTCAAAATTACATTTTTTTTACATTACAGGAGAAATATTTTCAATGAAAAAAGGAACTAGAGAACTTGTCAAGAGTATTTTGCAAGGGACACTATATTCAAGTAAATATACTGTAGGAATCGGTATACATGTAATTGAAAAGAATAAGGCAAAGGCCAAACCTGTGTTCTAATACATTACTGTACTGATCTTCACTCAGATTTATTCAAAATCAGTTCATCGGGACAAGTAGAAAAGAACAAGATGCCTATGATTAAAATAAAGAACAGAAACTTGCAAGCATGTCTGAGCAGGGCACCATGAGGTTTAAGGTGACATTTATCATTAATGTACTATGTGCAGATTATATTAAGAATTACCCCACTCCATTTAACTTTACTCAGTTTTACATTTTTTGCTATGAAGTTTTATTATGAAGTTAAAAAAGCCAAAGGGTGGAAAGAACAAGTGTGCTAAATAACTATTTGTAGCTCCAATTGTATTTTATTCAGTAGCACTTCTCCTTGTTATAATAATGGAAAGCAGACGTCTTGGGTAAAGTTCATTCCATTTGTGGCTCCTACTTCCTTTGTAGGCCAGTCTATGAAACTCTATCAGCAGCCACATTCAATTCACCCTGAACAACTCTTCTTTTGTCACGTGTGTTAGTCTGCTGAGAATACTCTCCGGTTTAATCATTGGTTGTGGTCTGGATTCTAATGTTATCATAGACTGCTTTATCTTCAGTACTCCCATGCACATTTCATCTGGTCACGTTTGTGCTTTTTATGTCCTGACTCATCATACACTGAGCAACCTTGAACTTTACTCTTTCTCTGAATTTTATTCTCATCAGGTTTACAAAGCACCTCGATGGTGTGCTCTGCGTAGGGCGCTGCATAAAATAAATGACTATTTGCTTCATTTTGCTTGTTTCATTGGTCAATGTGACTAATTACTTTCTAATCATCTAATACTACTGTTTATTATTAGATGGCTTAACATAGTAATGAGATGTAAATAAGCTAACTCTAAATTTGCCAGTTATAAATTCTGAATCAACACCATCTCTGTTAATTAAATCACTTTTCTGAAAACTGAAAATCACCTTCTCTTCTTTTCTCTACCAACTCCACTAGGTAGTGAGAATAAGCAATGGGATTGTTATCACCTACAACTGAAAAAATGGATGATATCTCCAAAGCTCAGAATTAGCCAGAACACTTGTAAGTGAGCCATTTGTACTTGGGAGTAAAAGTCTTACAGACTGCTTGTGTCGCATTTTAATATGCAAAGTGCGTGTATAGCATTGGGTTTTATAATGTAGGGAACACGTGTATTGTAAGAAAATGAAAATATCAATTTTGAAGTTATTATTGGCTGTGTGTGAGGAGGAAGAGGTAAATTAAACGTGATGGGACCCCTTGTTCTGGGTTTTGCCGCTTTTCTTTTAGCCTACAGTACATTTAATGATTGAGCTGACTTATTTAGGGACATTTTAATACCAGTTTATGAAGCGATTTTACTCTTAGTGTTTGGCAAGCATTAAGTTTGGAAATGGAAAGCGTATGACTGCAACAGAGGCTATAATTAGGATGGGCTTGTCTAACAAACTTTACAGGAAGGAAAGGTGGGAGAAAGTCATTGGGTTTAATGAAGTATAAATTTAGCATACGCTGTTACGACTGATATAGAAAACAAGAGCTCTTCTCTTTCATATTAGTATATATTTGTATCCATCCTTATCTTCTAAACTGGTGCTTGCCATTACAATGTTGCAGAAATGAATCCTGTCAGAAATGCCTAACAGGCAGGAACACATTCTCTATGAAATGCCAGTCTTTCACAGGGCACACTCATGCACACACCTGCACTGGGCCAACCTAGGTACAACAATGAACTAAACATGCAGATCTTTGGGGTACACAGCAGGACAAAAGCAGAATATTCAAGAAATCCAACACATAGTGACCAAAGTAGAAATGACACCCAGAACCCTGGACTGGCAAGGCAGCAGATTGAATCATACCACCACACTGCTTCTTATATACTAAACAGAAACCAGGCAGCAGAAAAACTTATAATGCATAACACTTGTGGAGTTCTGGTTACAATTTCATATTAGTCACCTTAGGCAGTAGTGCATTTTTAATCAAACAGACTCCCAAAAAGAGCCCTGTGTGAGTTTATTATCAAGGCAGAGAGTATATGTAGAATACTGACGTGACACAAAGCTTTGTTCCTTTTATAACGGGAATATGTATGCCTTATGGGGAAATCAATAATTAATTAACGGTGGCATTGGCTCTGAATTTTAAATGAAAAATCATAAAATCTGCTGCAGATCATGACTGCAGGCATCTAGTCTCTTCTGAAAGGTACAAACTATGGTGTCAGTGCTCTCCATGGCACTTTTTTGTCTCAAAATATTAAACATCTGTCTTATTTAAATTTTATAGAATCCATATTACTAACTGAGAATGCTAAACCGGATGGACGCAGGGACATCCGGCCATGGGCCGTAGCCGCAAAAAGACGTACTGCGCAGGCGCCACAAGAAATGAGGGGCCGCGAGAGGCGGATGAGGGGCTGCGAGAGGCAGACAAGACCACAGAAAAAAGGAGACAAAGAAATGAGGCGCCAAGAGCACAGAAAAAAGGAAAAGGCACAGAAAAAAGTAGTCAAACGCAGGCGCCGCACGAAACCCATTGCACACGAAACTAGCACACAAAAAAAAAGAAGACGCTCGCGCACAACAGCAAGGCACATACAGGCACCGGACGCGACACACACCAAGAAGGGGATTTAACAAGCCCCTGGAACACAAAAAAAAAGAACACAAAACCACCCCACACACCCTACAAGCAACGGACGGGACACACACAAAGAGGGGGATTCAACAAGCCCCTGGAACACAAAAAGAAAGAAGACACTCGCGCAACAACAATCCTCACCCCCCCCCCCCCCCCCCACATCAATAAGAAGTGACACCCAAAGCCACATATCTAAAGGAAACGTCCATATTAAACATACATCATCTCAACACCTTCACACTAGGCAGCATAGGTGTCAGCATGGGTGGATCTCCTTACAATAAAGCACTATTAACCGTTCAACTGCAGAAAAGGCTACATATTAACAGTGAGTGGGATCCTCATTATTACTTATCCATATTTCGCATGCTGAGGAACAAACAAGTCATGAATACACGGTCACGGGTACAAAACGATTCGGATCGGATAACGGGACCAAACACACGAACACGAATGAAACAACAAAATACACGGCGGCGCATACAACGCGCTTCGGAAACTCCGGGAGAAAAAATGTCTCAGATCAAAAAACGCAAAGCTCAAGTAACCCCGTTACAGAGACGTGCCCAAATGGATAGACACAATGAACGTAGACGCATACAGCGCGCGTCTCAAAGTGCTGCATCGAAACAAGCATGATTTCAAACCGAAAGACCTCGCGTCTCAGACATACAAAAAAGGGGGCGATGGGACAGAATAAATGAATGCAGACGTGTACAACGCGGATATGAACTGCCAGAAAACAAGCAAGCAAGACTCCAAAAGCAGAAAGCTCAAGTGACCGACATACAAAAATGGACAAGGCTCGATACAAACAATGCACGACGTAGACTGAAACGGACTTTTCGCAAAGTGGAGGCGAATCAATTAAAACTCAAAAATAGCGCGTCACAAAAAATGGACATGCAACAACGTGGCACTCAAACACCACAAGCAAAACATGCCCGTCGCAGACATCAGTGCCAGACACCTGCTAAACGCTTATGCCAGTTGGCTGACAACGCCTTCAATAATGAGTCCACTATCGAGGAAAATGCATTGGGATTAATGAATGTCATTTGCAATTATTGTCATTCACTTAACTTCCCAGAAGAAACAACTGGCAATACAAATAATGAATTTACACGTTGTTGTCAAAAGGGGCAGATTAGACTGCCTCCTTTACATTCATATCCTGAATATCTACAGAAGCTTCTAACTAACGATGTGCCTGAAAGTAAAAACTTTATGAACTGCATTAGATCCTACAATAGTTCATTTGCTTTTGCATCTACCGGAGTACATATCAGGTCACCAAAAGGCAATGGCCCATACTGCTTTCGCATATGTGGTTAACACAACGTACTATATTATGTCCAAAAAATATTACTGTTAATCACATTAATAACCAGGTCATTTCATTACTTCCTGGAGAGACACGGCTCTTTCTAAGCTCTGACAAAGTTGACTCAGATGACGACAATGAACATCTGCATTTCCCCTTAGAATATTTGAACACTATTAACCCGGACGGATGACCACAACACAACCTTACCCTTAAAAACGGAACAATAATCATGCTATTAAGAAACCTTAACACTAAACAGGGTTTATGCAATGGCACACGGTTAGTCGTCAACACCATGACACACAATGTTATTCAAGCAACAGTTCTTACAGGATCACATGCTAACAATACTGTTCTCATTCCTAGAATTGACCTTACGAGTTCTGACCTAGAATTACCTTTTACATTGAAACGCCGACAGTTCCCCATTAAACCTGCATTTGCCATGACCATCAACAAATCACAAGGACAAGCCATGGACAAGGTTGGCATCTACCTCTCTGAACCCATTTTTGGACATAGACAACTTTATGTTGCCTTCTCACGTGTTCGACGTTCATCTAACGTTAAAGTTAAAGTTATAAATGATCCATGCCAAGGAAGACTCATTCAAGGACAAGACACCATCTTTACTACTAATGTTGTATACAAAGAAATATTCCAATAAAACATTACTCTATGCCAAACACTCTATTTTTTATTTCTATAGGCATCATCCAAACCTGCACACTATTCTATATCTAATTCATACATCTCACTCTTTGTCATGCCCCAACGCCAGGGGTTGGCGAGCGAAGCGAGCAGGGGGCGGAGCCCCCTAGTAAACTACTAATGTCCAATTTATCAGGGAGTGACAATTGATTTGCAAATTCCTGTTGAACTCATTCCTACTTCACAAGCACATTCCTCCTGTCAATTTTCTGTCCGCTCGCATAATTGGTGACATTCAGCATCACACGTCACCTCGGACCACACTCACGACCTTTGCTGTCATTGGCCTTCAGCTTGCTATTGCCTAGCAACAGTATGCACCTAGCAGTCAGTCACCAGGTTATTTTACCACTCTATCTTAGTGGGCTCCTAGCACTTTGTAGATTTTCTCTATCTAAAGGCTGACTTATACTTCTGTGTCGAGCCAATGCCGTAGGTGTGTAGGCTACGCTGTCTAAAGCAGATACTTCTGCGTTACACTCATCCACTGGCACATGCTTGAACGTTAGTTGGTGGTGTTTGTAGTAAGCAAGGAAATTGAATAATCCATTTTTACCCTCCAAGATCGCTGCTCCTCCGTTTTCTTCCATCAGTGCATTTATTTGTCACTCACATTTTTCCACTTTTCATACAAACCTGAAGATGAAAGGAAAAAACATTTTAGGAAATATGTAGTTACCAAACTGGCCAATCAGAGTCGTAGAAATTGGTGTAGGGTTTGTGTCAATACGCCATCTAGTCATATTTTTAAGGAAATGCACATCAGGCTATTCCATAGTTATGCCATAGGTGACACGGACTATGGCAGAGCTGCACTTGAGCCCTCATGCTTTTTCTGTGTTTATTGTATGTTACAACTTCAGTTAGGTTAATTATTGTTGGTCTCCTTACAGTTTTCTTTATCAGGTTTTGTCTTGCCCAGTATTTCACCTCTTGTCTGATTTCCATTGTCCGTTTACTGCACTTCAGCCCATTAGGACTGCTTATTTTATTTTTCCTGGTGTGTTTCTGCATCTTCCAGCAGCGCGTTCCCCATTTTGTTACCTATGTCGTCAGCTGTCTTCCCTCTCCAAGGCTTAACTGAGTCATCTGTGCTCATAGCCATGACCAGCATGCATAGGTCAGGCTAAGCGTTACACTCAGTAACTGTTGGTAGTATTAGAAGAAGGCTGTTTGAAAGTACCAATACAACAAAACTTCACACTGCATGCTGCAAATTTGAAGAACTGTTTACTTCTTCCACAGAATTTTAGAATAAAGAGATAGCAATAATTCACAAAGTTTCCAACCTGAAACTAAATGCATTTAATCCAATTTTAGAGCCAAAGAGGCTCTGGTGCAAGGCAAGGGTCATCCTTGGACAAGGTGTTAGTATGTCACGGGGTCCACTCATATGGACTCCCAGATGTGGTGGTTAAGGCTTTGGACTTCTGACCCTGAGGTTGTGGGTTCAAATTCAGCTACTGACACTTTGTGGCCATGAACAAGTCACTTGACCTGCCTGTGCTCGAATTGGAAAACCAAAAGAAATGTAACCAGTTGTATAATAAGTGCTTTAAGTTGCCTTGGATAAAGGTGTCAGCCAAATAAGTAAACGTAAAATGAAAATTCACACTCTATATGGAGAAAAATCCATACAGATACAGGGAGAACATGCAAGATGTACACAGACAGTGCCCAAGCAGCTTATTCATTTTAGGACTGCTGTGAAGTAGTGGAAGAAAGCAGTACAGTTTAGATGGACGCCTATCCATCACTGCGAACAATCCAACACAGAAGAAAATATAGTTAGGCAACTGCGATTAAGATTTACTAGTTTAATAAACCTGGAAGTGGGTTTTGAAACTCAGGAAAACAAATCAAAAATGCAAGCTGCACACTGGAGGCTCTTCAGGTATTACTGACTACAAGCAAGGAGCCATGCACTGTAAGGCATCAATGCTACAAGCTCTGGCACTTAGTGTTATTTTTTTGGAATTTTATAACATTTTGGCACATGTTTAAACAGTTGAATTCTCCCTTTCATCTTACCATTAGATACTCTCATTTAAATATACTGCAGTCTGTTACTGGCAGGTACAGTGGCTGACTGTCTAAAGAATCATTCTGCCCATCTTTACTAAATTTTATCATCTGGATTCATTTTACCTCCACAGACTAAGAGCATAAGTGGGGGAAAAGGAAATCGGTGGGGAGTCTGTATGAATTTTACAACTTTTGACATTTAACTTACAAAGAACTATTCCACTATAGAAAGACCAATGTAAATGACCTCTGTCTGAGCTTTGTGAACCAGATAGTGTAACAAGATAACTGGCATTTCTAACATCTTGCATCATGCATATATAAATCTCTATGTTTAACATGCAGATATCATAAATTGTGTGTTATATCGCAAACATATTTTTTACTAATGACAGTGTACATTTTATTTATCTGCGTATTAATCTGATATTATAAAAATACAGATAGCAAGTTCTCTGTTAGTAATGACTCACTCATTTGGTTTTGGGGAGTAGTTTCACAACTTCTCCTAGGCCCAATACAAAATCTTCAGCTTGCAGAATGAAAAAAAGAAATGTATGTGAAAATACAGTTACCAAGACCGCTTTTGTGCATTGTCAGTAAACCACTTCATTTAAGCTCACGCTGTCTTCACCAGCTACCTACCACATTCATCTCTAAAACGTACAGACTTAAGTTGTTTAATAACTTGGTTAGTTTACTTTGAGGCTGTTGCTAAAAAGACCTCTAAAAAGCAGATCACACCCATCTATTATTTTCACTGGTGAGAACTCACCCTATTCTATTTCTGTTTCAAAAATATTAAAACTGAGCAATCTTATTAGCAGACTATGTCTTTATTTATTGCAGTGTCTGTTATAAAGCTCTGTATTTTCCCTGGATTTCATTTCATTAGTCTTGCTACAGATCCATACATTGCAGTCTCACTGTACTCGTGTCTTTAAATCTTCTGCATGAAGTTTACATGTTCTGATTGTGGAGTCATCTCCATTTCTCTCCCACACCGCTAAAGATTAAATTCATTTATCTGTACATTCACATTGCAAGTGGCAGTGTGAAAAAAAAACCAGTAAGTATTTCTCAATTGGTAAGTTTCCTTATACTGTATCCTGGATGCATGATGATATGGTGATTAGTGCTGCTACAGTAAATCACAGTTCCAAGAGACTACATTCAAATCCCATCCTAGGGTCCTGGCCTTGTACTCACTCCTGGTGGGACAGGCACCAGCCACCTGTGACCCTAAATTAGATTAAGCAGATTGCAAAATGGAATGAAAATTATAATCATAATCATCACTTTCACTCCATTTATCTTAATGAGGGTCAGTTACAAAATGCTGAGCTGAGATGACTAGATCGCTTTATCCTCAGCAACTTCTGCCAACACCTAAAGAAATCCCAGACACCATATGAAAAATATACTCTCTCCACCATGTCCTGGTTCTAATAGTTAAACCACATACGTGGGACACACTAATAATGAGTGAAACAGGTAAGTTTTAATTTGTACACAGTTTCATAAAAAATTGTTTTGCATGTGATTTAGTAATAAACTGTTGTGGCTTATTATTTTTTTCTTTGATGTGGAAAACAAGACCTATGGCTTCTTAAAGCCTTATTCACTCTTCCACATTTAGCTGTGTTCTTTTCCGCAGCTGCATAATACATGTAATCCATTCACATCACTGCAGAGGTGTGCAGCACGTTTGTTAAAAATGTGACATGCTGCATATTTTCCACATGGAGACATACCAAAATGTGCCATTGTGCACATTACTGTGTTTTCATTGGAAAACTCAATACACGGAAAGTCGCCACTGCCAAAGCCTTCCTCCATATGACTTTTAACCTAGCAAATGAGATGAGATTAGATTTAGATATAATTTATTAAATCCCAAAGAGGGAATTCAAATACATACTTCAGGAAAAATATCAAATACACAGATACTGACACAAAGTATGATATCAGACAATAGAATAAAAACATGTAATTCAGTGTGTACCCCCATCTGAAGTGAAGGGAAAGACGTCAGGAGGAAGCATTAAAGTTCCTGAGGCACTTCTTATTACATTATGAAGGTATGAGCCTGTGCCTAAAAGTGCTCAAAAAAGCACCCCCTGGAGGGGAGAGGCAAAGTTGTTCACGATAGCATCCAATTTTGCCACCATCCCCTTTCCCATAACAGCCCCCTCTGATGGAGCTGTATTTTCTGATGTTTGTTCAGGTGTTTTGCATCACCTGATCTCAAGCTGCTTCCCCAGGGGGTCACAACGTAGAACAATGCATTGGCTACAACACACTGGTAAAACATTTGCACACATCAAAAGACCGGGTCTCCTCAGGAAGGACAATGTACACTGGGCCTTCTTATACAGTGCCAATGAATTGTCAGGCCAGTCCAGTTTGCTGTTCATATGGACCCCTGGGTACTCATAGCTCTGTAGCACCTCCACTTCTTTCCTCTGTAGGTGACTGGTCTCAGGGGCTCCTTAACATGCCGGAAGTCCACCACCACCTCTTTTGTCCCCTTGTTGATGTTGAGCTGCAGTTGTATCTGTTTGCACCACAGGACAAAGCCCTCCAACAGCCTCCTGTATTCATCTCCATTACCAATACAATCTATGATGAAATAACTATCTGAAAACTTCTGTAGACGGCAAGAGCTGGTATTATGCTGAAAGTGTATTGTGTGGAGGAAAAATAGAAAGTGAGACAGGATGGTTCCCTGAGGTGCCCCATTATTACACACCACTATCTCTGACACACAGACCCTGGGCCCCACAATTTGCCATCTGTTGGTTAGGTAGTCTGGTGACTATGGGGACATTAAGATGCATAATCCTTAGCTTTTTTCCTAGTCTGTGAGGCAAGATGATGTTAAAAGTGCAGGAGAAATCAAAGAACATGATTCTGACTATGGTGTGGCTTTGCCCAGGTGGGAGTAAGCTGTGTGGAGCATATAAATCAGAGCATCTTCCACACCTTTATCCTGGATAAGGATTTCAAACCGTATGCAACATTGAGCTCTGATTTTCTTTTCTGTTTACTATACACCTTTAGGATTGTGCTTGCCAAGATTATTAAAATAAATGACAAAGTGACCATCACAGAATGTAACACCAAAACAACCACAACACAAAGTTGACAGCTCAACAGAACAACTTTATGTGACAGGAAATAAATTGGCAATACAGTAATCCCTCCTCCATCGCGGGGGTTGCGTTCCAGAGCCACCCGCGAAATAAGAAAATCCGCGAAGTAGAAACCATATGTTTATATGGTTATTTTTATATTGTCATGCTTGGGTCACAGATTTGCGCAGAAACACAGGAGGTTGTAGAGAGACAGGAACGTTATTCAAACACTGCAAACAAACATTTGTCTCTTTTTCAAAAGTTTAAACTTTGCTCCATGACAAGACAGAGATGACAGTTCCATCTCACAATTAAAAGAATGCAAACATATCTTCCTTTTCAAAGGAGTGCGCGTCAGGAGAGAGAGAACAAAACAAGCAGTCAAAAAAAAATCAATAGGGCTGTTTAGCTTTTAAGTATGCGAAGCACCGCCGGTACAAAGCTGTTGAAGGCGGCAGCTCACACCCCCTCTGTCAGGAGCAGACAAAGAGAGAGAGAGCCAGAGAAAAATAAAGTCAAAAATCAATACGTGCCCTTTGAGCTTTTAAGTATGCGAAGCACCGTGCAGCATGTCCTTCAGGAAGCAGCTGCACACAGAAAGTAGCAACGTCCCTATCGTCTAGGTGTGCGAACAGCCCCCCTAGGTCAGCGCAAGAGAGAGAGAGAGAGAGAAAGTAAGTTGGGTAGCTTCTCAGCCATCTGCCAATAGCGTCCCTTGTATGAAATCAACTGGGCAAACCAACTGAGGAAGCATGTAGCAGAAATTAAAAGACCCATTGTCCGCAGAAACCCGCGAAGCAGCGAAAAATCCGCGATATATATTTAAATATGCTTACATATAAAATCCGCGATGGAGTGAAGCCACGAAAGGCGAAGCGCGATATAGCGAGGGATCACTGTATTTTTTTGACTAGAGATCTTTATTTAAATTCTCAATGACAGGAAGATGCATGGAGAATTAATGTGTGCTTCCAGCCAGGAACTAGCTGACTTTCTTCTTATGAGAATGGCACCAATTTTACTTAGAAGCAAAATGCAATTTATTTTACAAATGTTTTTGTGAAAGGAAACACTGATTTCACTCATCACTAGGAGGCACCAAAGTGCCATTCTACCTACATGCCAAAAACCACCTCAACTGGTCTCCTCTCAATCCAGAGAAGCAGTAGGTTTCCTAATAAGTCCTTTCATGTTACTAAGTGCTTCATCCTATCATGAAGTGTGAGCCCAACAGTCCTTGACTGAGACCCCATTCATCTGCTTGTATTCACAATGTCATTCTTTCAGGTAATACACAGAGTTTGTGACTATAGGTTGTTAGAAACTCGACACAGAATCATGAAAAGGTTTGGGGCAGCCACCCGTATAATTGGTTTCCTGGCTGCAAAGTTGCGTAAATAGATGCAGCACTGCTGTGCACAAAACCGAGTCCAAAACAGAACTGAGGGAATAGGGAAAAGGTGCAGGCTTTTAAAGGGGAAGACAGGAAGTGACATCATAGGGGTCGGGCTCATGAAGGTCTTTAGCCATTGGTTGGAGCCCGGATGTGACATCACAGGGGCCGGAGCCGGCAAGGTCTCCTTCCATAGAGCCAGGTGGAATCTCCCGTGAATGGTCTACAGGAAAGGGAGAAAAAGAGTCAGTGCACTCTGCCACATCCCAGTATGCCTCGGAACTGCCCGTACTCAAGTCCTTTAGCTGCCTCCCATGCACACGTGTGTGACAAGATAAAGATAAGGATGTAGACTTTTCAGAAAACTGAATACTTCATTTGACTACCACAGTCCAATACAATGGCTGCAAAACTGCTGCTGCACTGAGTTCTATGATGAAACTCACAATCACATTTTCCCCCAGTCATAAACAAAACCTGGAATGTTTGAACTCTTCCATATGAGGCAGCTGCTTATGCTGTAAATAAGCCATTCTTTTCTGACAGAGTACTCTGATCTCAGATTTGGTGGAACCAAATCTCATACAAACCATATCACACTTAGCTGCAACCATTCCTGGGTGCACTGGAGATCACAGTGTGAAGACATTATCTGCAAAGAGCAGAGATGCAGTCCTTAGGTCCCCAGATTGGATACTTCAAGCTATCAACTACACCTTGATATTCTGTCCAAAACAAGAGAAGAGACAGCAGGCATCAACAGACTTGACTTAACACAAAATATATAAACACAACTGTTGCACTACATACACGAGGATCGAACCGCACACAGTAAGAGGACCAAGAAACCCATACTCATGAAGCACGTCCCAGAGTACAAGGTCAAACATTTTTTCCAGATCCACAAGATACTTGTAGAGAGAAATGGAAAATTTTGGTGATCCTGGAAATATCTATACAAGGATTAGAATCAACATTATTTTTCCTAGATCTAAGGTTCAGCTATTAGACAGAGTCTCCATTTCAATACCCTGGCATAGGTTTTTCCAAGGGAGACAGAAGGGTGTCAAGCAGATCTTCTTGTTGCCTGTATTAAGAAGGGTGATCACCACTTTAGTCAGCCAGTCAGTCAAGAGACACCGTAAACACACAATTGAAGACAACTGTTAGTCAAAACAGTCCTACAATATAGTGTGCTTTTAGCAGAAATAAAGGGATCCGCTCGCAATACTTCAGAAGTGTGAAACTGTGCTGGAAAGTCGTTATTCCTTCAGGTAATTTGACATCCCTAGTTTTTTCTAAATGTATAAATTGACATATTCTGGCAACGAGATCAACAACTTTAGTTATCAAGCTTGACATACAGTATGTCTGACATGAAGTCCTATAATGTGACATTGGCTTTCCCCGAATGGGACTGCATGCAGCTCTCATCATTCACCTAGAGGGTGTTGAGTCAATGTGTCAGCTTTTTTCAGAGCTCAACTGAGCTATGTGGGTAACCCAGGCTTGCCTGTGAACACAACTCCAGGCCTGACTTCAGGAGTCAGTCCCTGTATTTCTGTTAATCTGTAAATTTTGCCTTGATTTGTTCCAGACTATCATGAGGATCATTAACAGATTTTTTTTTGGCCCCTAACATCAGGCCAATCTACTTTGGAATGCATACTGCCAGACAACATAATTCTAAGGATCTATGAGTCACACATGCCTTCCACCATGCCATGGTCACAGTCCTACAAGCGGATGGATAGTTTTATGCATACAAATTATATATTAAATACAGTGATTATAAACGACCTTATTGAGTATCGATGCAGTACCTGGCGTAACTTCTGTTTAGCAGCAGAGGACACTTTGCCAATTGCAGTCCTTTTAGTAGGCGAGATAGTTTTGATAAGAAAATGAATAATACTGATAAAATTCAAAAAGATATCTGTTTCCCTCAGACAATAATTATAAGTGACAAATCACTTTGTTCAAATACAGAATTGTACCTTTTCCTGGATTTTGAGTCCAAAAATAAATTAAATTAACTACAGGTGTCAAAATCTGAAAAAGGTGCTGCTCCTAAAACTCACTGTAATTAGAAAGGAATAAAAGGTAACCCCAGGGTCAACATTGTGGGTTCACAAGTGACCTGGCAAAGCAAGGTATGTGTGAAGACCTTAACTGAGATTGGACCAAGCGTGTGAAATTGTATAAAGACCAAACACAAACACACATTGAGCTTTGCATATAAAATAACAGAGCTGCATCCTCATTCAAACTGCTGGACTTTACAGGCATTATATAGGACACAACAGCTTTTCCCAGCTCACACTAAATCAAGACAAACGACAACTTGGTTTTTACAGCTTCGTGATCTTATGACCTGACTGACAAACATGTATATTGTTAGATGAAGTTTTAATTGCAATGGTCTTGCAAAGGAAGTACTGCCACCCTTTCAGTATGTATATATCATAGGGTGGGGAGACCACTAGCGGGTTCTAATTTTGTTATACAATTTATTTCTCTTTAACAGATGTTACTTTTTTCTACCCTTTATTGGTTACCAGTATAGCTTCAAAATTTCAAAAAAGTTATAAAAGTATATACATCATATGGCATTCATGGGCAGTTTTCATTCTAACAAGAAAAAAAATATAAATGTTTTTACCTAAAAAGCAATGAAAGATAATTTTAACTAAAAATATCCAAAAAAATATGTGCTATCTCTCATTCTAGCTGGCATGACCCCCTTAATTGTGGTCCATCAAATGTGAAGAGGAATATCAGAAAATAAAAACTGTGAGTGATGAACTGAAGGCTGGCCCTCATAAACCTCTAACAGTGGGCAGATGAATTCATCACCATAGTACAGGTTTGATTCTATTCAGAGTGCCACTGAAGTTCTAGAAGCTTCTATTGTAATCAAGCTTTACCATGGCAACAAGGGTTAGAAAGTGTTTTAAAAAAAACAACAGCAGCAGATCTGCAAAATAATTATGAATCGTGATATACGAGCTTCTCAAAATTGCTAAAATAAGCAGAGCATAAGGTAGGAAGATTTACTGATGCAGCTGACAGCCTAATGTTAGTTTTATTTTTAAGTTAGGATGTAGTTAAAATTTCAGACTTCAGTAGTTAAGCATTTTGACAGAGTTAAGATTTAAAAACAGCACAACAATAAAAAAAAATGGCAGACAGCATAGCAACATAAATAAGGCTCTAGTTAGACTCACTAACAAATTTTCCTTATTATAAATGGTAAAAATAAAACTAAAGCTTGTATTTCTGTCCCTCCTTGCTTGTTAGTGGCCTTTAGGACCATATGCAGCCAAGCATTATAAGCCTATGGATTTTGCACCTTAGTCATCAAATATCACGCCTTGTTTAATTCTGGATCAATATTTTCTCTAAATGTTTGCCACCCCCCACCTTCAATGTGACATCAGCAGTCATTAAAGAACAGCTCCAGCTCATCTGGACAGTGACTCCCCAGAGAAGGTTCAAATGCCATACTATCTCTGTCCAGATTCAGATTCAGGATTATATCAATGTATCATTATATTTAGATATTTATCTTCCATACACTGATGTATTTACTCAACAAAATGCTCAAAGGAATTCTGTCCACATTCATCACTGTTGTGAAAAATTATATATTCAATGTATTCAGTTGTGTCCCTATGGCCACCCTGGGAGGCTTTGGCTGATTAACAGTGACACCAAAATAGCAATTTTTCAGTGCCTGTAAGAATGATTTCCAAATGGATCGCTGCTGCATCTATTCATCTGAATGAGACCTGGGTGCCATTTACATCTGTCATTTGGACCTATGCCCTATGCGAGTGATTAGAGAGCCATTTTGGAGCCAAGCTCATAAAATGGCTGTATTTATTCAACCAATTTTTTTTTTGATGAGGACACAGTACATCCAACTGTGATAATTTTTTTCTCTCCTGTCAGTTAAGCACAATGGAGAAAAATAGTACAGATTACAATGTCTGGCTGGGCAGAACCAGTGATGTTTTTTTTTCATGCAGTCCTTCTGTGCTGTTCTTGCTCTACTCCAAGGCATCTGTTTTATTTTTTGATATGCAGATTTTGCTCCACACCAAAAGGAATTTTCTAAAATGCATATGACACATTCTACAAAACAGCTTCTCTGACATTTAGTTTGTACAGCAGGTAGCTGCCTAATTAATGCAGAAATTGTCTCCTGGTCAGCCTGGGGTTGACAGCGTATTCTCCTTTTTGTCCTCACTTGTAAGTTGTGCAAAACAATCAAAACTCTGTCCAGGATTGAAGAGAATTATTGTTGCAGTCCTTCAGCTCTAAAGGTACAGAATACAGCAATCGGTCACCTCACTGCTGGATTTGGTTTGATGTCGGCATAATTGCGCTCACTTCCCCAATCCGTCAGTCAGTCTCATCATCCCTTTTCCCCTGACTCATGAACAAGACCCTGAGATTTTCCTCCACTTGAGTCAGTAACTCACCCCTCAATCAGAGAAGACAGTCCACCTTTTTCCTACCGAGGACCATGGCCTCACATATGGAGATCCTGATTCTCATCCCTGTCGCTTCACATTCGGTTGCAAACTGTCCCAAAGCGTGTTGGAGTTTGCAGCCTGATGAAGCAAACAGGATTCCCTCCTCTCCCAGGCAGGCCAGGCCTCTTTTGCTTTCCTGGAAAAGGTCTCACCTCAGTTGGCTTAATTCCAACTTCACTGGCCTATCTCAGGCTTTGCAGGCCCAAAAATAAATAACTGGCAAAATAACTATTAAAATTTCAAAACCTTTGGCTTGTATAAATACAAAGAATCTTTAAAAAATAAGATTTAGTAACAAAAGATTTAAAAAAAATACAAAGAAAGGCTAAAAAGAGCAGAAGAGGCACAAAGGAGTTGCCAAAAAGGAATTCATTTAATTATTAATTTAATTTAATTTAATTTAATAATTTAAGTTAAGCAAATAACAACACATTCAATCAAATCAAACTTAACAGAACCAAAATTCAAACCCTACCCAAAAGAAAGAGAGCCAACAAAGCAAATCTTTGAAGCAGCAAAGATAGAAGAGTTTCCTTTTTCCCTTATATAGAAACTTATTCTGAAATGTTATCAATTAGATCCTGCAAATTTAAAAAAAGTTTTGAACAGATTCTCTGACTAAGAATTTGATTTTTTTCTGTTTCATATAGTATAGGACATATGTTATCCACTGGTGGGTTTGGATTCTTCCAATTGAGCAGGATAAGTCTAAGTGCTAATAGTGAAGTTAAGGCAATTGCAGTTTGTTTGTAATTTTCTACTTTATGCCCATCTGGGAGTACACCAAACACAGCTGTTAATGGGTTAGGAGGGATTGTGACACCAACACTGCCTGATAGGCATTTAAACATTTTTGTCCATAATGATGTTAATTTGGTGCACACCCAAAACATGTGGTCTAGTTAGGCTGGTGCTTGATTGCAACATTCACAGGTTGAATATTGCCCTGGGAACATTTTTGATAGTTTTAATTGAGATTAATGCGCTCGAAAGGAGACTTTAAGTTGAATAATTGAATGTTTTGCACATACGGAGCTAGAGTATATTCTATGCATGGCTGCCTTCCACTCCTTTTTTGAAATGTTAAGTGAAAGATCTTTTCTCCATTGTGCACTAGGATTTTTGAAAGGAAATGACTTTAAAATGTTTTTATAAATTTTGGAGATGCTATCTGAGTCTTCTGTAAGAGAAACGCATGAAAGGTGAGAAAAATTGGGCAGGTTCAGTTTAGCTAAAGTTTGTAGCTTGAAAGTAGAGGAAAAATTGTGTGGATGAGAAATAAAAAAAATGTAATCCCAGACATTATCCAAACATTAAACACTGTGTATGTGTGAGAGGACAGAAGAAGGTGGTTATCATGTCTTAAATTGCTTCTTACATTGGTTTCATATTCTGAGTGAATGAAGGGCAATTGGATTATTAATGAATTGACAATAATTTGCATTTACTGGGACACAGAGCAGGGAATTTAAAGATGTACTGCAAGATTTTAATTTTACTGTATTGCAGACAAGGCTTGCATATATTCATTGATTTGAGTCAACGTCCAGGTCTTTATGACCTGTATATTTGTCGTAATATAATAAAATTGAAAGTTAGTTAGTGCCATACACCATTCTGCTTTAGGTTGTTGCAGACTCACCCTTTGGATTCAATGATGTTTAGAATTCCAAATAAATGAGGCTATGATTGAATCTAATTTCTTAAAAAATGATTTGTTAATGTAAATGGGAATGGTCTGAAATAGAAAAATAATCTTGGAAAGGATGTTCTTCTCAACACTGTTGATTCTACCTGCTAATGTGAGATAGAGGGTGGACCATCTATTCACGTCTTGTTTATTTTTTTTCCATGCAGACAGTAAAATTTTGTTGAAAAAGATCTTTATATTTACTTGTGAAATTTACCCCTAGATATTTAAACTGATCTGCTAAGATAAATGGGAATGTGTCCAGTCTAGTATTGTGTGCTAGAGAGTTCACTATGAAATAATCTTTCCTCTTAAAAATGCCTTCAGAGTTTCCCAGAGTATTCCTGCAGAGACCTCTGGGGATGTATTTGTCTCCAGAAAATAATCAATTTGCTTGGATATAAATTCTGTACAGTGTTCATCGGCTAATGACTGGGGGTTAAGATGCCAGGTATGAGATAAGTGTGTAGGACATAATAAGTTACACTCCATGATCAGAGGGGTGTGTTCAGAGATAACAATAGCATCATATTTACATGATTTGATAAAGGGCAAAAAATTATTGTCTATGAAGAAATAATCAATTCTTGAGTAACAATGATGAACTTGTGAGAAGAAGGAATGTTCTCTAAGGTTGGATTTAAAATCTACCATGGGTCAGATAAATTCTGATTCACTACAAATTGTAATTATTTTTACAGTAATCGATGGTATTGCAGCGTTAGATGAACTAAAGAGAAATGAAGTATTCACTCACTTAACAGGTTTAAATGCCAAGATAGTATTTTTTATAGCCGACCCACATAATCCATAATGACCAGTTTCGGCTTCAAAGGGATTGGACTGGCCAAATCTTTCACTCCGGCTATACAAAGAAAGCTAGGCTTGTGGGACTCTTAATACACAGAACTATCCCATTTGTAGCATCAGATGTAATATGTTATCCTGAAGGGTGATATGGCATGGTGATGGGCAATTTATTTAATACTAAAGTGATTCTGATATTTATGCATTTAACATGGATGATAGAGATTTCATCCAAAATGTATTCAGATATTTTCCTAATATGAGCACTCATAAAAAATATGATGGCAGGAGATTTTAATTGTGTTTTAAGTCGTTAACAGTCTCGTCTCCTTTTTTCTTGCAGCCTCAATAAACCGCCACTTGAGGGTAATGAAGCCAAGGAAGCGGCAGCCTTTCCTGTCCAATCTGTTTAAAAGGGAGATGCTCCCAGAAGGTGCCATCTCATTTTGGACCTGACTGCCATAAGGAAAGAGAAAGAGTGGGTCCTGTGGTGCAGACCACTATAACAAGGGAATTTTCCCAACTAGAGAGCACTTTCAAATGCAAGTTTTATTTACAATTTTCATTTTTGCTGGAATTAAACAGAAATTGCCCAGTTGGTACCCTAAGCATCTGGAATTTGCCCTGCCTCATCACCCCCTCTCCCCATGACAGCACAAATGTGCATACAAGAAAAAGGTCTCACAAAGTTTAAATTAATAAAAAATGCAAAAAACATTCTCTTAAAAACAGATTACAGTATTATCTCAGATGACAAATCCTCTGAGAATAAGGCTCTTTTATAATAAAGCTGGCATAAAATCTGCCCCAGTGCATACGCAGGTTTAAGTTATTTGTTCACTAGAGCACCACTTACTGGTGGAACTTACTGGAACTTACTGCACAGCCTCCCTCGACATGGAATAGTCCTTGTCTGTCAGTCACTGAGATCGTACTGCACATACTGCAATGTGATGTTATTATGTGTGACTGCTTAGGTATTTCATGTTTACTACCGTTATCTTATTATTTTTATAAAGTAATAAATATAGTTTCTCCAGTATATCACAAAAACATAAAGCAATTATTTTAGAAACTAAAATGTGGACTATAAAAAAGGTAAAAGCTAGATAAAAGTAACGCCACATAGCAGAATCATTGGGGCTAGCAAGCACCCATTAAAGGAACAGGTTCAGTGCATGAAAGAGGGGATGTGGCTGCACAGCTAGACAGCACTTACTGGCATGCAAAAGGTGCATCTCCTCTGTGTGGCTGCCGGTGAATCTAATTACTGATCCTAACATGGTTTGGCACACAAACTTGGGAAAACCGAGGAAGATGGTGTTGCATCTGACCCAAAGTGAGCCGTGTGAGGTGGAGCCAGGGGCCTGAATGTGCTGAAGATAAAGTTGATGAGAGTCTGTGAAGTGGCATGGCAGGTGCTGCGGAATATTAGGGTGGCAACAGAGCCAATGAAGGCAACTCTACTCTGGTCATTACAATACACATTCATATCCCTTCTGTTTTACATCTACTGTTGATAATGAAGTATCTTATAATTGTTAAGTATGACTATACAATTACAATTACTACATTTTACCTAACCTAAAAAATGTCCTGCTGAGAAACAAACTAGTGATTTATTTACTGAGCTACACCTTGAAAAGCATGTAAAAATGAAACTGAAACAAATAAAAATAAACCTATCTACCAAATTCTAATGAGACACAAAAATCGAAGAATAAAAAAAAAAGGGAAAGAGGTCAAACCAAATGAAACTCACAAGAAACACAACTAAAGGTTATTTTATTTAGAAGGTTTATATCTGCAGACTGGATAGTGGAAGAAATGACCAGCCGATCTTTCTTCCCGTGGGTCACGTCCTTAGAAGCCACACTGCTAGCAATTTGGGAACCAGTACCAACAACAGATCTTAAAATGGCAGTGATTGAGGACCTAAAAAATAGCAATCAAGAAATAGAAAGTACCCACTGAATTCATACAAAACCTAATCATGATGAAGTGGAAAGGACCTACATAGAGAAGTGGAGGCCTGAAAAAACCCTTGAATAGGGCAGCCTCAAAGACCGGAGATGGGGGGGTTGCGCCACCACAGGTGCTGGATGCCATTTAAAACAGGTAAATGTTGAACAGTAATGATAATACTGATAAACAAAAACAGACATATTAATACTGAGCTGCCAATACAGCAAGAGATAACCTATATAGTCCAAACAGATGATCTTCACAAACTGTATCATGAATGCACTGGACAGCGCTAGTTCTGATAAAGAGAAAAAAATAAGAAATGTACCCCATCTTTTGAGTCTGATTTAAATACCCATACACAAAAAAAGTTTACTGTGGATATGAGAACTTAAACTTCTGGGTATGTGTTGTCATTCACATGTGCCTAGGGATCACCTTCTGGGGTCTGCTAAGGTAAGCAGTTCCAGCCCAGGACGAAAGGAGATGCTGACGCTAACAGAGTCTTTTCTTTTCACCATAGCATCAAAAAGCCGGTTAAGGATGTCCAGCCTCACCCACAATACCTCGAGAAGGCAATAAAACAAAGCTGCTTCTGAAAGGTGGCATCACATATTGACTGGGCATTTGAAGAGGACAGAGCTCCAACTCTTTTGTTAATTTTATATTTGTTTGAAGGCTGTCTGAAGGCCCTTTATTTTCTTGCTTGCAAGCTGAAAATCCTGTTAGTTTTAGTTCTTATTGAAAGAGGTGAGCTGTCTGGTACCCCAACTTTTTGTTGGCACACTCTGGTCTGCTTTCCTGGTCCCATTACAATGTATAAATGTCTCTCTTCACTAACCTTATGTTGTACACCACAACTGAATATCTGAAAAAAAGCAAAAACAAGCCCTGTTCAAGGTTTCTTTCACCCTCTGTATCATTTTCTCCCATATAGATTTTTATTCTACCAAAATATTTGAATTCCATCCTTCTCATGAGTTTCTCATATCTAGGATTTGTCTCTCAGTATTCTACCAGATGCTGGAAATCAGCATGTTATTCTTAATAAAGTTTAATTGCGTCAAACTATTGTCATGGTATGTGTGCATTTGCCTCACTGGAGTTATAATACAAAAAAAAATTGAAAGAAAAAGTCACCCCTAATGTAAAGAATTCTTGAAATTTTTGAGAGGAAGCCCATAAAATAAAGACTGAAATAAAGCATTGAGACAAAAGCTAAAAATTACGGGAAAAGGAAATAACTACCTGAGTCACACCACCTCAGATACAGTAAGCCAGAGTAAAGTGTGAAACTGAAAGTCATGTTTAACTGAGAGATTAGAGCATAGATAAAGTGTTCAAAATGCTGGCATCTGAGGATGCTACTGCCAGAACAGAGCACATCAAGTGATACATGGGAGAAACCCTTCATATGAAATGAGGTGATACATTGGACACTGCAATACAATTTAATATACATGTTTAAATATGGACCTAAACATGTCTAAAGTGTTACTCTTCCATTTTCAAACCCTGAATTATTAACATAGTTTATATTTAGCTCTCCAAATCTGGACCAAACTTGAGACTCCCACTTTCCAAAGAAGCAACACAGTGTGATCAGGAAGCCATACGAAAGTGTCAAAGCAGCCGAATCTGTCTCTTCAGGGACCACCAAAATCAAACAAAACAAAAGATGTTTCACATTCATTTAGGTGAATATATTGCCCATCACATTCCTTGATGAAATCTCACACCATTCAACAATATCAAACTGTAGGAGCTTTCATATGGAGATGTATGAGTGAGTGGGCCCTGCAACGAGACCACCATTGTGTCCAGGGTGGGCTTCTTCTTTACACTCAGTGCTACTTTTGAACCACAAGATCCTGTAATTGAATTGAGTAAATACGAACAAAGGATAAACAGCTGCCCACTTTTAACAAAATTTATTTGTATAGCATGTTTTCATACAAATGGTGTAGCTCAAAGTGCTTTACAAGATGAAGAAAGAAAAAAAAAGAAAAAATATATATAAAAATTAGGCAATAATAATTAACAAAGATTAAAGTAAGGTCCGATGGACAGAAAAAACAAACAAAAACAAAACTCCAGAAGGTTGGAGAAAAAAAAAACAAAACAAAATCTGCAGGGGTTCCACGGCCACAAGACCACCCAGCCCCCAGCAGGCATTCTACCTAACATAAATGATCGCAATCACTCCTCATGGTTGAAAGGCTTCATGTGGTAGAATTAGATGATGATGGTCATTTGGACCTCTGGCCTTCAACCCAACAATGTAGGGACTGCACGGTGAGATCTGCACCACCACAGAAAACTGGAAATAGAACAACAGAGAAAGAAAGGATAAGTACGTTAGTAGTTAGTAACAAGCCCCTCTTCCCCTTTTGTGCCGCCCATCAATTTGTACATGCAAATGAGGGAGATGAGCGCTACTGACGTCTCAAGATAGATTTTTAAGGAATATGTCAATTCTCTCCTGCCCTGAAAATTCTGGTAATTTTAGCTATGAAAGGAAACTTGAAATGACTTCATGTAATTTATAGATGTATGTTGTGTTGATTACATTGTGAGCAGAGTCCTCCTCAAAAGCTTTATATCAAAATTGCAATAAGACAGTGGTTCTCAAACTGTGGGGCGTGCCCCCCTAGAATGTTGCCATATGTGGCGTAATTTCGCTATTCGTAGGGAAATTTTAAACTTGTAGCGGTGTATTGGCAGCAAAAAATATAGGAATAAATTTTATTAGGGTTTCAAAAAAACGTTAGGGGGGCGCAATTAAAACTGTTATGAAAACTCGGGTTGCAAATACTTACTTGAGAAATGCTGCAATATGACAGATAGAAGATGAACAGTTACTGTAAAATTAATCTTCATTTAGATTAGCAGGAACCAAACTTCCCATTCATTTGTTGATTTTCCGAACCTGCTCTCTGCCTTACCACAGATAGCTCCACACCACAGATAGCTATTATATATCCCAGCAGCCCCAGCTACAATAAAGGAACTTTACTGAGTAGACAGCACTTTCGTTCAGTGCAGTGCATTTCTAATCTAACAGATGTAACCATTAAAAAAATCAAACATATTTCCTCATCAATTTTGCCAATGTTGTACTAGAGTGTGGTGGCAAAAAGGGAAGTCTCACATGAACTTTTCCATTCACCAGCCAAGCTCAACTTCCACCCTCACCTATCATCACAAACATTTTTTGGCAGATTGAAAAAGTAAAATCACAAGTGCAAGCAGCCAAGACGAGGTTCTTCTCCCTCTGATTTGCCCCCTCTGTTTGGTCCAGGGAAGACCTTGGAGCACAGACGCTCCTTCTCTTGTGTACGATGACTTATGTCAAGGCTCCTGTGCTCCTTTTATACGTTATGTACCTGGCACTTTCCCACAACCAGAAGACCAAGGATGTACAGAAGTGATTCTGTTTCTTGGCTGGCCTGTGAATGCCTAGAATTGTTTAGCAGTGCACGGGAGCTATCATTGCGGTCACGCCGCCTATCCAGATTGGCACATTGCTACTATACACAGTGGAAGAAGAGGGAAGTGACTGGGCTTTTAGCAGGAGCACACTATGTCCAATTTATAAAGACATTAAGCGCACAACACACAAAAGCTGGAAAGCACAAGAAACATTTTAACGTGGCTGTTAAATGATGTTTGAAAATGTTCAAAGCAACTCTTTTAAACATTCAGAGTCAGAGAAGCTTTTTGCAGAGTTAAAGATGTTAAGATTTGCATTGGGTGTGACAAGGATGGATAGGATTAGAAATGAGGGTCAGCTCAAGTTGAACAGTTGGGAGACAAAGTCAGAGAGGCGAGATTGCGTTGGTTTGGACATGTGCAGGGGAGAGATGCTGAGTATATTGGGAGAAGGATGTTAAGGATGGAGCTGCCAGGGAAGAGGAAAAGAGGAAGGCCTAAGCGAAGGTTTATGGATGTGGTGAGAGAGGACATGCAGGTGATGGGTGTAACAGAACAAGATGCAGAGGACAGAAAGATATGGAAGAAGATGATCCACTGTGGCAACCCCTAACAGGAGCAGCCGAAAGAAGAAGAAGAAGAAGTCAGAGATGCTTTTTAAAATCAGAATAACCTGCTATGCCAGTGGTATAAGATAATTTTACTAAACATTAAAGCTTTTTAGCTATATTTTTGTCAAGCTTCTATGGATTGTAAAATCTTCTTCTGTCTTTCAAAATTTCCACATAAATGGGAGGTTGACTGATTCAAAATAGACTAAAGCACCATGACACATTTATGAATGTGTCCTGTGGAAGACTGGCATCCCATCCAGGTTTGGCTCCTATGTTGCGCCTGATGCTGCCAAGGCATTTCCAGCTGCTCATTCAGACAACAGACAAATGAACAGCAACATAAACAGAATACCAGAGAACCTGAACCTTCATGCTACCTATAATTTACACCATTAGCAGATACTAATATGTCTGTTGCTTCTAATGGTACCTGCTATTAAAAGAAGGTGAGGACAGCAGAGGCAACACCAACAATATGAGTTTGGGGAGGAAAGCCAGGCTGTAACATACGAGACATGAATTGGAAATGACGTGGCATAAGATAAAAGGAGAATGCAAATTTCAAATTTCTTTTTAGTTGTAATACTGTGCAGATGTTTATAGGCAGAGTGAGGTGATGAAAAGTAATTCATGACATGGCACAGCATACCTGCCTAACCCAATTTGGGATCACGGTGGGTCAGAAAACATGCTGCCAGCATTGGGTAACAAACCAGGACATAACAGGGATAAATCACCACTACAGTAAAGCACCCTTCCTCACCTAAATAACTATGGTGGCGCAGCAAGTGGCAGAAAAATAAAAGGTGGCAGGGACAAAATCCAGGACACAGGAGAAGATCAGTGTCCCCAGAAATGGCATGTACATATGCAAAACTAAAAGAAAATCCTGATTGGTGGAAACACTTTTCAATCACTTTACAGTGCTCTGCTGCTCAACATTATGAGAAATTTCAGACTGTTGCAATATGACTGATTGCACGCAGAAATTCAAACAAGTGTTTTGGCATTATTTAAAAAAAATGTATTGCATACTCAGGCACAGGGAAAAGCCCACTGGTTTGTGTAGGAGCTCACTCTGTTATGACATTATGTGGGCTTTATATGTATATTGTGACTCAGATCTTGTTCGTTTAGGTCTACATTACATTGTTTACTTCAGCTTTATTTCTGTTAATGTCTTGTCTTCTTTGTTTATGTAAAGCTTTGAGTAGTGTTATGTGTTACTAACATTTTTGCTGCACATCTTTATTTGTACCCGGGGGGGGAAATTTGGCTTTATACTGAAGCTCTTAAAAGAGACAGAGCTGGAGGTGGCAGAGTTAAAGGTGCAACATTTGCATTGTGTGTGATGAGGATGGATAGGATTAGAAATCGAGTACATTAGAGGGTCAGCTCAAGTTGGACGGTTGGGAGACAAAGTCAGAGAGGCGAGATTGTGTTGGTTTGGACATGTGCAGAGGAGAGATGCTGTCTGTAAAAAAGCCTAATTTTCCCCAGATTTGATGTAATCTAAATTTCTGAGGGGAATCCCATAATATAGAGACTAAACAAAGCATCTCAATGAAAGCTAATGATGACAGGAAAAGGAAATAATTATCTGATGCAGCTGGGTATATTGGGAGAAGGATGCTAAGGACAGAGCTGCCAGGGAAGAGGAAAAGAGGAAGGCCTAAGAGGAGGTTTACGGATGTGGTGAGAGAGGACATGCGGGTGATGGGTGTAACAGAACAAGATGCAGAGGACAGAAAGATATGGAAGAAGATGATCCACTGTGGCAACCCCTAACGGGAGCAGCTGAAAGAAGAAAAGAAGACTGAAACTCTTAAAATAAAAAAATACATAAGTAGGTAGATAAGTAAGGAAGTACATAAATAAATAAATATACACACCCACTTTGGTCTAAACACACACCGGAATGCTTATAAAGGAATAAAATTAAAAAGAAAGAAAAGTTCTGACTTGGCTGTCACAGTCCTGGAGGGGAATTATCCAGACGTATTGCTGTTGGTATAAAGGAGCCCTGGTAGCTTTTCATGACACACTTCTGCTAAATAATTAAATGGCTGAAAGTACTCAGGTAATATACAGTATTATCTAGGATAGGATATCTAGGATGGGAGATAGCAGATTAGCCTTGACTACTTCAATGGTCTGAGCCCTGCCAGGCTCTTTATACCTGAATCAACAGGATGCATTTTTACTGTGTATTAAACACCATGCTGACAAAGAAGTGCATGCAAACTCGTATCCTTATAGGTGCTCTGTACTATAGAAGACAGATAAAGGACAAAAAGGTGACATCAAAAATAATAATGAAAAACAAAACTAGAAATGTTTATGTTCAAGTACCAATAAGGAGATCAACACTAAAAGAAAGAAAAGCTCCCTCCAGATGTGAATGTCTTGTTATACCAACAGTAATACATCCGCATACTGTCTCACTGTGACTGGGACTGCCAGGGCCGAAGTCTTCTTTCTTTTTTATTTTCTTCATTTTAGTCATTCTGGTGAGTGTTCAGACAACAGCCTATCTATCTATCTATCTATCTATCTATCTATCTATCTATCTATCTATCTATCTATCTATCTATCTATCTATCTATCTATCTATCTATCTATCTATCTATCTATCTATCTATCTATCTATCTATCTATCTATCTATCTGTAAAAAAGCCTAATTTTCCCCTGGTTTGATGTAATCTAAATTTCTGAGGGGAATCCCATAATATAGAGACTAAACAAAGCATCTCGATGAAAGCTAATGACGACAGGAAAAGGAAATAATTATCTGATGCAGCAATTTAGGGTAATGTGTGTAACAGTAAGTCATACTTAACACGGAAAGTGTTAAGTGCTGGCATCTGAGAATGTTAAGGCAAGACACTGAGCATGTGAAATGACAGATCAGAGTAAACCTAAAGCCAATACTTGAAATGCAGTGATACAAAGGTATCTAACTTCATATACATGTTTAAATATGGATATCAAGCGGTCTACAGTATTCATCCTTCCATTTTCATTGTGCTCATGTATAAACAGAGTTTAGGTACAACTATCGGAGTCTGAATCAAGCCTGAGACTCCCACTTTCCAAGAAAGCAGCAGAGTGTGACCATTGAAGCTTACCATTAAGGAAGCCACAAAAATTGTCAAACAACTGCATCTACTGTATCTCTTCTGGGCTCACCTAAATTTAACATGGGATAGATGTTATGCATGCTGTATATTCAGGTGGCAATATTACAACTCTGTCATCTCATGGATCCGGTGTCCTGGCTGGAATCCTGTGATTGCTCATTGTGAAGTTTGCATGTTCCTCCTGTGCATACAACATTGGAACATAAGAACGTAAGAAATCTGACAAATGAAAGGAGACCGTTCAGCCCATCAAACTCATTTGTTTAGCTAATATCTAAACTATTACAATATTCATTTCTTAATAATTAATTTTCAGTATTTCGGTTTTAGCTACAAGCTTCCTGGTAGCTTGTTCCAGATTTCCATAACTCTTTAAGTAAGGAAGTGCTTCCTGGCTTCAGTCCTGAAAGCATTTCCGCTTAATTTCCACTGGTATCCTCAAGTACGTAATTCACCCTTAAGGTGAAAGTATTCTGCGGGGCCTACTTTATCGATGTCATTGAGCTTTTTGAAAGACTTGGATTAGGTCCCCACACAGTCTCCTCTGCTCGAGACTAAACAGGTCTAATTATCTGAGCTTGCTAGAGTAGGACATGTCCTTTCTGCAGCGTGGTGACCAGAAGTGCACACAGTACTCCAGATGCAATCTCACTAGTTGTCTGAGCATACCCTTCCTTGATTTATATGTTTATGACATAACCTAATATTATATTTCCCTTTTTAATAGCTTCTGCACATTGCTTAAATGATGATACTTGGGTTTGCATTTGGTTGGTCTGGTTTTCCCCCACAATGTGCTGGTTAACTTAACTAGTACCACCTGTGTAATTTGCATTTTTGAATGCAATAACTTGGGTTGTTTCTTTTGTTATACTGAGTGCTGCTGTGATAGGCTTTAGTCTCCATGATCCTGAACAACACACATCCACACACACACACACATATATACTGTATATATATATACATACAGTGATCCCTGCCTATCGCTGAAGTTACGTTCCAGACCCACCAGCCATAGGTGAAAATCTGAGATATAGAAAGACCACATAAATAAACATTTTTTTATAGTTTAAGCCTTAAAATACCCCTCCCACATGCTTTAAACACATGTAAACGTGTAATGGCGAGCGAAAGCATATCCAGGAGTTTTACCTTCTCCTGAATGGTCAAGGTCTTCCTCTGGCATTTAGGCTCACTACTACCAGAAGGCTTAGAAGATGCAGGACGCTTGGGAGCCATTGTAGGTCTTAAAACAAAACGAAAAGTTCAAAAAAAGTTTGCTCAGAACAATCGGACAACAAGCAAGGTATGTGATATGCAGAGAACTGAGATGTGTCGGGGACCCACGTTCGCTATTCTTGCAAGATTACACTATGTTAGCAGCAGCCAATCAGAGCCCAAGAGAATGAAAATCCTGCTATGATTGGTTGAGTCTCCTCTTTCAGACAATAAAGGGCCTTGTAAGAAATCTTCTGGGTACTGTAACGCGTAACTCTTTGTCTACCGTAGTGACTGCTGAAAATCGTATGCTTTGTTATGAATTAGATATAAAGTACACTACAGGTAGGATGTACTTATTGAATTTTTCCGCGATATATTGGGGGCGTGATAGCTGAACCACGATATAGCAGGGGATCACTGTGTATATATATATTTATTGGACAGACTGAATTCCATTTTAAGGACATGGAGACCCAGAGCTTATCTTTTTAAAGCTGTACACAAAGTAAACAAACCCTAGATGGGGTTCCAGTCAATCACAGGGCACACTTATGCACAACTGGTGAATTTGGTGACACCAATAAATAAAAACTGCATGCCTATGGGATGTGGGAAAAAAACCTAGAGTACCTAGAGAAAACCACACACTGACACAGGGAGAACATGTACAGTTCACAAAGTCAGGAGACCAGTGTGAATCAAAACTCCACAATCATGTACTACTATGCCACAATGCAAATAAAATGCCTCCAATGTTAAACATTCACTTTTTGCTGTCCTTTTATTATCAAGACAAGGTAGGCAACTGAACTGAAAATTTACTCACTAGATCCCCACCCTTTGGTGTACTTGAAGCGCAAATGGATAACAAAACACAGTTTATACAGAAATTGATTGTGGGAGAAAGTTTATCTCTAGAGGATAACCCTGTAACACTCAAACAAAGGACTTCATCTACAACAAAGCAAAGAATTGTCATTAAAGGAGAATAAAGGACAAAATATCTGTCCTGTGCATGCTTAATCCAAAACTGTTACTCAGGAAGAATCTACAAATCTTATTGCTTTAGTCATTAGGAAAAACCAAAAGATACACATATAAGGCCTGAGAGACAAGAACAACTGTTAACAACAGAGAAGATTTTCGGATCAGTGTCAAAGAGCAGGACTCGCCATCCTTCGGTTCAACTTCTAATTCTGTCTGGCACTTCAGCAACAGTATGAAACCATGCAGACTTTGCAAGACTTCCATAAAGTCCTAAAATTGATCAGAGTAATCATTCCTGTTTTTTCTTTGGGTGTCATAGCTGTAATTAAGTTTCAGTCCTTGTGGTTTTAGTCTTATTTAGAATAGTAATGAATTATTTCAAGGGATCTGAAAAAAGCCCAGTTAGGATTTTCCTTTTAGGGATCTCTGGAAACAACAATATAGCTAATTCTGACCCCACCTCATTAGGACTTCTAGGGGCTAACATTGGTAGAAGCTACAAACTGCACACACAAAGTGAGAAGGGGTGTAGAGGTTAAGGCTTTGGACTTCAAAACCTGAGGTTGTGGGCTCAAATCCCACTACTGGCTACTGTGACCCTGAGCAATGTACTTGACCTGCCTGTGCTCCAATTGGAAAACCAAAAGAAATATAACCAATAGCTAAGTAACATACCCCCCACCCCATTCCTCCCCTATTGTATACCAATAATTGACAGATTACTAGTCCATCAGAGGAAATACTCACCCATGGGGCTTACTTAGAGAACATCCAAACTCCAAAGAGATTAAACCCGGATTTGAACCATTTGACTCTGAAACTGTGAGGCAGCAATGAGAACATCGGCACAATTGAGTTATCTTTCTTTGGTGGGGGAGTATGAAAACTTCAATTGCAGTGCCCACTCACACACAGGTCCACCCTCAAGGTGTCACTTTAGAGGTGCCATTCAGCCTAATGGTACATATTTGGGCCATGGGAGAAAAGCAGAAGAAAACTGCATAGATACACAGGGACAGTGAATTTGGGCCTGGTCTCTTACAGTGTGAACTAGCAACACTAATGACTGCACCGCCACCACGCCACCCTGTGCTACAAGTAAAAAGGTAAAAGAAGGTCTATAAATGAGAGGGGCGACCTTTCAGTCCATTCTTTGTATTTGGCTGTCTAATTAGTAGCCAGTTATCTTGTCCCTTTGGCTGGAGTTCTAGTCTGTGCGTTTGGGTCAGGCAGTGATTCCTGTTTGTTGCCTTGGGCACACTACTCCTTAAGTTCGAGATCTCTGTAACTTGAACGCTACAGCTCTTGTAAAGGGATCTGGGAAGTGGCAAAAGATGCTGCTGCTTTTGTATGTAAGAATAACTGAGATGAACTTTCACGTCAGGCTTTTATGTGAATGTCTTATGAAAGAAGCACTGGTTCTCTTTTGACACAAAGAGAAAGGAAGGCTTCAGTGATGTTACTACAGGGCTGTCTGCCTTCGGTTTCCTTCCTTTTTGAACAATGTTTTTTGAGAAATGTAGTATTTTGTTCTCACTATGTGTAATTTAAGAACTTAGAAATGCAGTTTATAGAAATTGCAGAACTTCTACAACTTCTATAGTAGTTGTTTTTGATTTTTTTTATGTTGAACAATTTGCTGACTGCCAATGTGGAACATAAGAAATTTGACAAATGAGAGCAGACCATCCAGTCCATCAAGCTTGTTTTTGTAGCTAATAACTAAATCTCATCCAGATACTTCTTAATAAAAAACATAAAAAAATTTAACTAATCCAAAGTAACCAGATGAGTGATTAGCTGCCTCTTTTTTCCCTGATGGTAGATGTTGCGGAAAGTTTTTGCTTGATTGGGTTGAATGAAGATTAGCTCCACTAATGTCTGGAATAAATGCCAAAGTTTGATATGTGATACAATGCAAAATGAAAACGCTTAACAGACTGAAGAAAATGAGCTGATATTTAGCTGAATTTAATGTAAATCTTACAGAATCGCTTACAGATGTAAAGCATCAGCACATCCTTTTTCAAACCTTTATTATCCATTTGAAGGCCACAAGGGACAGAGCCCACCTGGCTTCTAGTCAAGAAATGACCTTGTACAGGATTCCAGGCCATCACAGGACACACACACATCCTTACTTGCTTGTGGCTGTTTTAGAATGTCTACATAACTTGACAAAGTGTGTGTTTCTATATTGGGGAAGGAAAGCCAGAATACTTGGAGGAAAACTCACCCAAAGTGTGCATGACAGGATATAAACAAAGCCTTCTGGAGTTATGAGATAACAAGTTTAAGTACTGCACCATCCACAGAAAAACAGAAAGATGCAATGCAACAGCACAGAATGTGTTTCTGCATATTTACATCCAGTATACACATCCGTGTCAGTGCACACTGTTGTAGGTGCCAGGACTGGCATCCCGACCAGGAGAGAGGGCGGTTCCTTACCTGGATGGGAGGCCATAAGGGAAGGATATGGATGGACAGGCATCATGGATACAGTAGTTGTGGATACTTTTCCTGGCTGGGAAGATATATCAGAAGGAGAGGGAAGAACTGCTTCTTCGGGCTATGTAGACCCCCATTGTGCCAGATGGCAACATCCCTCAAGTAGAGCTCCCATTTGTACAACCACAGGGCACCTTGGGAATTGTAGTCCTAATGGACAGCCCTGTCTGGATATATGGGTGCCACTAGAGGAAGTTGTGGGGAGACGTCTCACAAATGTTACGGAGATTCCATTTGACCTGGAAGTGCTTCCAGGAGGTAATCATGTGGCACCTGAATACTCCAGGGTCTAACATAAAAGAAGCCGCTCAGCCTCATCCAGGTGAGTTGGAGGTGCAAGACAATGCTTGCCAGGAGGAGACTAGAGGAGAATTAATATAAAGAATTATGCATGTGAGTACTTTTGGAAGAAAGGACCTGAATAAGGTATTTGTGAATTATAAAATTTACTTTATTCTGACCCCTTGGCTGTGTGTGTGCATTGTATCTCGAGACACACATAATGTAATATCCCATAAAATCTACATTTCCCAGAATGAGGGAAAAACTGCTTTGACATGGGATTGCTGTTCAGGTCGGTTTCCAGATTCAAACTGAGCTGCGACATTCCAGAGACTGTCCGTTTTTATGGCGTCCTCCTTGAGCATCTTCTTGGACTATAACAGTTAGCAACTGCGCCCCTGTGACGATGCAGGTTCTACTCCATGCTACCATCCGGCTTCTGGGAGTTCTGAACCCAAAACCGTCGGTAATGTCACCGATGAGTTAGACAGTGAAGCACAACAAAGCAAGGGGATGGTGCAAAAAGTGCAAAGTGCTTTAATTTAAAACCAATAAAACAAAACAAGTGTTCAAATAAATAGTGCAGTGCTTTAAATAGAAGTCATTAAATAAATAATCTAGAAAAACAAGTGAAAGGTGGAGGTTAAAATCCATTAGAAAAAAAATCTTTTAAAAACAGCGAGGTTAAAACAATGGCTGGAAGCTGTCCTTTTAAACAAATCCCAGTGCCTTTCTTCTACTGGTGACTCCCCTGCTTCTCCCGTCCAGGCTATGCACCAGGGGAGCCACCCTACCTGCAGCTGACCTTCTCTCTGCCTTCTCCTGCTGGTCCGTTCGCCTCACCAATCCCTGGCTCCGGTAGGCTTCACCAAACTGTGACTTGGGCTCCCCAGCGACCAGGGCGTTCACACTAGGGCTTTCACCTCCAAAGTCCTGACTCCCGCTGCCTTCTTGGCCTTACACGGTGAGCCATCCTTCTTCTGGTCACTCCTGCTCCTCAAAATGCTCAGTGGGAGTGACCACAATCGACTGCTTCCAGGGTGCTGGCCAAAACACCCCAAGAAGGCTCATTGTCCAGCTGCCTCTCTCTCCACAGAGAGCACATTCGCTCACTCACTCACCGGCTTTCTCCTCGCTGCTTCCTGCCGCCTTCCTCACTCATAACCTCCGTCCGTTTTTTTTCTTTTCTTTTTTTTCCCCTCCTAGCTGCCTCGCGCTTCTATTTATTACGGGGACGTGGATCAGATGTGGCAATTAGCAGCTCCAATTACAGATGCGGACGACTCCTCACCTGTGCACTTTAGTGAGGACCATCTGCATCACGCATCACCCAGGAACCGCTCCAGCCACACATACCATGCCCCCTCGCTAAGCCACGAGTGCGGCGATTATTTATTTAAAAAGTGGCCTTTTTGACATGAGCTGTGGACTCGCTACACCACAGCCACCTCTTGTCTAGAGTGGAATCGCTTACCTCAGCAGTCCCAGGAAGTTGGCCTCACGACATACATACGTGACACCAGATTCTTATCGAAGGAAAAAACGTACTGACAGGACAGAAGGATATGTGGTACCTGCAAACAACAAGAACAGCAGCAGATGATGAAAGTGAACAATTGGGAATCTGAAAATTCAACCTACCACAAAACCAGGACTGCAGCACATAATGAAGATTAATAAACAACACTGAGAAACTGAGAAAAGGAAGTAGAAGAAACTATTGCCTTGAGGCTGACAGCAGCACTGTAAAATCACTTCTATTTCTTCTTCATCCTTTCCTCTTTGCCTTTTCAATGCACAAAATATGCTGCTGCTCTCTGTGTTAAGTTTGCAGGTCAGTTCTGTGGCTACAAGGCTTCTTCTCCAAGGGCTTTATTTTTCAACCATTTCCCATAAGCAAAAATGTTAGGCTAAGTGGTGACTCTAACACTGGCCTGTGTGGAAGTGTGCATGACTGGGCCTTGCAATGGACACCATCTAGGGTTGATTCCTGCTTTGTGTCCAATGCTGGCAAGAAAGACTCTACCCCTGAAAATATCATGTGGCTGCTATGATATACAACTACAAAGGTCTGAGCCCACTGTATTCAAGATGGTAACTGTGAGGACATTTGTTCAGATTTTTTTTTCTTTAGCATTTAACTATTTTAGAGCCCATCTTATCCATAGAAGGTGCATGATGGGATGGGATGGTAGGTATTATATAAATGTATTATGCAAATGTATTAGGGACAAGCTGACAGAGATGGGAGTAGATTCATACCTGGTGGCATGGATCATGGACTATCTTACAGACAGACCTCAGTATGTGCGTCTCGGGAACTGCAGGTCTGACATTGTGGTCAGCAGCACAGGAGTGCCACAGGGGACTGTGCTTTCTCCGGTCCTGTTCAGCCTATACTGTATACACCGGACTTCCAATACAACTCAGAGTTCTGCCACTGTAAACGTTCGCTGATGACACTGCTATCGTGGGCTGCATCAGGAGTGGGCAGGAGGAGGAGTATAGGGACCTAATCAATGACTTTGTTAAATGGTGCGACTCAAACCACCTACAACTGAACACCAGCAAAAACAAGGAGCTGGTGGTGGATTTTAGGATGACCAGGCCCCTCACTGACCCCGTGATTATCAGAGGTGACTGTGTGCAGAGGGTGCAGACCTATAAATACCTGGGAGTGCGGCTGGATGATAAATTGGACTGGACTGCAAATACTGATGCTCTGTGCAAGAAAGGACAGAGCCGACTATACTTCCTTAGAAGGCTGGCATCCTTCAACATCATTGCAATAAGATGCTGCAGATGTTCTATCAGACAGTTGTGGCTAGTGCCCTCTTCTACACAGTGGTGTGCTTGGGAAGCAGCATAAAGAAGGGATGAGGGATGCCTCATGCCTGGACAAACTGGTGAGGAAGGCAGGCTGTATAGTTGGCATGGAGCTGGACAGTTTGACATCCGTGACAGAGCGACGGGCGCTCAGCAGGCTCCTATCAATCATGGAGAATCCACTGCATCCACTAAACAGTATCATCTCCAGACAGAGGAGCAGCTTCAGTGACAGACTGCTGTCACTGTCCTGCTCCACTGACAGACTGAGGAGATCGTTCCTCCCCCACACTATGCGACTCTTCAAATCCACCTGGGGGGTAAACGTTAACATTATACAAAGTTATTGTCTGTTATACCTGCCTCGCACTCTCCACCTTGCTTTTTTTTTAAACTTGCACTGCATTTTTTTCACTCTTTAATTTAATATTGTTTTTTATCAGTATGATGCTGCTGGAGTATGTGAATTTCCCCTTGGGGATTAATAAAGTATGTATGTATGTATGTATGTATGTATGTATGTATGTATGTATGTATGTATGTATGTATGTATGTATGTATGTATGTATGTATGTATGTATGTATGTATCTATCTATCTATCTATCTATCTATCTATCTATCTATCTATCTATCTATCTATCTATCTATCTATCTATCTATCTATCTATCTATCTATCTATCTATCTATCTATCTATCTATCTATCTATCTATCTATCTATCTATCTATCTATCTATCTATCTATCTATCTCTCTCTCTCTCCCTGTATTAGGTCAGCATTTTTCACAGTGAACTCAGAGTGTTTGTATGGCAGATGTTCCAAAAGATCTGTTGGATGTCCATTGCAACAGCTGTTATTTAATGGAAAATTCTCTAAAAATTACAAAAATTGTCAAGAGATCATTTTGTTTTGGTAGCAACAGTGAGACACCCAAAGACAACAACACATACTGTGAGAATCCTAAAAAGCAGCAAGGTTAGCCTAAACAGAGGAGCTGCAACACAGGGCTCAAATAATTACTTAAAATGTAAGCACGGAGAAAAGTGACAGAGCTCAGCCTGCAAAAGATAAATATGGAAGTCCATCCATCCATTCATTGTCCTAACCTGCTTATCCAGGGCAAGGTTGCAGGGCAGCAGGAGATCAATTACTAATAATCCACCATAATAAAAGGCTAAGTGTCTGTTTATCTGTAATGTTGCTATGTCTCTGCCATTCTAACAGATTTATAGTAATAAAATGCATTGCATTTGTCATTTCAAAAGATGGTACATCACTAACACTGCTTTTACGAATCCCATACCAAATGGTATATGGCAGAGACTTGCATTGCATTATTCATTCCAACAGATGGCACTTCACTAACATTTGTAGTAACAAAATGCATTGTGGGGTGCCATTTGTTGGAATTACAAATGCAATGAATTACAAAATACATTTCAATAGACGGTACAATACACTTCAGTTCTACCTTGATTACTTACGTTTCAGTCCATCTTAGATGGGTAGCACAAGTGTACTGCTGTTAAAGTGACATTGACTTCCTCTAGTGGGCGCCTTTTCTACTGTCCTACCTGGAAGGGTTAGGTTGAGATGGGGCTGGACATGTCGTTAGTCTTCAGGTACCTCTCGAAAATTGCTGTTATAAATGGTGTAACTCACTCTTCAGTCCCCTTGGTGTACCAATAAATCAGTCCCTGTAAGACACTCTCAAAGCCCATGTGCATGACACTGCATCTTATTAAAATAAATGACTACCGTGCGGTCATGCGGCTGTGCAGACATTGCAGCCAAATTTGATCCCAGAAGACAATGGGAAAAAAGTAAGCAATAAATTAGTCAAAACAACTGGAAATTACACTTATGCAGCTGTCATGCTAAAAAAAAATGTGTTACCTGAAAGACTAAGAAGGGAACTGACAGTGGATTAGTGGATTTGATGAAAAATACAAAAGGGTAATGAAGTTCAACTTTTTAAATGCTCGCAGTACCTGCACAACAAGTCTGTCTCAGTGAGTTATGGCAATAGATGTAATTATTTTAGCAGGATGATAACAACTCTCTGCTCTTTAAGAATCTGATTTCACAGATATACAGTTTGCACACAGATGGACAGCTTCCATGATTCTCCACATTCTCAGGCTAACCCTCTCACCTTTCCTCTATTGAACTCGTTCATCCTACTGCCAGGAAGCTCCTGCCACTACCTGGCATGAAAAGGCCATTTATACCCCATCTTTGGTTTCACTTCTATTGTCATGGATCACCTGAAAACTTCCAATTCTACTGGGTAATACTGGCTTTTGTCATCCTGGTTTGCTGATTCCAAAGCATACTTAAAAGACTAAAAGAAACAACACACTCACAGTCTGAGCGCTTGCTGCTATCCCAGACAGCCCCCTGCTGTTACTACAAATTTCTCTTATTTGAGCCATGAAGCCATTACAGAGCACTTTTTTCCTGATCAAGCCGCATGTAGTTTTTGATTTTCCTAAAGCCTAGAAGCTCATCATCTGAGGTGCAGTCTTACCCTCTAGTCCGAGTGTGCTGTGGCACTACTTCAGGGAAAACATCTCCATCAAAACAAATGCAGTCTGGCAGATTTTAAAGGGTAAAGCAATCATGAATATAGTAAATTATGTGTCTAGGTTTCAGTTTTTAAAATATGCATCACAACTCAACTGAATTATAATCTAAATTACACGCATTTGAAAAAACCCAAATGAATGTTAAATACTCCCCCGCTGTTGTGTATTGAGTCAGTGTTAATTGCAAATTGAATGTTGACAGACACTGTCTGGGTCTTATATCGCAAAGCCTGGCAGCCATCATTAACACTTCAAGTTTTTACAGATGTCTTGCAATGTTTTTTCATACATTGCTAAGGTATCTGTTGAAACAGCTGTTAGCTGTGCGTTATGTCAACGACTTCCTTTCCATGTGATAAAAATGAACATTACCGGTTAGGGAGCAGAAAACTGGATATGTTCTCCACGGAAGTGGCATGAATATAATCAGATTATCCTTATAAAGAATTACTCAGTTTCCCTATTTGTGTTGAATGGCAAACTGTTTTTCACAGCAAATTTTCTGGGTTTGTCAGTGAGTGAGTTTTCCCTGAAAATGTATGGCTGGCTTAGACAAATTATTTTTTTCCCAGCACCCCATGGTGCTTTGTGAGGCTAACACGACATCACAGAGCTGTAGCAGCTATGTTGGATGGGAATGTCACTACCCGATCTGCACTATGTGCCCAATTTGTGTTTAGCATGCACAGAACTTTCACACATGCATACTGCAAGCAAACATCACGTCACACTTTATGGCACTGCCTGATCTACTTTACACATTCGTGAATAATGAATTGTGCAGACACACATGCGTCACTACCTGATCAGTACTCAGATTTGTGCTCCACATGTGTCAAAATAAATAAATAAATAAAACATTATGAATTAATTTGGGGGGTACATTAGCTGACAATAATGTGAATATTATGAAGATACTTTTCCATTGATTTATTGTACATTGTTGTGATGGCAGCAGAACCGTCACTGGGTCATTTGCGGACTCCGGTGAGCCAAAAGAACCAGCGGCGACTATTTAACCAAATATAACATAGTGTAGAATTAACAGGCCCACTACTGAAAAATAAAAGTAAATTTAAATGAATCCCCACAAGACAAGTTAATGCATAACTCTAAGAATAATCCAATTTTTATCCATCCATCATCCATCTATCCATTATCCAACCCGCTATATCCTAACACAGGGTCACGGGGTCTGCTGGAGCCAATCCCAGCCAACACAGGGCACAAGGCAGGAACAAACCCCGAGCAGGGCGCCAGCCCACCACAGGGCATGCACACACACACACTGGGGACAATTTAGGATCGCCAATGCACCTAACCTGCATGTCTTTGGACTGTGGGAGGAAACCGGAGTACCCGGAGGAAACCCACGCAGACATGGGGAGAACATGCAAACTCCACGCAGGGAGGACCTGGGAAGCGAACCCAGGTCTCCTTACTGCTAGGCAGCAACGCTACCCACTGTGCCACCGTGCCGCCAATCCAATTTTTAGATTTCATAAAATGCCTTTACTTACCAACTCGGCGGAGTCCTCTTCTTTCGGACCTGTTGCTATTCCAGTCAGTTGATGGGCAGTTTCCATCTTGTGCGCAAGTGTCTACTTACTCCCTTTATGCTGATAAAAGCCAGCAAGCAGCTGATTTTGCAACAGCCAAGAGCAGTGAAACTGGAAAGGGGGAGAGCAGTTGCAGAGCTGGGGTGATAGAAGTTTTAATTTAGTTGTTCGTGGATTTTGCGTTTTTGTTGATTAAGGGTTTAGAAATAATCCCCAGGGATGTGTGAAATGTATGTAAATTAGTTTATGTGTAGGAGTAAAGTGGTTATCAGGGGATGGACCCTCCTTTTTTCAGAGTCCATTGCGTTTAGGCGAGTGTGGATGAAATGGTTAAAAAGCCCCTATGCCATTAGGTTGGGGTCAGTGGTGATGACAGGTATGGCTATTACATGCATTGTGAAGGTGTATTTCAACCTTCTTAAGCCAGGGTACCTTCTAGATTTTGGGAGAGCTTCAGCACTGGCGTGAGAGATGAGAGAGGTGAGGTGAGAGAGGTTTTGGCTGCTACAGAGCCATTGGATCTATTATCAGATGTTTTCTCTTTCTCTAAAAATCTCTTTTTAGGCAATTTTGGACTCTCTGCATTTTCTGAGCCCTTGCCTATAACTGCAGTAAATAAAAGTCTTTAGTTATTAATTGAATTTGTCTTTTTTATTTTTTGGATACAACTATTTTGTTTTTGTTTGATTGTTGCATATATTTTTATGGATTGTTATCCGTTGATGGCACATTTTTCTTGTTGATTTTTTTTTTGTTCTTTTTCTCAAAAACAAATATCGGATTATGACTCTTCCTCCAATAAACATTTATGATTTGTGGTTTTTAAGTACTTTGTGCTTTATTTTCGTTCTGGGACATCTTGAACGCTGTCTGACTATGACCTACTAGCGGGCACTGACGTATGCCAGTGAACTGTGACAATTGTGTCTTCACTGCTGGTTTAAGCATGTTATGCTCTTCGCTATGTAGTGTAGTGGGGTAGTGGCAGGGACAGCCCACTGATATATAACACTAACCCCTCACATCACAGGCTCTGTGGGGGTGTGACAGACATAAAAATAAAAGCTCAGGAGATGCGCAGAGTAATAAAGGACTTAGACTATTGTGGATGCAGAATAATTTTATTTCAGGGAGGCACTGTGATGCAGTGGTTAGCACAGCTGCCTCACGGCTCAGGTCACATATTGGCCATACTAGTCTGTCCAGCATAGTTGGCAGATGTTTCCTTAGTCCTCAAGGACACTTAAAAGAACATCACACAATTATAATTCACTGAAAACTCTTTCAGTTGCTGCCTCCCCATTGACTTCAATGCATAAAAATCACAGCATAGATCCTTTCAGCCATTCAAATAGGCTTTTTGCATTCAAATTGTAGTTATTAAAATTACAGATGCGCAATGGCATAGTGGTTAATCTGAGGTTCAAATCTAAATCTAAACTGGTGAGAAAGGCAGGCTCTATTGTAGGCACGGAGCTGGACAGTTTGACATCCGTGGCAGAGCAACGGGCGCTGAGCAGGCTCCTGTTAATCATGGGGAATCCACTGCATCCACTGAACAGTGTCATCTCCAGACAGAGGAGCAGCTTCAGCAACAGACTGCTGTCAATGTCCTGCTCCACTGACAGACTGAGAAGATCGTTCTTCCCCCACACGATGCGACTCTTCAGTTCCACTCTGTGGGGTAAACGTTAACATTATACAAAGTTACTGTCTGTTAAACCTGTATTTTTATCACTCTTTAATTTAATAAATTTTTTTGTATCAGTATGCTGCTGCTGGAGTATGTGAATTTCCCCTTGGGATTAATAAAGTATCTATCTATCTATCTATCTATCTATCTATCTATCTATCTATCTATCTATCTATCTATCTATCTATCTATCTATCTATCTATCTATCTATCTATCTATCTATCTATCTATCTATCTATCTATCTATCTATCTATCTATCTATCTATCTATCTATCTATCTATCTATCTATCTATCTATCTATCTATCTATCTATCTATCTATCTATCTATATCAACCACTGTCTATATGGAGTCTATATGTTCCTCTGTTTCTCCAAATTTGTTTATTTTCTGGGTACCCCAACTTTTTCTTTGTATAAATGAGTGTCATTGAAGGTGACCCACAATGGACAGGCATAATGTGAGAGCAAGCATTGGCGTTTTGCAACTCTGTAATCAAATACACACAAATTGAAAATTAAATGATGCATCAATTCTTGTAGTCACAAAGACTATGGGCTATCCAGTGTCACACACATGTGCATGGGAGGCAGCTAAAGGGCTCGAAAGAAAGTGATTCCATGCCAAACCGGGGGATGGCAGAGTGCGCTAATCCTTTCTCTTTTGTCCCTGCAGCTCAAACACTAGAAATTTCACCTGGGCTTGATGACATCACTTCCAGTTCCGGGCCCGATGACATCACTTCCGGCTCTGGACCTGACAACGTCACTTCTGGTTCCTGTCCAGATGACATCATTTCCCCTGCCTGACTTTAAAAGCCGCCATGTTCCTTTTGTCAATCAGGTCTGTTTTGGACTCACATCTGTAACAAGTTCGCATTTATCTTTTTTTTGTTTGCCAATTTGTGCAGCCATACTCCAAGCATACGGGAGGCTGCCCCAAACCATTTTCTGTGTCAAGGCATATTCTTTCCACACCAGGTAACATCAGGTACAATGCAAGAAGCAACCCAAGAAGAAGTTGCAGTCCATCATGGTGCACACTCACTCGCACCAGGCCAGTTTAGAGTTGGCAAATAAACAACATGTGTCTTAGGAAATGCAGGAGAAGGTATACATTCTATTCAGAGAAAATCTCCAGGCCAGAATTTCAACCCGAACTATGGGACTGTTAATCAGATACACTGGGCTACCATACTGCCTCTGGAAAACAAATACATGAATGAATAATTTGGTAAAAGAGCTGTTCTCTCTTATCTGGTCTGTTGATTCACTTGCATTAAAATTAATGTGGCTTGAGCCCTTAAGGAATTTTATCCTATACTAATGGCCATACAAACCACTCAAATGTAATTACCAAATGTTCTATTCAACTCTTAGACAAAGTTCCAGTTGCTCCTGAACACAACCCTGTACAGGGCCCTAGACCATTACAAGCCACAAGCACACAAACACTCTATGTTGAGTGATATCAGGTGTAACAAAGGTGCTATATTGGCGCCGACCAAACACAGACTGACATGGAGGCACGTATAAAATAAACACAAGACTTTTATTTTTCGTTGCCTGTCCCACAATAAGCACAAGTAAACCAAAACATGCCCTTCTGGCACCACCACTCCTCCCTTGAAGCTTCGTCCTTTCCTCCCGACTCTGGCCACTGAGTGGTGGTGGCTGGTCCCTTTTATAGCCCACCTGGAAGTGTTCCAGGTGCTTGACCACCTGATCCCAATTGCACTTCCAGGTGGGGCTGAAGACTTGTCCAGCCTGGCTGTGGAATCCAGGCAGCACCCCCCAGCGGCCACCCCAGCTCCTAACCAGGCTGTGGAGGACTCCATCTCCCATGGAGCCCTGCGGGAGGTTGGGGAATCATCGTCGGCCAGGGAGACTGCCACCAAGCGTCACGGGGGAAGTATTGAGCTGCCCATGGTTGCTCCCCCGGAACATATGCAGCAGGAATGTCCTGGCCAGGCATGGGACCCGGCTGCCCGTCACACAGGATAGATTAGAGACACTATTCATGGAGGATACCTTGCAAAGATCACACTAAACAGACATTATAATGCAAGATACATATTAAGTTTGCAAGTACACCTGGTATGCTGAGCGACTGAAATAATGTGATTAACTCAATTTGCTTGCTATGGTTAAAAGAGGATGTTACTGCCAAAATTATATAGCTGGAAGTTCAGATATTTTACAGCTATTTCAACATGATCTTCAGTCCCGGACATAAAACATACTATTAACTATAAATCTACAAAAATGTAGGTCTCTAAAGACTAAAACAAGTAGCAATGCTAATGTCTGCCACAAGACAGTCTGCTCTAGATGTAATGGATCTTCATTTGACTCATGTCTTAGTATGGATCTTAGAAAAATGTGTCTTCTTTTGACTAAGACCCATACCAAAGTGTAAATCTCCCACAGATACGTCTTACTAAAGAGATGTTGGTGCACATTCATTTTGCATATGTTATGATTCGATTCTGTGTGCTGGACTGCTGTTACCAGAAGCACACGTAATAATCAGCAGATTATTAGTTGTCAACAGAGAACAAAATCAATGGGTTTTTCATATGTTTTGTCATGTTAGGGTCCTAGGGTGACCATGTTCTCCCCTTTATACTTGTTATTATGTAGACCTTAACAAAACGTCTCAAATCCCATACTCTTACCATGCTGTCAATTACGATAGATAGATAGATAGATAGATAGATAGATAGATAGATAGATAGATAGATAGATAGATAGATAGATAGATAGATAGATAGATAGATAGATAGATAGATAGATAGATAGATAGATAGATAGATAGATAGATAGATAGATAGATAGATACTTTAAAAATCCCAAGGGGAAATTCACATACTCCAGCAGCAGCATACTGATTGTCACAAAAATGACCATCAGACATTGCGAAGGTTTGGGGCAGCCACCTGTATAATTGTTTACGGCTGCAAAACGAATTAATTATCAAAGACATGTTCATTCAACTGAGTCCAAAACAGAACTGATTCTCTTCAGGCAATATGGCGGCTTTAAAGGCCAGCGAAGGAAGTGATGTCATCAGCACCGGAACCGGAAGGGACGTCATTGGCTGCCCCAGAGCCGGGCGGGATTTCCCTAGAATGGTCTGTAAAAGATCGAGAGGGAAAGTTAATGCACTTCGCCACCCCCTGGTCTGGCATGAAATTACATGTATTCAAGCCCTTTAGTTGTCTCCAAAACACACGTGTGTGACATGATAAAAAACTATTAAATTAAAGAGTGATAAAAATGCATTTATAACAGACAATAACTTTGAATAATGTTAACATTTACCCCCCAGAGTGGAATTGAAGAGTCGCATAGTGTGGGGGAGGAACGATCTCCTCAGTCTGTAAGTGGAGCAGGACAGTGACAACATTCTGTCGCTGAAGCTGCTCCTCTGTTTGGAGATGATACTGTTTAGTGGATGCAGTGGATGCAGTGGATTCTCCATGATTGACAGGAGCCTGCTCAGTGCCCGTCACTCTGCCACGGATGTCAAACTGTCCAGCTCCGTGCCTACAATAGAGCCTGCCTTCCTCACCAGTTTGTCCAGGCGTGAGGCATCCCTCTTCTTTATGCTGCCTCCCCAGCACACCATCGCGTAGAAGAGGGTGCTCGCCACAACTGTCTGAAAGAACATCTGCAGCATCTTATTGCAGATGTTGAAGGACGCCAGTCTTCTCAGGAAGTATAGTCGGCTCTGTCCTCTCTTGCAGAGAGCATCAGTATTGGCAGTCCAGTCCAGTTTATCATCCAGTTGCACTCCCAGGTATTTATAGGTCTGCACACAGTCACCTCTGATAATCACGGGGTCCATGAGGGGCCTGGGCTTCCTAAAATCCACCACCATCTCTTTGGTTTTGCTGGTGTTCAGTTGTAGGTGGTTTGAATTGCACCATTTAACAAAGTCCTTGATTAGGTTCCTATACTCCTCCTCCTGCCCACTCCTGATGCCACCCACGATAGCAGTGTCGTCACTGTAGTCACTATAGTTCAGCACTTTTCCCTTCCTTTTCAAATCTATAGCACCAGACAATTAGACAGACTATCTGAACCAGTAAGAGAAACATGCACATTTACTTATGTATTATAGATAAAAAGATTTATAATTAGTGTCATATATGGTAAAAATGCAAATAGAATGTGGCTTTGCAAACAACAGAAGCTGATAGTGCTAGACTTGTATTTTCAAATGGCAAATAAACTTGCATTTACACTTGATCTTCTCTGGTCATCATCTGCATAGAACCAAGCAGCCTGTCTGAATTTGGACATATAGACAGAGAGAGAGGTGATCTTCTCAAGATGGAAGAAGGCAGAGAGAGAGAGAGAGAGAACTAGAGAGGCAGAAAGGCCAATCCTTTGGTTTCTTGTCACACGTCATGGACCAGTGGGGTATCACAGCACAGAGTGACTTTCCTAACTCAGCGAACAATTCTAATCAGCCACAGCCCAGTTCTCCAATGACCAATGCAATAAGCTGACTCTCTACTTCATACCATATCCCTAATCCATCTCCAGGATAACCTTGATGTCCTTTCTTCTCTGAATAGCTGGCCAGTTGCTAAGGTTTACTTGTCCTTCCTTGGAGGGATGTCTCAGAATGCCCTTGTAAAACTGGTGTCACAAGAACGACACAATGTCATCACAAAGGTTTGGGGCAGCCATCCATATATTGTTCCTTGGCTGCAAAATTGCAAAATTGGTTAGATTTGAACAGAGATGTTCACAGATACAAGTCCCAAACAGAACTGCCAGGTATGGAGGCAAGATGGCGGCTTTAAAGGCCAGCACAGGAAGTGATGTCATCGGGGCCAGAACTGGAGGTAATGACATCGGGACCGTAAGTGACGTCATCAATAGTGCCAGGGCCAGAAGTGACATCATCAGTGGCACTGGAACCCTACGGGATTTCCCGTGGATGGTCTACAAGAGATTGAGGGAGACAGTCAGCACACCCCGCCGCCCCCTGGTCTGGCATAGAATTACTATCATTTAGGCCCTTCAGCTTTCGCCCAATTACACGTGTGTGTGACACTGGTTACAAGTAGATTGATGAACCCCCCCCAACCCCCATATCACAAATTACATTCCCAGAAGCATAACTTAACACAAAATGCTTTTATTATAACATTTTCGGGAGTTTATAATGACTTGTTTAAAGAAAGCTGCATCTTTAAGTTACTAATTATTTCATAAATGACAATTTACAAACAATTATCAAAATATTAAATATAAATCTACATTCCGTCATATTATATTCCAGCTCGTCCCATTCACTTTCCTTTCTGAGTTGCCCAAATGTTTGCACAAAATAATATAAAACACTGTAACACCATCAATACCTTTTATTATAGTTTTCATGGTATTACTTACTATAATACAATAGGCATGCAATGGTAAACCAGTCAACTGCAGGCACAGCTGAGTTCTGCTTGGACATGCACCAATGTGCCACCATAAAAATAAAAATCATATTTTACCCACAAAAATGAAGTCAATGGCGTGAGCAGTACATTGTGTGAAACTTCATTACAATGCCATGAAAGAGGAAACAAAGAGTACGCTACAGTGAGCAGTTCCACACAGAGTTCATCCCCCAAAACTCTGCTCTCCCTGTCACCCCCATGGTCCCACGAGGACCAGATGTTTAATGAAGAGGATTTTGTCAGAGCTCAGCACTTTTGTAATTAGAAGTCTGAAGGCATAAAGCCTCCCGCAGCATGATGCTGTCTCACAAAAGATCACACGTTACTGGCAGCCAGAAGCGAGCATGCATTCATCTTTAACACATGATGGATTTCAGTTTGCCTGCTGCAGCATCAGTAAGTTTCTTTTGATGAGACAGTTGGCAGGTGCAAAGCCATACCACAGAAGTGCTTTTAGAGTTCGGTTCAGGCCCCGGCTTAGTGGTGCATCTACCAGAGATGCAAATCCTCTGCAGAAAAATAAAGAGAAAGCCTCAGAAGTCTGACTGCAGTAAAAAGTAGATACGATAGACAAACTGATAGTTTTACAGTTTTGATCATTTTTAGATTGAGACTGCAGCACCAAAGACAACCATCAGATGATGTAGCTTTTTCTATCTTTATCACTCTTATGAATTTCAATTTGTCCCATAAATTTTGAGTGACAGTGACTAGCAGCTCTCTAACTGAATAATAACAAAACTTAGCTGAGTTTGTATCTCTAGGGAAGCTGCCTGGGTTGGAAGAAAGGGCCAGATATGAAGAAAAAATCAAATCATCTGCCAGCCTTAAATGAGGATGTACTGACATAGTGTGGCTTCTTTTTTTTACACGGTGACAGTCAGCAAGTAGTCATTTGTGTCAAAAGTGTCTCATCTGAACAGTACATTATTCTCAAAATTATAATAAGTCATTCCAGCTAGTGGATTTCTCTGCTCACATGTGTCAAATTTGGGAACTCATTGGTCTGTCATGAGAATACCACCAATGATTGCTGTCACCAGCAATTCAAACCCAAAACATGTCAAGATGTTTAATTTTATTCTTAAATTATATAGGAAAGGGGATGAACGTTCAATTTATATGGAATACCTGGAGAAAATCATGTAAACAATGGAAGAATCTGCAAACTCCAGACACACAGTGACCAGGCCGGGCCGAGATGTGAATGTTAAGTTGCTGCAGTGCTTTGGCTTGCAGCCCTTCTGTCCCACAGGGAAAGCAGAAATGATCAAATTGACTACAGACCAAAAGTATCCCCCTGGGACTAACTGTACAGGCTGTATTCCTATTATGTGGGATGACTTCCCTACTATTCCACCTCCATGGTACCACCAAATCAATCTCTCACTTTCATTTCTCTTTTCCTCTTCTAGAGAGGCTTCACTCCGACTCATTTCTAGACTTTGCTTGGTAGGGTGTTGCATATAAAAGACCACCCTGGGCTATTTCACAAAGTTTTTACCAAACTACAGAGCCACTGTTATGTACCTATGACTTGGCTGGTGCCTTTATCTGAGGTGACTTACAACATCTGAGATACATTCAGATCCATTTCTTTTGCCTTTCAAATTGAAGCACGGGCAGGAGAAGTGACTTGCTCATGGTCACACAGTGTCAGCAGCAGCATCTGGACCCACAACATCAGGGTATGAAGTCCAGAGCCTTAACCACTTCTCCTCACTGCCCGTCTTGTATGGCGCAACATTTTACCCTACAGAAACCACACGTCTAAGCTCTTATTTAAGAAAAAAGGAAGGAGCCCATATTGGATGAATGAAATCAGCAAGATGGGCACAGTTCTATGCTGGCCTTCTCTGTCATCCTCTACCTCTGCCAACTTAATAATGTAAATAAATTTGTACTAAGCTGAATTTTAATTACAAAATGAACAACATATGGAAGAAATAAAAGAAATGATAAGGAATATAAGGAACAATGTCATCTACAGTATAATATGTGGTCGTAACTTGAATTTTGCTTTTGCTTTATGCAGTCTTTTCACTCTCCAGCCTTACTTCCATTTTCTAACCACTTTATCAGATTCTGGGTCGTGAGTAGCCATAGATTATTCTAAGCAATTTTGAGTGCATATCAATCAGTTCTGGATGGAGCATTTTGGCTTTAATTTGTTTGAATTTAAATATATAGTCCATTCTAAAGGGGTCAGTGTAAAAAACATTACTAAAAAGAAAGGAAGATTGAGAACATATAAATTTGAATGCAAAAATACAACAGATTTCCATTTTGGTTACCCTACTTGAATATGGCTTAGTTTTAAGAACCATACCTCATCTACATGGTAACAGGACCGCAGGCCACCCCAAGCCTTTGAGAAAGACTTCTTGATGTCATGTTTAGTTTCAGAGGATGAAAGTTGTCTCTCAGTGGCCAGGTGGTCAGTTGGCATATATGTGTGACTGGATTACATCCCAGGGTACACAGTCGTCCATCGCACCTAGGGTAGATGCCTTTTGTAGAGTAAAAAATGGATTGGAGGAAATTTAAATGGAAAGCAGACAGTATACCCAGATATGTGGAATGTACTTCAGGGTCACAATGGAACTTATAAGGTTGTCCTCAGCCTGGAATCTGCAAATGATTTTTTATAGCAAAGACCAGGGAAAAGAAGAAGTAAAAACCAGACAGCTTCAGATTCTGCAGTCACAGTGGCCAGAAGTCACGTAAGTGGTCCATAACACAGCCAGCATGACGTATGTCAATTTATACATTTGAGGTGTGTCCACTTGTGTTTCCTACTCTGTATTGATTTTATTCATTTTTTGTCATTAAATGTTTTTTTAAACAACTGGGCATTATTTGTCCCTTTTAGATGTATATCATGAGACACTCACTTGAAGTGAGTTAGCAAGAGAAAGCACTAAAATATTGGTGTCATTGGTGAATAACTGTTAGAAAGAAAATGGTCATTCAGAGTAGGTTTAGAAATTGTGATCTTTAAATAACGTATTCAAACCATTCTTCCATTTTCTGTGCCTGCCTAATCCAGTTTTAGGATTGTTGAAAGGCCAAACATAAGACAGGAACCAGCTTAGGACAGGACCCCAGTAAATAATAAATAGAGAGTTCTAATGATCCAAGCAAGGCACAAATACAGCTATGTGAAGAAATACAACATATTTTATTCGTAAGTGTATGCATGGATTGGCATTTACATCATTTCTATATTTTTAACACCATTTGGATTTTAATTGGCACATGTGCAATAACCATTACAGTGTAGTTACCTTTAGAAATTAGTTAAAGATCTTGGCTAATCACACTGATCTCTTTTCAGAAGTGAGGAGTCTGGGACCCTGGCATCAGTCACCTGGAATTAGACAAATAGTATATTAAGCAATGAGGAATTTCATTCCATTCATCCATCCATTATCCACCGCTTATCCGAGGTCGGGTCGCAGGGGCAGCAGCCTAAGCAGGGAAGCTCAGACCTCCATCTCCCTGGCCACCTCCTCCAGCTCCTCTGGGAGGACCCCGAGGTGTTCCCAGGCTAGCCGGGAGATATAATCCCTTAAGCGTGTCCTGGGTCTGCCCCATGGCCTTCTCCCAGTGGGACATGCCCAGAACACCCCCCCAGGGAGGTGTCTAGGGGGCATCCTGACCAGATGCCTGAACCACCTCAACTTACTCCTCTCAATTCGGAGGAGCAGAGACTCTACTCTGAGTCTCTCCCAGATAACTGAACTCCTCACCCTATCTCAAAGGGAAAGTCCAGCCACCCTGTGGAGAAAACTCATTTCGGCCACTTGTATCCGCAATCTTACTCTTTCAGTCACTATCCAAAGCTTGTGGCCATAGCTGAGGGTATGAATGTAGATGGACTGGTAAATCGACAGCCTCGCCTTTTGGCTCAGCTCTCTCTTCACCACGACGGACCGTTGCAGAGGAATGAGGAATTTATTTCCAGTAAAACTGGAATCTATGTTTGAGCCTGGCCAATGTCTATGTGGTATTTGCATGTTTTTCCTTTTGCTCCTATGGACTTCATGCTTTCCATTTTATTTTAATATCTGAGCTATGCATGTACTCCACATTATCTCGAAATGGTACGTGTGACACCTTATCTCTGCTGCTGCATGATTAGCCTAAAGATTGGTAAAAGTGGTAAACAGAAGCACAGAATGAAGAAATACTTTGCCAGCTACCAAGACTGACAGGATGAATGTGTCACTTTTGACTATGAGCTGATTTGGGTACAAAGGGAATTTCCAAAGTTGCCTTTCTTTAAAGAGAGCAAAATGAGGCATTAAAAGTACCCATCGGTGAGCTTGGGTAGGAGGGGAAGTTTTTGTGAGATCTAGTGTGAGTGTTTTGTTCAAAATGGCAATAAAAACTTCACTAAATCTATTATTGGTTCTTGATTTTTTTAAGTATGTCATTTCTGGTATAGCTGACAAGAATTCTAACTTGTAGGCACATGATAATGAAACACCACCAAGTTCCTCTTTCGAGAATAGTGGTACCGTTCATCTCACGCTTGCCTTCCATTTAGAGTCTCTTTCAGTCAAATAGCGAAGACTACCAAACCTTTGGTGATGCAGATCTATTAATTATATAAGAATCCATGAGAATATAACTCACTGACATTATGTTTCTGCTTGAGTCCCTTCTTAATATTTCTGGCTGTGACATGGGTTAGGCTTTTTTAGTGTAAGTGTTAGGTGTGCCTTGTAGCCTGCTGGGTAACTGACTGAGGTACAAACCCCTAGGCTGCAGGTTCAGTTCCCAACTCTGACTTACTGCGTGCCCTTAGGTGAGCTTTTCACCTGCCAATGCTCCAGCTATTAAAAATATAATAGCACCTGTTAAGTGCCTTGGCATAGTGTACCATGAATAGCTGATGGCTATCAAGGCTTTTCAGAAAACCTAGGCATCTTGGAATTCTAACCCTATTAATTATTATATGATTTCATGTGCTACACCACAGGGGTCACTTTGTTGTCATCTATCATATTGATGGCTGCTTTCATTCAAAAAACAGATCGACCCAGTCATGAAACTCCACTCTGATTCTTGCTTTTTAGCACACCTTTATCTTCAATTTCCTCATCTTGCTCTTTTGTAATTTTTTGATACTCCATCTCTCAGTCTGTATCATGAATCTGTGTTACAGCTAAATGTTTTATTACATTTTTGAGATTATAAATAATGTCTGTAGACAATGTAGACAGCAGTGAAGATCAATAATGTCTAAGTCACATTGGTCTGTGAATTTAATAGCTTTGACTTCATATAACTAACCTGTCAGGTCAGGTCAGATCAGGTTGGGGAGCATGCACTGGTATAGCGCATTGCCGCACCCACCACAGCTCGGGATCCCAGCTAGCAACTCCCCAGGCAGACAAGCGGCCCAGTCCCACTCTCCAGAGATGACCATCTCTCTGTGGCAGCCAGGCGTTATGTGGACGTCCCATTGGCCTGATCCAGCTCCTTGGGTACTGGATAATGATGATCCTGTGAGCCGGTTCACCCTCGCAGAATCACGTCACATGGCCGTAGTGCCGTACCTGACAATCCCTCATAATGCAGGTAATGAGCCTCATTCTCCAAAGAGACACAGTATCGAAGGAGTCCAGTCTTCACCTCAGGTCACTGGATTGCGTCCATGTCTCGCAACCATATAGCAAAACAGGAAGCACCAGGACTCTAAAGACTTGGACCTTCATCCTTTTGCAAAGTTATCAGTGCCACACACCCCTTTTCAGCGACCTCATGACCCTCCATGCTCTCCTAATCATCCATCAACTGACTTCATAAGGAGAGTCGCCAGAGATATTAATGTTGTTGCCGAAGGTGAGTAAACCTCTCAATGAGTTCAACACAGAAAGACACACTGCTGATGCTGATGCTAACTATCCTGCTTATCAAATAATACTCTTTCACATGCTGTATATATTTATTTCTAATTGATATTATTTACATTGCTTGCTTTTCTTTTTTTTTGATATTCTTGCCTTTGTTTTCATTGTTGTTCTATATAAGTCTGTGAGAACGTATTCTTTGGGCTTTGCCAGAAGAACTGAAGAGAAGATTCTTTGTCTCCAGAGATTTCTAGTAAAAGGGGTTGTAAAGTTCCTAGTTACTGTAGTTGGCTTATTGTACTAAAACAATATTATATTAAAATTACAAAAAATTACTAACACACTCTAGTTTTTGAGACCCCACAAATACTGGAACCCAAACATGCTGCAGTGCTCATCTGCTCAGTCTGGGGACGTTTGATTTGCAGCCTTCCATAACTTTCTGCCCTCCAATGTCTGAACACTAAAACAGCATCTTGAGAAGATAGCAGCTGGAGTACTGAGCTCATTTCTGTGCATTTTTACAGTGGGTCTCAAAACTAAGCTCATTTTGTGGACTGTGCTGAAGGTTTATAATGGTAGTTAGGTATACAATTATTGTTTTGTCTAGTGGCCACTTGGGATAAAAGCATTTGCTAAGTGTAAATGGTTATTATTTCATTGTTGTTACTGTAAGCGGAATGACCTCTCTATGGTGTGATTCCCAGCACCAAACCTGGTCCATTCACAGACCTAATACTCTCTATTACACACAGTAATTTTTATTATTTATTTAGAATTATGGCAGTTTCATATTTAGATGTCTGAAGAAAATTCTGCCTGTTCTTATGAACTTCTACAGGTGCATAATGGAATCCACCCTCAATGACTGCATCACTTTCAAGATTGTAAGCATTACAGGGTGGTGAAGATGGCACAGAACATTACCTGTACCCAGCTGCCTTCTGTTGAAGGCATACAGCGGATTCAGAAAGCATTCTCTTTTTGTGCACTTTATTTAACTTTAAACTGATAAGTTTGCCATTTTTTGCTCATCAATCTACACTCAATAACCCATAATGACAATATAAAAATATGTTTCCAGAAAGGTTTGCACATTTAAAAACGTAAAAATCAAAAACTAGCTAGGGAAAAGAAATTCCCATAAACTACATTTATGCCTGGCAGTTAACAAACCTCTTGCCTGTCTTGCAATATAATTCCCTGGTGACCTGTTTAAACTGCCTTTTTAGTTCCAAATGTAATGTTGCTCTTTGCACCTCTAACATTTGTAACAGTCAGTTTCTTGAGTTTTTCGGGCATTGGTGAATTACATCTTCAGTGCTCCTGACCTTTGCTACCAGACTGTTGACTGTGTCATTTGTTAAGTCTTTCTTCTCTTTCATTGGTCCAGAATGTACTTTAATTTATTTCTTTTGTTTCCTTGGCTCCTGCTTTGACCATATAGCATACTGACTCTATCTTTTATGAATCATGTCTTTGTATTCCCAAGGTGCAGGTCTTGCACGTCCATGTGAAAACTAATGCTGCCTTTGTCCTGCACTGGTTATGTCATTATACCTACTGCAAATCCGCTCTATTCAGTAGCACCAAGATGTCAACATAGGGTTTTTTAGGAGCGAGAATGGCAGAAGAAACAACTTCCAGGTGCGGTCAACATCACTCAGAGCAATATAAGAGATGTTTCACTTAGCACATCTAAATGCTCAAACCTTTATGTTTATTTATTTATCTTTTATTTTCTGCCACTTTGATGATCATGTTAGAAGCAGTATTTTGTGTATCATTACATTATAATACCGCATGTTACTATGGCGGTAAACATCACTTTCACAATGCTATTAAAGACCAGCTTGCAGTAAGTCTGGCTTCTGCCTTTTGTTTATTTAAGCTCAACACTCATTTAAACTGTAATTTATTCACTTTTGCGAACAACCCGTGTTCTTGTTTGATTTAACAGTTATTAGGTTCTCTGTCTGTTGAATGAGTGGCACGGTGGCGCAGTGGTAGCACTGCTGCCTCGCAGTAAGGAGACCCAGGTTCGCTTCCCGGGTCCTCCCTGCGTGGAGTTTGCATGTTCTCCCTGTGTCTGCGTGGGTTTCCTCCAGGAGCTCCAGTTTCCTCCCACAGTCCAAAGACATGTAGGTTAGGTGCATTGGTGATCCTAAATTGTCCCTAGTGTGTGCTTGGTGCTTCTTGGTGCTTGGATTGGTTCCTGCCTTGCGCCCTGTGTTGGCTGGGATTGGCTCCAGCAGACCCCCATGACCCTGTGTTAGGATATAGCGGGTTGGATGATGACTGACTGACTGACTGTCTGTTGAATGGCTCACATATTGAGTTGCATTTTGGGTTTGGTTGTTGCCCTCTTACTCTGGCTCTGCTTGTCTGACTACTCTTTCAGAGTTTCCAAATAAAAGCAATAACAAAACAAATAATAACCTTACTGCTCTCTCCCTATCCACCCTCTTTCTAAAACTTTTGCCTGGACATCATATATTTATGAGCTCCACTAAAGTCTAGATTAGTCCAGGTTATGCTTTCATTCAGTCCTGAGCAACTTTATTGCAAATTCATGGAGTCATTTGAGACAAAATGAAACTTGTGGTTTGTCACACACATGCGTTTAGGAGGCTGTCAACAAGCCCAGAAGTGAGTGAAATATCACGAGACAAGGGGTTGATTTGCAGTACTACCACCTCTCTCTTTCTCGTCAGACCCAAAGAAGAAAAATAAAGTATGTACCATACTTCTGGGTTCCCAAGATGGCCGTCAAATGTCACTTCCAGCACCCTCTGATGATGTTACTTCCAACTTCATCCAATGACGATACTTTTGGTCTCATGAAGATGACATCACTTCCTCCATCACATCACTTCCGGTTCCAGTTGATGACGTTGTATCCGTTTGCCAGTTTCGACATCATCTCCTGCCACCTCATTTCTGTCAGCCATTTTGTTCATGTATAAAAACAGCATCTGTTATATTCCTGTTATCAACTGCTATGTAAATGGTTTTTAATCGCACTTTTTGCCTCAGCATTTTTTTCTTTTGTCATTTGGACATTATACAAGGACGGTCCACAACTCTTTCCCGCTGTGGAAGTGTTTTGTTTATCACATGGTTGCATGTTCTGAAGGACAGTAGGGTGCTGAGGTGCACTGCAGGGATCGTTTTCCTCTTGTCTGGGAACTGATCTAGACCACTTCCCAGACAGGAGGCCACATGGCTGTCTGGGAGTTGGACTGGGCCACTGCCCTAGAGGAAGACCAAGGAGCCATTCGGTAATTAGAGATGGAGTAGAAAAGGTGGCCAGAGGAGGTAAAGAGAACACCCATACGTCTACCAGGCCACTCAGGAGCAGCAATGGCTTCTCTGACTTTCATTGGCACAGCTCTTGTCCTCATGTTGAGCAAGGACAACTACAGACTCCAAAGGGTAGAAGCAAGCCGAGGTATTTTATGCCCACACTAATGAAGCAACAAAACACACAACATCTGTGCTGCCAAGTGTCCCAAACATTATTGTGCCCTTACACGGGGGAGGCGTGTTTAAAAGGTGTTGTCATTTCTATATGGTGTGACCGTAATTAATGCAAATTCCCTTAAATCAAAGATTACAGTATGCACTTTAATCAAATCTGAATTGTTGGATTTGTAATTTTAAATTATGGAGCACAGGGGTAAATCAAGGAAAAAATGTCTCTTTGTCTCAAACATGGTGGAGGGCACTGTATCAACTTCAAGAAGATGGCTGCATTCCTACAAAGGACAATGAGAAACAATATTGGCGAGTTCATTTTGAAAAACTGAGAAAGGAATTGTGGTAAAAAAAATGTATAATTACTTTGAAAGGATCCAACAAAATGTTACACCAACAAGAATGGCTTATAAACAGATCTGAAAATCAAAGTAACAAGAGCCAATGTCTGAATATCAGACTCAGCACATTTCTGTACTATTTGTAATGCATTCTGATTTTTAAAAATTTGCTTTTTCATTTTTTTTGTTATGTTTTTCATAAAGGAAATCATTTGAGATTGATGAGGGACGATGTTTGCCATTCCATCTGTGCTAAAGTAATGTCACCAGCTCCATGTTGTGTATAAGTATGAAAGATCCATGCTTTTTAATAAATATAAGCATAATGATTAAATATGACAAAAAATCGATATCTAAAGTGATAAGGTAAAGTTTGGGAAGACAGTGATAGAAGAAGCAAGAGACAGAGGAGCAAGGGGAAGAAACCTGGAGGAAGTGGCATGGGATAGAGAGAAATGGAGGAAGCTTTATAACAGGTGGGGACACAGCGTGAAAAATGACCGAAGCATGGCTAACTAACTAATTAACTAACTAACTAAAAAGAAGACAAATAAAAATCTAGCACTGGTAAAATTAATGAACTTCTTTTGTAAATGTTATGAATCTGTGTTGTGGACCTGAACCGTTTTGTTACATTTTTGTAAGTTTTAATGTTATATTTAGAGTTGTCCATATATTTATTTTGTAATGGAGGTGCCGTCACCTCGATGCCATTTTGTATGCTGTTTTTGAGCTGTCACCACCACTCTGTGACTATTATACACGGAGGTGACCTTGTCATTGGTGGTCGCTAAGCATTCTGCCAGTCATGTGATAGGGTGTGTCATTTTGCTGTGTCTATAAAACAGGACAGCCCAGAGCTTCTGGTATCTGTGTGTTAATGCTTTCTGAATTAAAACAAATTGGAGTTAGTATAATTAGGGATAAGGAACCCAAACAGCTAGTGTTTGGACTTGATGTTTCTTCGCTTTGTTCTAGTCTTTGATCTTGCATTTTCTTCCCTCAGTTTTTCTTGACATTTTCCAGTAATGGAAATTTTTACCTGCATCCTTGTGACATGTTAAGAACAAAATTATCAGAAGGAGAGATGGATAAAAGCATCCAGGAACAGAAGGGCAAGGTAATAGTGTAGTCTGAAAAAAGGTTAGAGTCATCAAACCAAAAGAAGAAAACTATAAAGTCTACCAAATCAAAGTCGAAGATACTGTCACGCACGCGCGTCTAGGGGGCCGCGGAAAGACCCGATAAGCAACGTACAACAGTCTGCCAGGGGATGGAGACGGGGCACTAACCTTTCTTTTTCTTATTCCCGCAGAAAGCCAGACGCAGCACCACCGTAAACGCTCTCAAGATGCCGTTTAATCCACCCGTAACCACTTCCGCATTTCCATCCCTTCCTCTGACCTGACCTGATGACATCACTACCCATAAAACACCTCGGTTCCTCCCAGCATTCCAGTCACCAGTTTCCGGTCCCACCTTATTTAAGTTCCCCTCTGCGAAGGGATGATTGTCTTTGGTTCGACGCATGTTTGCGAGAATAATTAATTTTGCTTACAGTTTTGACAGTATACGGGGCCGGAAACCCCAACCCTTTATGCGTGTCTTGTACTTATTTACAATATATTCAGCAAAAGGATTTCAAAACCTGAAAAATTATCAATGGACCACATTGTCACACCCATGCAAAAACAACCACAATCCAAAAAAATAAATAAATAAATAAACATAAAATAGCATGACCAGGATAACAATAACATATTTATAAGAACTCTAAAACAAATAATATTTTTCAAAATGGTTTATTCCCTGGAATTTTCATAATCAAACTGTAACACAGGTAAATCAAATTATTGTGCTTGTGAGCAATTTCTGACATTAGTAACATAGCATTCTCTAAACCTAATTCTTTTTAAAGCTGTAAATTGCTAAGAACTACTCAAAAACACTGCAGATCATAAGGCGGAAAGCAGTTTTGGAAGGTGTTAGACCATTGCAGAACTCGCTCATGCGTGGAACTCAAATCCCAGACACTGGCAGCTCTAACCACTGGTAGCTGTGCCTCCTTTTTGTTAGCTAATGCAAATAAATAAATAAATAAAAGTGTCCTTTCTTTACATACATATTTTGTTTCCTAAATTCATTGGTCTACACATCATAATCGAGGACACTTTGAACTAAGTAGGGAAAATTGACTTTGAATTTTGTATAATATTTAGGAAACCTACCTTCTGCCAAAAGCTGTCAGAGAACACTACTTCTTTTTTCCCCATTTTTCAAAATTAAGGTACATGATGGATGAGACATGAGCAGTAAAGGGTGAAGAGGTTAGATGTGGCAGAAATGAGAATGTGGAGAATGATGCGTGGAGTTACAAAAAAATAGCACAATAAGAAATGACACAATCAGAGGTTCACCGAAAGTGGGAGAGATGTCTAAGAAAGTAGAGAAACTCAGGCTGAAATGGTAAATACCTGATGAGGACAGACAATGAATATGTGGATAAAACAGTGACGGAAATGGAAGTAGGACAAGAGAAAGCGAGGGAGGCCCAAAGTGGAGGCGATCAGATAAAGTAAAAGAAGATCTTAACAAACAGAACTTGACTGGGGGGGAGCTGCAAGATGGAACAGTAAGGATGATCAAGTGCATTGACTTCAAATAAAGGTGGGCAAAGATCACAAAGAAGAAAGAGGATGGAAAACATTTCAGATTGTTTGGCTATTAGATTTTATATGGAGTGCAGAAGACAGAGTAAGAATACTCATAGCTTTGGAAGAAAACTCCTTTTAAATATATTAAACAAATGGGCAACATTTATAGGTAATATGTGCAAGCAAAAATGGTGTGGGGAACAGCCCGGATACAAACAGGTAGACATGATGTTTAAACCACACACGTTTATTCACAACTACTATTTACACTTATCGTGAGCACAAACCCAGTGCCGCAGCACCAATCACCCCTCAAGTCCTTGGCCACACGCACAATGCCTTCTCTCAGTCTCTGGTCCGCCTCCACTCCTCTCCACCAAGCTTCGTCCACTTCCACCCAACTCTTGCCCCTGACTGGAGGGAGGCGGCCCCTCTTATACACCCCGGATGGACTCCAGGTGCATCCCAATGAGCTTCTGTGGCCACACCCCTGTGTGGCGGAAGCTCTGGCGGTGTATCCGGAAGTCCTCTGGGTGTCCCCAATACTCTTCACCCCAGCACTTCTGGGTGTGGCAGAAGTACTGAGGTCCAGGGCTCCCAAGGCATCGGGGCACCCCCTGGTGGTGACGACGGGCCCCTACAGGGTAGAGCTTCCAAGCTCTGTACCCGTGGCCCCCAAAGCAACCAGGGCGGACGCCCCCTCGTGTTCTGGAGGAAGCACAAGCCCTCCTCCGGTCCTCCTGGGCATCCCGTCCGGGTAGTAACCCCAGCCGGTTGCCACATGGTTTTGGATAAAATCTCAGTCATCTCACTTGATGATGGTGGCTTACACCAAGGTAAATGTGTTTAGCCAAAGACAGCTCACTCAATTGAAGAAAACTTGCATTTAAATTCTGATTGATATAAACAACAACCTCCTCCCCTTTTCTGTTCTGTCTATCCTTGCTAAAAATCGTGTACCCCTCAATGTCATACTCACCTCATCTTTGTTATTTAGCCATGGTTTCTGTTATTGCTATAATATGAATATTATGCTCAGGGGAATACAATTCTCCTGTTTGATGCTTCTAGCAATTTATTTTTAATGTGTTACTCATTTTATTTTTGCATTTAAAACTTGGGTTGGAATTTATATTACTATGCGTTTTTATTTTTACTTGTTTGTTCCTTAATGTACATTTTTTAATCTGGCCTGTCCTAAATCCTGTGTTTAAACAATTCTTAACTAACATACTTATACGCCTTCCCAACACATTGGTGCCCCTCTGTTTCAGATGTAACCCATCACACTGTAAGAGGTTTGAAAAACGTGAATTATTATTATAAGAGAAAGGCGACATACATTAAATAAAATAGCTGACACCGCACAATGACGATATCCTCATTACTGCCTGGGTTAGAAAACAAAGCTGTCCACAGCACACTCCTGCCTTTGCATGTCCTCCAGAAAACAGACAGTAATGTAATGGTGTTTTTGTGTGTTGTTTTAGGGTCTGTGATTCCTAGTTTACCTCTTTACTTGTGTGCCCCCTTTTAATAGTTATAGTGTATTCTTTTTTCCCTGTCATGCAAAACACTTTGAGTGGATTTGTGTTATTAGGATTTATCCATCCAGCCATTTTCCAACCCGCTGAATCCGAACACAGGGTCACGGGGGTCTGCGTTATTAGGATTTAGATCTTGGAAAATGGAGTTGAAGTTTTGAGTTTGAAATTTGACAAATTATTTTTGTAATTTAAAAGTACTGCCTGGGCAAGGCATTTGTGTGTAGTTTTGCCCTCTCCATTTGGGGGTCTGCTCACATCACAGACTTACTAATACAGTAGATTTCAGTTCAGTAGGTCCAGGATAGCAGGTCCACCACAGCTTGTATGATGAGTCTTTTCCTTCACTGCAATAAGAGCTCTGCTTGAATACCAAAGGTTCCCACACTCTCACGTTCTTATGTTTCAGGCTCTATTATGGACTGGAGGTGGGCATGTCTCATTGACACAAACAGGAAAAGAGGTGTGGATGAGGGAATACAGGAACAATGTGGAAGAGTTTAGTGCCATTCAGTTTACACAGCATTCCTAATTTTGCATGACCAGCTGACTGTTTCTTTAATATTGGTTTCAAAGTACCTTTTATAAAAAAATGTAAAAAGTTATAAAAATTAAATGTACCACTCTCATGGACAGGATCCATTTTAAGAAGCTGGCACTGTATGAAACACACACAATAACCAAATCACAAGTGGTCTTGAGCTCAGGATGTAACTCTTCATTCACTGCTTTGGCATGGATATAGTAAAAGAGCTGAGGCCTTAAATCCTAAAGATTGAGAACATATTATGAAAAAGAAACTTTTCCAAGATACTCAATATACTGTTTTAGCTCCTGCACTATTTCCTAAACAACGTTAACAATACCGGAGGTAAGTGTATGTGCTAGATATACTGCAAGTGACATGCTGAGACTGATACCATTTGATGGTTTATCTTTCTCCTTTAGTTTGCATTACTAATAATCATATGCCTTCTTCTGTGCGAGGATAATGTAAAGCAGAGTTAGTCATGAATGAAAAGTGAGTCTATTACAGGACAAAACTCACAACTAATAGGTCAAATTAGAGTCACCACTTAGCATGATGTGTGGGAGGAAATAGTAGCACCTGGAGTCCTATGAGCTGTGACACATCAGCACTTCACAATGTGCTACCATCAGATGAATAATAACAATTTTTGTTTGTCAATCAACTTCTTCTTCTTTCGGCAGCTCCCGTTAGGGGTTGTCACAGCAGAGCATCTTCTTCCATATCTTTCTGTCATTTGCATCTTGTTCTGTTACACCCATCACCTGCATGTCCTCTCTCAACACATCCATAAACATTCTCTTAGGCCTTCCTCTTTTTCTCTTCCCTGGCAGCTCTATCCTTAGTATCCTTCTCCCAATACACTCAGCATCTCTCCTCTGCACATGTCCAAACCAACGCAATCTCGCCTCTCTGACTTTGTCTCCCAACTGGTCAATAAAAAGAGAAAAAAAAAACAGGACCAAAGTATTACCATCCATCCATCCATTTTCCAACCCGCTGAATCCGAACACAGGGTCATGGGGGTCCGCTGGAGCCAATCCCAGCCAACACAGGGCACAAGGCAGGAAACAATCCTGGGCAGGGTGCCAACCCACCGCAGGACACACACAAACACACCAAGCACACACTAGGGCCAATGCATTATCTATTAACAGCACGCTTTGAGGCAGTGATAAAACAAGAGCAGCAGAAGAACATCCATCCATCCATCCATTATCCAACCCGCTGAATCCGAACACAGGGTCACGGGGGTCTGCTGGAGACCAATCCCAGCCAACACAGGGCACAAGGCAGGAACCAATCCCGGGCAGGGTGCCAACCCACCGCAGGACACACACAAACACACCCACACACCAAGCACACACTAGGGCTAATTTAGAATCGCCATACCACCTAACCTGCATGTCTTTGGACTGTGGGAGGAAACCGGAGCGCCCGGAGGAAACCCACGCAGACACGGGGAGAACATGCAAACTCCACGCAGGGAGGACCCGGGAATCGAACCCAGGTCCCCAGATCTCCCAACTGCAAGGCAGCAGTGCTACCCACTGTGCCACTGTGCCGCCCCAGCAGAAGAACAGAATATTTAAAATGAGCAAAAAGGTTGTTGGGTAAGGCAAATGGGTCTGAAAAACAGGAGGAAATCTTTAATATCGACCATCAAAACTCTAAAATGAATTAATCAGAAACAAAGTCAAAAAGCTAAACTAGGAGTTCATTACCTTTACTGTAGTTTCAGGTTTCCTTGTTAAATCCCCAAATTTGTTAAACATCTTCAATAGCTGAATAGAAGTGATATCACACAAATGGCAGTTGTTGTTTTCCACAGAGAGTGGGTTAGTGTACACTCAAAGAATTCTCACCCCTGACAACATGCTAGTAGAGCCTCTGCCATTGTTATTCACAACATGGCCATACCAATGATCTTGGGATCTCAAAATGCCCTCTAGCTTCTACTGTAGAAGCACGCATTCAAAATGGCGATGATACAAGTTCCTCCTAGTAGTGATCAAAATGATAAACATATGGAAAAATAAAAATAACGTGTGAAATTTATACAGAATGTACCTAAAGCAAAAAGCTCCTAACAGTAGCTTCATCACTCACTGTTCTTCGGTCTTCTCTGCTACTGACTGAAAAAGAATTCTCTGTGTCAAGTTACCCCAACAGCCTGACTCTCTAATATTTACTAAGGGAACTTCATAATAGCCTGTCAAAGTAAACAGCACCAAGGCACAGATGACTTTTATGGTGTGTTAGGCTGGCTCTCTCTGCTTTATTTACTTTAACTCTGTGTCTTGGGATACACAATTCATCTAATGTTAAATGGTCACCTCTTTCTTTTTCCTTTTAAATTACTTCCTATCTCTTTTAATATATGTAGAAATAAACCTGATACCACTCTGTCTGTGTCAATATTGATAAAAGATCCTGTGTGCCTGTCTTTATGTTGATACCATAATGTAAAAGAATCTGCCTGTTGATCTATCTGTCTACTCTGAACTAATAACAAGCCGATTTGTCTGCTCGCTCACCCTACATAATTAATATTGCATTCCCGTCTTTGTATCTCAGCTATCAAAGTAGTAATAAAGGTTTTTGACTGGTATACAGTAACCCATGTCAGTCTGCTGGCTTTATAATATAAAACAGTACTCTGGTGTGGAGTGGCATGATGATCAGATGGTTAGAGACATTGCAGGATCGCAGCTCAGCTCCAATGGACTGGTCTTGAATCCCAGCCCGGTAATTGCCTGTTTCGAGTTCACACATTTTTATTGGGTTAAAAACATTCCAAAAGACATGCAAGTTGGATTTATTAGAAATGGCGAATGGGCCAACTGTGATAAACTGTGCTCTGTGATGAGCTGACTGACTCTCAGTCAGTCTAGTGTGAGTAAGTGTGGGTCCTGTAATGGACTGGCTGTCCTATCAGAGCTTGCAGAGTTGGTTCCATCGCTATGCCTGGTGCTGGCCCCTAAAAATCCTGACGTAGTCTGATCATGAATGAATAATTATTATTGGGCATTCTGTAAAATAACTGCCTATTCTATAGTGATTAACAATTGTGATGATTGCCTGCGGGCAGCACGGTGGCGCAGTGGTAGCGCTGCTGCCTCACAGTTAGGAGACCCGGGTTCGCTTCCCGGGTCCACCCTGCGTGGAGTTTGCATGTTCTCCCCATGTCTGCGTGGGTTTCCTCTGGGCACTCCGGTTTCCTCCCACAGTCCAAAGACATGCAGGTTAGGTGGATTGGTGATTCTAAATTGGCCCTAGTGTGTGTTTGTGTGTGTCCTGCGGTGGGTTGGCACCCTGCCTGGGATTGGTTCCCTGCCTTGTGCCCTGTGTTGGCTGGGATTGGCTCCAGCAGACCCCCGTGACCCTGTGTTCGGATTCAGCGGGTTGGAAAATGGATGGATGAATGGATGATTGCATGCTGGTCTGTCTGTCTACTACACAAAAATTTAAAAGTAAACCTGTCTGTCTGACTTGTGCATATTAATAATAAGAGCTTGATTTTGGCAACTTAGTTTTAGGGCCAAGAAGCTTAGAAATACTAAATTATTAGTGTTTGCTATAAGGTGTAATCATGGGCATAAATCGTGACATATATAGCACGTTTGTGATAATGTACTCTGTATACACATTAACAATTATGACCCTACAAACCTTTTTTTGCACAGACATGTCCATCCCTTCCTCTGCCTTTTACATGTTACCTACAGCTGACTACACCCACTGCCTGCTATTTGCCTTTGACCGCGACATTCTAATTAATTATTAATTGATAAGCAGACACATAATAGGGGCCTGTTCAGCAGGACTTGTCTTTCTTGTCCTGTGCTTGTGTGCCTCTTTCAGCCCATAATCTTTTCGATTTTTGATTTTGCATGCCGTCTCCTTTATTTATTCAGTATTACCTGCTTGTTTGTCTCTTTAAAAGATACATTTTCCTTATAATTTAGTCCGTTCAATTTTTTTAAGAACCACACTTACTGCTTCACCTGTTTCTATTGCTGATATTTTATGTGCGGAGCATACGCTCCTTGAAAACGAGTTTGTTTTACCTCATGCCTAATCCTTGTCAAAAGGTCCCCATTTCCCTCCACACACAAACTTCAGAACAGATGATCATCAGTAAAAATACAAACGCTTAGCTTGTAATGCTTTCTGGAACATGCTTAATTGGAACATGTAACCAGCCATGTCATCATCAGATCAAATGTCTCCGCCAAAAAGGCACACACACAGGTTTCTAGTCATTGGATGTCTTTGTTCTTCAGCTATTGTCAGAAAAGTCTAAAAGCTGGATGGCCTCAACAAGACCGTACTGAGATAGGAATTCATGAACGTCCAATAGATAACAGCAGCGGTACATAGTACCTTCCCCTTTGATCATTTTATTCAAATATCATTTATAAAATTTGTCCAATAAATGATATCATTTCAATATATGCCTCTTTTCCTACTTCTTGTCAACAGTGCCCAGAATATAATAGCAGAGTAACTGTAATTTTGATTTACGGTTTCTCTCTGGATGTTTACATTCAGAAAGGCCTTATTTTGCAGGTCATACAGTGTTTTATCCATTCATCCATCCATCCATTTTCCAACCAGCTAAATCCGAACACAGGGTCACGGGGGTCTGCTGGAGCCAATCCAGGCCAACACAGGGCACGAGGCAGGAACCAATCCCGGGCAGAGTGCCAACCCACCACAGGACACACACAAACACACACCAAGCACACACTAGGGCCAATTTAGAATCGCCAATCCACCTAACCTGCATGTCTTTGGACTGTGGGAGGAAACCGGAGCGCCCGGAGGAAACCCACGCAGACATGGGGAGAACATGCAAACTCCACGCAGGGAGGACCCGGGAAGTGAACCCAGGTCCCCAGGTCTCCCAACTGCGAGGCAGCAGCGCCACTGTGCCGCCCACAGTGTTTTATATTCTTAGCAAATACCAAAATATGTTTATATGTATGTAAATGAAAGCTTGGTCCATCTGTAAAATATGTAAATGTAGAAAAAATTATATATGCTGTATCTGCATCCCCAATTTAAGATGAAATCACAGTGACATAGTAATTAGCGAAGATATTTGCCACACACTAAACATAAATTCTTAACTTGTGCCACCAGCAGTCAACGCTACTTCATTTTGCACTGTGGAGTGCAGGTTTGTCTTTCTTCCATTGCAATAAGAATTCAGCCCTCCTCAGGGGAGTTTCTGGTCAGCACAGACATTACAATTTAATGAAGGAGGAAGGGTGTGCGTGGAATATTCCCAGGATGGTTAGATTCCAGTGGAAGAGACTATACGTTTGTGTAGCAGAGATGACATGGAATACATAATCTCAGTCTAAGCTTAGAGTCGGTCTTGTTAATCTCTCTTGTCTGCACAATTTTATAACTTTTATGGGAACAGACTGAAACATTCTGTTCTTATAAACATCGCCCAGGCATGCAGCTCTATGTTTTCCACTATGGCCCATTTTTATAAACAGAACTTTTTTTTATTTAGATAGACTTACTGTATAAAATTATCGAAGTGTGTAGCTCATTTCACAGAGGAGTACAAGTGATTGCTGGAGATTCATTTAAACCCTGCAACAGTCAATAGGCAGTGCTGAGTGGTGAACTTCAGGGTGGTAATTCCCAAACCCAAAGGGAACATCTGAATTCCTCAATGAGATAAAAGTGTCAATTTCCTCAGCAACTCGCTACTCCCCCTCTAGAGATGCCTGTAAGCTTCAAAGGTGCCTGGAGAAAGGCAGGGACACAGAGTGACAGAAAAAGAGACAGAGAGAAAGAAAGAGTTTGTCTTTTATGAGGATTTGGAATGTACATGAAAGCCATTTACCCCCTGGAGAAGTAACCACAGTAACTGCTACTGTTTATTTATCCCCACAGGGACTGTTAGGTTTTTACTGTAGTTATGTTTTCGTATTTTGGGCATACCCATTAAAAGCCACATATTCTCCCTTATATTTGAATTTTTGTGTGTGAGCTTTATGTTCATTTTGACACTGAGATGGCAGGCAGGTGCTCCATTGGCTTCGTGGCGAAAGTTTGTGTTCTTTACCACTCCAGCCTTTATGTGTTCAGGTGCTTTCTTGGTCTGAATGGGGATTAACCTCGGTCACTGATGACTTATTTCTGATTGTGGTTTAGCCAGGGTATGGTAAAGCAAAGTGCGGTATGCTCACACCGTCTCGGCTGTTTATTTTTAGTGTTTTCACTCGATTGACACTACACTGCTACTTTTATGTTAGCATTATGAACTTAATTAAAACAGTTTGGGTCAAAATGCAAGCCTAACAACTGAACGACATCCTTATTATAAGAAATTTAGGGAAAGCTACCATCCACTGGAAACAATTACATGAACAAAATGGGTACTTGCTACAGGCAGTTTCATGTGGCTTGGCATATACTGTGTGAAAGAGAACCTCGACATTGTCTTTTCTGTCTTTTTTCAGGACTTTCTATTCCAAATATGACAGTCCTCCCATTGCTCAGAATTAGCTTTTGGTATTGTCAGAATTTTCCAGCCTTAGTAGGTAGAAAAAGATTTGGTCCTCTCATGGTTGAACATGTAGCTGGTTATAGGTGTGGCCACAATGTTTTTGTAAATTTTAGAGAGATACATTAGGTCCTCACACAACTTCTAATCTGCCTGTCAGAGAAGATCAGGACCATTAATCCAGGGATGCGCACTTTTTGTGCCTTGTGAGGGACGATCACATTTGTGTGTTTCTTTAACTTTGCAAAAGCTGGATTTTCTCTGGGCCCTTGGTTTCCATCTAGACCTCAAAGACATGTGTGGCAGGTTAACTGAAGACTCTGAATTGGTTGTGTACTTTAGTGGGCTGTGTGATATATACTGATTCCTAGTCCAGGGTTGTTTTCTGAAGTGCATTGTGCTACTGGGATCACAACCGTGAATTGTATCAGATCAATAATCATGATTTAGAATTTTACGTCAAAAAATAGACCTGATGCTTTTTTTGTTATTTTCACTGTTGAGGATCAATTCTAATGATAGACAACAATCAAATTTTACAGGTGGTAGGTTTGAAAACAAGTTTCTCACATTTTAAATGCACCCCCTTTTAACTCCACATATTTGCCCCAACTAGAACTTGTTTCTGCTTTGTTTCCAGTGCTGCTGACATAGATCCTGACTTTTCATAACCTTGTAATAGAAAAAATGGGCTTAGAAATTAATTCCATCCATCCATCCATCCATTATCCAACCCGTTATATCCTAACTACAGGATCACGGGGGTCTGCTGGAGCTAATCCCAACGAACACAGGGCGCAAGGCAGGAAACAAACCCCGGGCAGGGCAGAAATTAATTTAATCTGCAAAATTTTTCATAACTTACTAAAACTGACAAACACTAATATGGCATCCTCACATACCATAGACGTATACTTAAAAAGTTTTATTCTGCACGTTATTAGTTCCTTTCTAACTGTGAAACAAGCATTTTAGCTTCATCATCTTGACTGTTAATGGGGCACGGCTTTAGCCTAGTAGGTTACATGACTTGTTTTCCTGACTGTGGCTCATGTGATCAGCATAAGATCTTAGGTTTAAGTTTAGGACGGGACTGATAGGTGGAGTGAAAACTGTATAATATTGACAACAGGTAGAATAGGTTGGTTTTTTTTTAATCAAAAATATTAAACTTATAGGTTCAGGTTCAGGTTCAGGTTGGGGAGCACACAATTGTACCGTGCCTTGCCACACTCAGCACACGATGAAACAGCTTGGGATCCTGGTTGGCAACCCCCCAGGCATACATGCAGTCCAGTCCCACCCACCGGAAATTACCCTCTGTCTGCTGCAACCAGATGTACATGGGCATTCCGTTGGCCTGGTCCATTACTTGGGTCCTCAACAATGAGGATCCTGTGACCAAATCACCCTGGCGAATCGTGCCACATGGCTGTAATGCCATAGGTGATGCTCCCTCACAATGCAGGTAATGTGCCTCATTCAGGACTTCGTAAGCAACTACTCATTCGACACAAAGTCAATCCAGCATTATCCAAGGATTCTCTGAAGAGACACAGTACTGAAGAAGTCCAGTCTTCATCTCAGGTCACTGAATAGCGTGCATGTCTCGCAACTATATAGCAAGACAGGAAGCACCAGGACTCTAAAGACTTTTACATTAGTATCAGGAGCGACACACACCTCTTTCCAATTACCTTATGACCCTCCATGCTCTCCCAATCTGTCTACTGACTTCTTAGGAAGAGTCACCAGAGACATGAATGTCACTGCTAAGGTAAGTAAACCTAAGGTCGACACTCTCTCCACAAACAGACACACTGCTAATGGCTGTGCCCAAGAGGTCATTAAAGGCTTGGATCTTGGTTTTTATCAGGACACTCGCAAGCCCAGACACTCAGACTCCTCGCTCAGTCTCTCAAGAGCCCTGATCAGAGCGACCATTGATTCCGTGAAGATCACAGCATCGTCAGCAAAGTCAAGATCCGTGAATCTTTCTTCACCAACAGATGCCCCACAGCCAGTGGACCCCATGACCGTGTCTAACACTCAGTCCATGCAAATACTGAACAGAGAAGGAACAAGAACACACCCCTGACGAACCCCAGAATTGACTGGGAAAAATGCAGAGGTTCTGCCTCCACCCTGCAGGCCAGTGTACAGTGTACAGGCCGGCCATGATGTTAAACTTATAAATAAAACAAAATGTTCACATGACTGTAGGATTCACTACATTAAAAAATCAAACACTCACAGACTGAATTTAGGCTTGAGTCTGATAGCTATTCTAGTTTTCTGTTAGCTTGGTTTATTTTCACTGTATGAGATTCACAAAACCTGCACATGGTTGCACAATCATCTATGCAGATTACCAGAAATAAAGCACTGAAGGAAGGATGTGGGAAATGGGACTAGACAACCTTTTGTGCTTTCTTGACATAAACTGCTTTGTGAGATGAGTCCAGCTTAGCCTCTCGTTGTTTCAGCTCACTTATGGAAAAACATGACATTTCACCACTATATAAAAGCCTCTTCTGATGCATTTAAGTAACCTAACTAAATTGCTTCAGATGCTTCTTAGAACATTTTCCTGCTGCTTAGAAGAAAATATTAGGAAAAAAGAAACTTTCACATTATATACATACAGTATACATACTGTATCTTGTATTCATTGGAAATACTTGTTAAAAATCAATAACATTTGCAAAATATAATCAGACATCAGTATTTTCATCTTTGTGTTTCTTGGGAGAATTTGAAAATGAATAGGGACTGAAAGATTAGGAAGGAGTAAAATATGAATCAAAGAAAACATTTTATATGGCATCATCAATACACAAAGCAAAAAGAATGTATTTCAGAGTTGCATTAAAATAAAATAAGATCATTCATTACGTGACAAATAACAAAGAATAAACTTAAATGATTCAACATACTATGAGTACAGATGAGTTGATAGGACTATTATTAAATAAATAATATGACATAACTAAACAGTGCAATCAGGAGATGAGCCGCTTGCACATTAGATTGAAAGTCGAGGGTTGCATTTCAGGAACAATCAATTAAAAGGCAAAAGACAAGAAAGAAGAGATCTGTTCATCCATCCATGAAATATTTATAATCTGCACACAATAAAAATGCTACTCCAGTGCATTACTGGTCCATGAATGCAGGTAATGATGCTAAATTAATTTTTATTATACACAGCTGTATAATAAAAGTTAATTCAACAACACTACCAAGATCTACATTCTGACTGACAGTCAGATTTAATAAAATGAACAAAATAATTTGATGGTAATTCAGCCTTTTAATGTTTTTATTTTTATATGGAGAAAGATACATACTTTTAAATATCCATCCATCCATCCATTTTCTAAACCCACTGATTCTGAACACAGGGTCACGGGGTTCTGCTGGAGCCAATCCCAGCCAGCACAGAGCGCAAGGCAGGAAACAAACCCTGGGCAGGGCGCCAGCCCACCGCAGGACACACACACCAAACACCAAGCACACACTAGGGACAATTTAGAATTGCCAATGCACCTAACCTGCATGTCTTTGGACTGTGGGAGGAAACCGAAGCACCCGGAGGAAACCCACACAGACACGAGGAGAACATGCAAACTCCACGCAGGGAGGACCTGGGAAGTGAACCTGGGTCTCTTTACTGTGAGGCAGCAGCACTATCCATCCATCCATTGTCTCCCGCTTATCCGAGGTCGGGTCGCGGGGGCAGCAGCTTGAGCAGAGATGCCCAGACTTCCCTCTCCCCGGCCACTTCTTCTAGCTCTTCCGGGAGAATCCCAAGGCGTTCCCAGGCCAGTCGAGAGACATAGTCCCTCCAGCGTGTCCTGGGTCTTCCCCGGGGCCTCCTCCCGGTTGGACGTGCCTGGAACACCTCACCAGGGAGGCGTCCAGGAGGCATCCTGATCAGATGCCCGAGCCACCTCATCTGACTCCTCTCGATGCGGAGGAGCAGCGGCTCTACTCTGAGCCCCTCCCGGATGACTGAGCTTCTCACCCTATCTTTAAGGGAAAGCCCAGACACCCTGCGGAGGAAACTCATTTCAGCCGCTTGTATTCGCGATCTCGTTCTTTCGGTCACTACCCATAGCTCATGACCATAGGTGAGGGTAGGAACATAGATCGACTGGTAAATTGAGAGCTTTGCCTTGCGGCTCAGCTCCTTTTTCACCACGACAGACCGATGCAACGCCCGCATTACTGCGGATGCCGCACCGATCCGCCTGTCGATCTCACGCTCCATTCTTCCCTCACTCGTGAACAAGACCCCGAGATACTTGAACTCCTCCACTTGGGGCAGGATCTCGCTACCAACCCTGAGAGGGCACTCCACCCTTTTCCGGCTGAGGACCATGGTCTCGGATTTGGAGGTGCTGATTCTCATCCCAGCCGCTTCGCACTCGGCTGCGAACCGATCCAGAGAGAGCTGAAGATCATGGCCTGATGAAGCAAACAGGACAACATCATCTGCAAAAAGCAGTGACCCAATCCTGAGCCCACCAAACCGGACCCCCTCAACACCCTGGCTGCGCCTAGAAATTCTGTCCATAAAAGATATGAACAGAATCGGTGACAAAGGGCAGCCCTGGCGGAGTCCAACTCTCACTGGAAACGGGTTCGACTTACTGCCGGCAATGCGGACCAAGCTCTGGCACCGATCGTACAGGGACTGAACAGCCCTTATCAGGGGGGCCGGTACCCCATACTCTCGGAGTACCCCCCACAGGATTCCCCGAGGGACACGGTCGAATGCCTTTTCTAAGTCCACAAAACACATGTAGACTGGTTGGGCAAACTCCCATGCACCCTCCAGGACCCTGCTAAGGGTATAGAGCTGGTCCACTGTTCCGCGACCAGGATGAAAACCACACTGTTCCTCCTGAATCCGAGGCTCGACTATCCGATGGACCCTCCTCTCCAGGACCCCTGAATAGACTTTTCCAGGGAGGCTGAGGAGTGTGATCCCTCTGCAGTTGGAACACACCCTCCGATCCCCCTTCTTAAAGAGGGGGACCACCACCCCGGTCTGCCAATCCAGAGGCACTGTCCCTGATGTCCATGCGATGTTGCAGAGGCGTGTCAGCCAAGACAGTCCTACAACATCCAGAGCCTTGAGGAACTCCGGGCGTATCTCATCCACCCCCGGGGCCCTGCCACCAAGGAGTTTTTTGACCACCTCGGTGACCTCAGTCCCAGAGATGGGGGAGCCCACCTCTGAGTCCCCAGGCTCTGCTTCCTCATTGGAAGGCATGTTAATGGGATTGAGGAGGTCTTCGAAGTATTCCCCCCACCGACCCACAACGTCCCGAGTCGAGGTCAGCAGTGCACCATCCCCACCATATACAGTGTTGACACTGCACTGCTTCCCCTTCCTGAGACGACGGATGGTGGACCAGAATCTCCTCGAAGCCATCCGAAAGTCATTCTCCATGGCCTCCCCAAACTCCTCCCACGCCCGAGTTTTTGCCTCAGCAACCACCAAAGCTGCATTCCGCTTGGCCTGCCGGTACCTATCAGCTGCCTCCAGGGTCCCACAGGACAAAAGGGTCCTGTAGGACTCCTTCTTCAGCTTGACGGCATCCTTCACCGCCGGTGTCCACCAGCGGGTTCGGGGATTGCCGCCACGACAGGCACCGACCACCTTACGGCCACAGCTCCGGTCAGCTGCCTCAACAATAGAGGCACAGAACATGGCCCATTCGGACTCAATGTCCCCCACCTCCCTCGGGATGTGGTCGAAGTTCTGCCGGAGGTGGGAGTTGAAGCTACTTCTGACAGGGGGCTCTGCCAGACGTTCCCAGCAGACCCTCACAACACGTTTGGGCCTACCACGCCTGACCGGCATCCTCCCCCACCATCGAAGCCAACTCACCACCAGGTGGTGATCAGTTGACAGCTCCGCCCCTCTCTTCACCCGAGTGTCCAAGACATGTGGCCGCAAGTCCGACGACACGACCACAAAGTCGATCATCGAACTGAGGCCTAGGGTGTCCTGGTGCCAAGTGCACATATGAACACCCCTATGCTTGAACATGGTGTTCGTTATGGACAATCCGTGACGAGCACAGAAGTCCAATAACAAAACACCGCTCGGGTTCAGATCAGGGGGGCCATTCCTCCCAATCACGCCCTTCCAGGTCTCACTGTCATTGCCCACGTGAGCATTGAAGTCTCCCAGCAGAACGAGGGAGTCCCCAGAAGGTATGCCCTCTAGCACCCCCTCCAGGGACTCCAAAAAGGGTGGGTACTCCGAACTGCTGTTCGGTGCATACGCACAAACAACAGTTAGGACCCGTCCCCCCACCCGAAGGCGAAGGGAGGCTACCCTCTCGTCCACCGGGGTAAACCCCAATGTACAGGCTCCAAGTTGGGGGGCAATAAGTATACCCACACCTGCTCTGCGCCTCTCACCGGGGGCAACTCCAGAGTGGTAGAGAGTCCAGCCCCTCTCAAGGAGATTGGTTCCAGAGTCCAAGCTGTGCGTTGAGGTGAGTCTGACTATATCTAGCCGGAACCTCTCAACTTCGCGCACTAGCTCAGGCTCCTTCCCCTTCAGAGAGGTGACATTCCACGTCCCAAGAGCCAGTTTCTGTAGCCGAGGATCGGACCACCAAGGTCCCCGCCTTCGGCCACCACCCAACTCACACTGCACCCGACCTCCTTGGCCCCTCCCATAGGTGGTGAGCCCAGCACTACCACTGTGCCAATTGTGTAATTTTTCATTATTATATGGAGTGAAATACATATTCTTAAAAAAACTTACATTATACTTTCATGTACAGGGTGCATGGCAGAAATGATACTGTATGTGGTACCAAGACCCACAGAGCCATTCACTCCATTAGAGTCAGTTTAAAGGAAGCCAATCAATCTAACATTGATATTGGGATGTGGGAAAATTTCTGAGTGTCCAGAGAAAACTCATGTGATAACAGGGAGGACCTGCCAACTTCAAAGAAATGGTGAATGGTCGGGGAACCAAAGACTTTAAAGAAGAAAGGCATCTACGGTAGTAGGTTACCTACCTCAGAATGTTCTTGGAGACCTTTCTGGCAGGCTGCTTCTCTCCTTCTCTCACATTCATAAGCTGCTGCTCCTGCCTGTGGCCCTTTTAGGTCACACATATTGGGCTTTCTGCCTTTTAGTAGCTCTTGCACACTGATATATACAGACACCTTTCCCCTACATGGTTCTCTCTTTTGCCTGGAGGTGTCCTACAGTTTGCCCTGCCTACACCATCCTATTGGTATAAAATTTGCAATAGAGAGAAACTTAAAAAGAATTGCATTCTACTGAGAATTCTGAGGAACAAAACAAGCAAAATATGAGAAAGCAAAAATGAAAATGTGTAAAAGGTAAAGCAAACATGTCATGTACACTGTTCTTCTAACTGTAACCTGTTTCTTCATTTACAAAGTCAAAGGGATCCTTACACCAGTAGCACCACAACCCTGCACAGGATGCTAGTCCACAGCAGTGCACACAGCGACACTGACACATTATGAGCCAAATTGGAGTCGTCATTTAATATAACACAGGATTTGGAAAGTATGCTGCACAATTGAAAAAACTGCATAGGGAGAATACTGTATGCCAGCTGAAACAATCAGAAACCAGGCTGAGAATGAAATCCAGATTCTACATCTACAAGGATGCAGCACCAAGTATTGTACCACCATACTGCATTAAATCAATAAAAGAGGTATAATCACGACCCATGTTAGCAGTCATATTCCCTTGTGGTCTTCCTGGACTATAGTACATTGTCCAGTATACTACAGACAGGCTTTTGAATTCATGCGTTTAAAACGTAGGAGGTTTGAAAATTCTTCTCTCTTCACGTTACTTTGCTTCGGTCCAGCGTCAGCATAGTTGCATCACAGAATCAGCATTCGGGGTTTGAGTCCTGTCGTTATGCATGAGTTTGCATGTATGGTTCTTACTATGGGAACTCTGATTTTCCCCAAACATCGCAGAAATTTCCAGGTAGGGTTAATGTGTAACTTTAAAGTGTGGGTGTATGTGTGAGTGGGCCTTTTGATGGACTGGCACCCTATCTGGACGCAGCATGCTTCCTTCCACCCTAAATTAGACATAGGCCCCTAGCAAACCTGAATTTGATTAAGAGGGTCTGAAGCTATATGTTATATCACTGAACTACATACAACTGACATGGTCTAATGTTGCACACAGAAGTGGAGGCTTAGCATAGAATAAGTAAAATTAAACCAAAACAAGACAAAGCCTTACTTGCGCATTTTCAACCTTTATGTCACACAGACTTTCAAGATGAGGAAACTTCCCTAGTTACCCACAGACTCAGTCTAAAAGTTTTCCCCATACACTACACTCTAGTTTGACTTGTTACTTTTCCCCCTGGCTATAGTTTATGACACACTGTACATGTTTAACTTTTCCAGACATATAGAGGCCATGAATACCCTGCCCTAGGGCCACTTTCTCGTCTTGTGTAACACTGTCCCCTGGTAGCTTCTAGGAACTTGACATCCCTGATGGCTGACTAGCCCTTTTCAAAGGATGGGCCCATTGTGTGCTCACAGCACAGATGCCTTCTTACACCAAGCAGAGTCTCCAAAGATATGTTATGTGTGATAACATTTCCTTCAAAAGTAAAATGCCATCATCCACTGGCCTGATACTACTTCTTCTACTCAGAACTCAAACTCAGGGCGTCTCCATGACCAGTGGTAGCAGGTGCAAGAATCTGACACTACAATATCTGGTTGCAGAGAAAGACAAACATTTTGCAAGATATGTCAGGAAAAAAAACAAATTCACTTCATTTTCATTCTCTATCAAGATTGTTTGTTGTTAGTTTTACTGGAATGTGGTAGTTCTCTGTGAATTTTAAAAAATGAACACTACAGTAGTATATAAGCTGTTTGAGGTGTAAAATGATGTATTTTTAATATCAAGTGTATTTTAGGGTTGGTAGCCTATCCCAGAAGCATTTCCCACAAGGCAGGAACAAGCTCTAGGAGGCATGCAGGCCAACCACTCTGACTCACACTAGGACAATCCTTCAAGACACCACCTTGAAATGGGAACAAGAAATGAGTAGGTGGAGAAGAGTTACGTGAACCTGGAAGAAATGTGCAGACAGATAAATTGAACTGAGATCTCAGGGACTAACTAACCCACTGAGCCATAATGCCACCCACGTTTGAAACAGGAAAACACAATATCATTTTTAAATCAAATTAAAGATGAATAAATGCACTGATGAGTCCAGTATGCTTTTTTAGGAGCTCTTATCTTGTCCCTGTTGTATAATGCTCTTTTTACTTGTCAATCAAGTCACACACCACCACAATTAATCAAACTGATTGGCTTCAAGTATCAGCTTCAGTGAGTGTTGAAAAACGTATAGCTGTGGCAAGCATCAGCTGCAGTTTCAGTTTGCATTTTTATCAACAAGCAGCAGAGAGCTAAAGATGACAAATGGGTGATTGTTGCAAATGTGGTTGTGAATGATAAGGATTTGCTCCGTGGTAAACTGAAAGTCTCATGAGAACAGTGTGGCTGCAAAAGTGAAGCAAGGAGGCACATGTTTATGAGGTCTTTGTAAAAAGAAAAATCTTAGGTTTTACAATTCCATGTAAAACTCATCATAATACTTTAAATCATACCACCAGCCCTTTTTAAATGCTGTTACAAATGTCTAATCCACCTTAAGTGAAGGACAAGGGTCTCTGTGTGTGTCTGTCCAGTTGCTAGGTGACAGAGAGAGAGAGAGAGAGAGGTCCGGAGCAGGTGTTGCCACATCCACCACATGATTGAGATCCGAGTGCAGCCGTGAAATGGGTGACACCTCAGCACCACACTGAATGGCGCAGCTGGAGTGCCAATCCTGCCACCAACCCCCAAGTTTTCCAGGGGGTTTTGCAGGGCTAGATGCAGATGAACATCATACCCAGGACAGAGCAATTGCAGGTTAAGGTTAAAGTTAAAGGCCTTGCTCAGGGGTCCAACGCAGTAGAGTCACTTGTGGCATTTATGGGATTCAAACTGGCAACTTTCCGATTGCTGGCACAGATCTCTAGCCTTGGAGCCACCACTCCACCCACAGTTGCTAAGGATAGGAAGGAAAATTTAAAAATTGGTTAAACATGTAGACGAAGGGTCAAAAAAAATCAAACATATAATAAAAATATCAAATAAGGATCTAATAATAAGAAAAATGGTCTTATTTGCCTTTTCTATTGTCCAATTCTATACACCAGTAACAGTAGCATGGTGGTGACTTTCTTGCACCAGCAAGGGCCGGGTGAACAAGGTTAAGAGCTAAAATAGTGATGACTGATAACTTTGTGTGGTGGGCAATGGATGAGTGAAAGTAACGATAAATTGACACACACATTGGAAAGCCAATGCCCCGACACAACTAGGCGAGACTAACTAAACCAGGCCAATGTGCCAACGACCACCACCACAGTTTCCCAGCAAAATACTCAACTTATTATACCAGACCAATTGGGCAAACCATGCATCAAATAAAAAACACGAGATCGCCATTGGTTACTTATATTTCAACCTGTCATAGACTTGTAGTGCTTCTTGTCTAAATAAATAAATTTATAAGTTGTTTGCATATCTATTGGTTTGTTTGCCAATTACGTAAACATGACCAAACCAAGTTTCGTGAAAGTTTGCATGTGTGTTGCTGTCCATTGAACTTAAAATACAAGTTATATGTCACATTGGGGAGAGGAGTTATAATGGGACGGGATCACACAAACATACACACCAACACTGGGTCTGCAATTTTAGCTGCTACACGTTATCTCTTCTCTCAAATTAGTTACCCTAAAAATAAAGCCATAAGGCAGATTTCCCTCATATTTGGTTATAGAGAGCTTTACAGTATGTTAATATGTAGTTGTTATGCAGTATTTAAACATATGGATTACTCTAGACAATTCAGCTGATAAAATTCTATCCTTGATATGTGACATAGTAAAATTTGAAGTCTGAAAATGTCTTACAGCTTTTTTCCTATTGAAATATGAAACTGACACCCAGTAAGGTCTTATGGTAAGTTCCATCCATCCATCCATTATCCAACCTGCTATATCCTAACACAGGGTCACAGGGGTCCGCCGGAGCCAATCCCAGCCAACACTGGGCGCAAGGCAGGAAACAAACCCCGGGCAGGGCGCCAGCCCACCGCAGGGCGCGCACACACACACCAAGCACACTCTAGGGCCAATTTAGAATCGCCAATGCACCTAACCTGCATGTCTTTGGACTATGGGAGAAAACCGGAGTACCCGGAGAAAACCCACGCAGACACGGGGAGAACATGAAAACTCCACGCAGGGAGGACCTGGGAAGCGAATCCAGGTCTCCTTTCTGCGAGGCAGCAGCGCTACCCACTGTGCCACCATGCCACCTTATGGTAAGTTAAAAATACATATTTTTAACGTTAATAGAACAAATCTATGTTTGAAATCCTGATATCCTATATGGTGTTCCACAAGGCTCTATCCTGGGTCCGCTGCTTTTCTCAATCTACATGCTTCCGTTAGGACAGATTATCTCAGGGCACTATGTGAGCTACCACAGCTATGCTGATGACACACAGCTGTATTTATCAATAGCACCTGATGACCCCGATTCTCTTGATTCACTAACACAATGTCTGACTTGTATTTCAGAATGGACGAATAGTAATTTTCTCAAGCTAAATAAAGAGAAAACTGAAATCTTAGTGATTGGCAAAAATGGATACAATGAGGCTATTAGAAATAAACTGGATGCATTAGGATTAAAAGTCAAGACAGAGGTAAAAAGCTTAGGGGTAAATGTTGACTGTAATCTGAATTTTAAATCGCATATTAATCAGATCACTAGGACAGCATTTTTTCACTTAAGAAACATAGCAAAAGTTAGACCTCTTATATCATTGAAAGATACTGAGAAATTAGTTCACGCATTTGTTTTCAGTCAGCTAGATTACTGTAACGCAATCCTCTCAGGAATACCCAAAAAAGACATAAATCATTTGCAACTAGTGCAGAATGCAGCTGCTAGAATCCTAACCAGGAAAAGAAAATCCGAGCACATTTCTCCAGTTTTGATGTCACTACACTGGTTACCTGTGTCATTCAGGATTGACTTTAAAATTCTGCTTATTGTTTATAAAGCCTTAAATAATCTCGCCCCATCTTATATATCGGAATGTCTGACATTTTATATTCCAAATTGTAACCTTGGATCCTCAACTGAGTGTCTCCTTAGAATTCCAAGAGCAAAACTTAAAAGAAGTGGTGAGGCGGCCTTCTGCTGTTATGCACCTAAAATCTGGAATAGCCTGCCAATAGGAATTCGCCAGGCTAATACAGTGGAGCACTTTAAAAAACTGCTGAAAACACATCACTTTAACATGGCCTTCTCATAACTTCACTGTAATTTAATCCTGATACTCTGTATATCCAATTCATTATAATAACTATACATGGTGGCTCTAAAATCTGTACTAACCCCTACTTCCTCTTCTGCTTCCTTTTCCGCTGACCTTTTGGTGGTGGCGTATCTACTCAAAGCACCATGATGTTCCAACATTGATGGATTAAAAGCCAGAAGTCTGCATGACCATCATCATCAAGTCCTTCCGTGAGAACCTTAAATACAAAGAGGACTATTTCATTTATGTTAGGTAGAATGCCCAGAGGGGACTGGGCGGTCTCGTGGCCTGGAACCCCTGCAGATTTTATTTCATACTTTTTGTATGAAAATGTGCTATATAAATAAATGTTGTTGTTGTTGAAAAGTTAATGTTAAAGATTGTCACACATGTGCATATGAAAGGCAGCTAAAGAGCTCAAAAGAAGGTAATTCCCTGTCAGACCAGGGGGTGGCAAAGTGCATTAATCCTTTCTCTTATCTACCCACAGACTAAATGCAGGAAATTCGGCCTGGCTCCCATGACGTCACTTCCGGTTCCGCCCCAGAAGACGTCATTTTCGGTTCTGCCCCAGAAGACGTCACTTCCATACCAATAGAAGAGCCCACCTCCTAATGACCTCATTTCCAGTTCGGGTCCCAAGATCCCTCCTCTTCTTGCTTTTCAACTATATATCCGTCGTGTTTCCTAACCTGTTCAGTTCTGTTTTGGACTCTTGTCTGTGAAGACCATTTTCCTCAACCAGTTTGTATTTGCAGCCAATTCTCAAGTATACGGGAGGCTGCCCCAAACCTCTTTGTTGTATCAAGGCTTGATTATTTACCATATGATTAAAACGAAAATATCAATCTGTTTGTACAACACTGTACAGAAAACTTAATGTAATTAGCAAAGGTAATTTGAATGTATGGGTTTTAGGTTTAATGTACACCTTTCCGTGTTGGATTGGCACTGTCCCACTTAGGTGTTGACAACATTCTGCAATAAGCATTTCATGTTTATTTTGTTTTTTTTCTGGAGGAGTCAACGAAAGCCTGACAATCCTGCTCATCTACCAATTAAAATACGAAATGCAACAAGTTAAAGGGTAATAAAGTTTAGTAATATACAGTGTGACAGATAGGGGGCGCTGTCGACCCCTGAACCCGCAGACAACACATTCTGACACCAGGTAAAAGTCCAATAATTAAATTTATTATAATAATACTGTGAACAAAGCACCTCCACTCCACTCCACAATACTCAATAAATCAATACACTAATCAATCACAAATCCTAATCCTCCACTCCCAGCAGCTCCGTTCCACACCCTCCCAACTCAGCTCACTGCTGGGATCTCCCACAGTCCTTTTATATCCCTCGACCTGGAAGTGCCTCTGTCCCTCAGTCCACGTGATTTCATAGTACTTCCGGGTCAGATGAAATCATCTTCTTTTTAATTCAGCCCGGAAGTACTTCACTTCTTCCGTCCTCGTGACGAGGTAGTACTTCCGGGCTATAGGGACAATACAAATCCCTGTGCTTCCCTGCAGCGTCCCCTGGGGGCCCCCACGGTATCCAGCAGGGCTGTGGAGTAAAACTCCAATGTCCATGATGCCCTGCGGGAATTTGGGGCCCCTCCATGTTGCAGGGAGGACTCCACCTAGCGGTGTGGGGGTATTGGCCAGGATAAACTGCCAGCCATATATCACAACAGTCAGTCTGTCATTTTCCAACCCGCTATTTCCTTTACACATAGGATCACGGGGGTCTGTTGTAGCCAAATCCAGCTAACAAAAACATTTCTAAAGTTTTTAATTACTTTTTACTCTTTATCTTTCTGACCTGGGCAACACCAAGTAACTTCGCTAGTCTTATTAAACATCCACCTACCTCTGAGCCCACCCTTTCCGTTGCAGTGCTGTGGGGAGCTGAAGCCTAATTGACCATATTGGGCTAAATGTAAGTCTAAAAAAAGTAGATTGTAGATTGACTGGCTGTTGAGACCCTCCCTGGGCATTTTACAATATAAATGGTGCACACTAGCGTATTATAGTATTATAGAATGTTCAAGCACTGTACCTGTCACCACTGTTCCTCTGGTGTTTCAATATATACAGTATGAAAGAAGGAGTAGATTACATTCACATCAGGATAAAGACAGAATGGGAATGGTTAGTAAGAGCGGGTCAAGATGATTGCCCCATTATTTACTTTAGACAGGTGACTGATTGCCATTGATGGGCTATGAACAGCTGAACCAGCAGGTTTGACGATACACCATACTACATAATAGCTTTTCAGCCTAGAATTAAACACTGAGATTTACTGGATATCCCTTACAACAGCAGTCATATTTTGTCAATTTTTGGGAGCCATGTGGTTAAAGGCTCTACAGTAGTCTTAATTATTCTTAAAATGATCAGAAAGCTTACATCTTATCATCACTACGCATGTTTCAAAGTGCAGGAATTAATGGACATATTTTTCTATAAGGTAAAGGGAAGGTTGCAGAGAGAGGATTTTGAAACTGTCTGTAAATGAAATTTTAATTTTATTTTATAGTCCAAGTCAGAAGACACACTGCCATATTCAGTGTCTGCGAGGTTGTCTTTGTGTGTGATCCTTCTGTTGTGGGGTCTGCCACCACTAATGCCAAAAACGCTAAGCAGCAACTAGACCAGACACGTACACTCTATGAACATAATATTTTCAGTTAAACTTACACTTAAATTCGGCAACTGCCTTTAAACATACAATCTGCCACCTTGTAACAAATAACAGACAGGTGCCTTCTGCTTAATTGCACAAAGGCTTTTCATTTGACTGCTCTGTTTTAAATTCCCATACATTTATGTGACCACAAAGGCTCTTTTCCATGATGCTACCTTTGTTACCAAACTGTATCTGTTACCACAGGATTTGAGAAAGGATTTTCAGTTGAAAGGTGCCTCCTTATCAAAAGCGTCACACTGTGCCGGGGACTTTTTTTTTTTTTTAAAAAGCTCATTGCCAATTGGGTGCCTATGGCCACTCCTTATGCAAAAGATGTGGGTGTAGGGAGGCTTCAGAAAGAGGCCATTCATACACTGAAGTACAAGCAGCTGCGATTCTCACTTTTTCAAAACCACATGGACAACTGACATCTCTCAAACCAAGCAGGAATATTAATATATGGGAAACAAACTGAAAAATCTGACAAAATAGCAGACTCTTCTCAAGGTAGGATAAATCTGGCCTCGGATTTTTGTCACAGCTCGCTGCAGACCACTACAATTCATGGTTTATGAAAAGACTCTTTGTTTTCTATTCTCTCTATGTAGTTTTCTAGCTAAGTATAACTAAACAGAATTTTAACATTGTTTTCCAGATAATCAAGGCTAAAACATGTATGCCTTCACTGAATATTGAATCAATAAAGTACTTTTATGACCTGTCACTAAAGAAATTAGAAATTGGTAAACAGAGTAAAGATCTTAAATATTATAGGCATTTGTCATTTACAGTACCTTCCAAATAATGTAATTAGACGTCAAAGGGGTGAAAACTAAATAAAAGTAAAGGAACAGTAGAAAAGAATTAACACATTAACCATGTTTTGTAACACAATAAACAGAGCATTCATTCATACAGTGAAAGTCCTATTTGCAGCTTGTTTCATAAATTATTAACCATTTATATTAACAAAACAGCAGACATTACGTGTGCTCTTTGACATTGGGAAACCAAAGAAAAGGAGCCTTTGATCTTTTAGTGGATTAAGAAAGAAAGAAAGAAAGAAAGAAAGAAAGAAAGAAAGAAAGAAAGAAAGAAAGAAAGAAAGAAAGACCTTCAGGGCAAAACAATGAGGCTTTCAGACACAATGATTTTATTAATTATTTATATCTGCATAGTAAAAATGTCATCTGTTGACGCCTTTGCGATCACAGCCAAAAACAGACAATTGTTTCATATCTTTTTTGTACATAATAAACACTCAGCTCTTAACATCTGCAATTAAAGACAGTCAGTTGTTTCCTTTAAAAAATAAACAATTCAGTTCATTTTTAACAAACCCCATCACACCTACTGCTAGGACTCATGGCACACTCGAGAATGGCATAGCAAATGGATTTGAAAAGCATTCCAAGGAGAATAACAGGTGCCAACTATTTGGTTTTCCTCCCGTTCATGATAATGTCACAGCCTCCACTACTGTCAGCGCACTATGTGGTGTGGAAGTGACTAGAATGCAGTGTGTATGTACCAGGCACATGTTAGTTGTGTGTGTAATCTGTGCCGAGTGAGGATGATGTCAGCTCACAGAATGGCTGTAAGACCCGAACCAAAAGGTGACACAATGAGCGCTGAGCGTTGCCAGGGCTGTCTCAAAGGCATTGACAGAGATGAGGAGGACCTATTGAACTGGAATTTCTCACAGGATCATACTCACAAAAGAAGTGAAAGGGCACCATTCAGTATCTCTGCTTCTTTATTCTACAATGAATTGCCTGTTCCTTGCAGAGGAGCTTCATGCTGAAAAAAAAAGTCAGTTAATGAGCAGTTAGCAAGTGTAAGATCAGCAACTCTGTGCAGTAGGCTAAGAGTTTGCAGTACATGCAGTGTTAAACAAATCCAATACACTTTAAATATATAATATTACATTATGAATGGTACTGGAGGAAATATTGATACTTCTAGCAATTCAGTTTCAGACGGATTTTGAAGCTTTGGTGTTTTCAGAATGGACTGAACATAGATTTGCTCCCAGAGTTCATACACAGACTGTTGACATAATTATGATTGTGAATTGTCTTTACTGACTGTGTCCTATGCATTCTGCAATTTATTTACAAGGAAAGTTTCTGCCTTGCTTATTTAAGATCTGGCTTCTTTTCTCAATGTAGGTGGTATAAAAAGAATGGATCTTCTAAAGAGTCCAAACACTTTTCATCTAGTGAGTTTTAATTGAGCAGGCTGATTTATCATATAAAGTGCTTAAATTAATGTTAAACAATTAAGAAATATTTATTCATACATGTGGTAAATGAACCTAGTCCAAATAAAATGTCATGTGTAACCAGCATTAGATGTTGGTATACCAGTCAACTACAGAACTTTCTCACTTTTGCCTAATTTAACGTCAACTAACCCAACATGCAATTTAACATTAGGATGACCAGCTATCCTATATGTCCCGGAAGACTGGTGTGTATCAGTTCCTAATGAGGTGTCTTGTCTAGAAAACCTTAATTAGTTATTTTTGAGGGAACCGATTTCTCATCACAGAGTTTTATGCAGAAATTGCATTGTTCACATTGTGGTAAACATGAGGCTTTACATTGCATTGGGGCATCAAGTTTGATCAGCAACCACATCACATCTGTTCTAAAGGACAAGAAGTGACCAGTCCAATGTCCTGTGACTGTGGAGCTCAAGCCTATTTCAAAAGGCTTGCTAGCTACTGTAGATAGTTTGCTTTAGCTACTGTTTGTATGCAGACTACGGAGAACAACTATGCTAACACCTCCACCTATTAGCTATTTTCAATTGGTTTTTAGAAATTATAGTGCCACTGTCAGTAACACTACTGACTGGTTTAAATATTAGGTGGCAAAAGTAACATTTCTGACTGGTTTAGTTATGAAATTAAAGTCTGAGGTTAGTAGTTCCCATCCAATGTGGAAGCCTGCTTCCTTTTCTTTGTTGCTGTTGTTGGTGTTGACGTGCGTAACATATTATCTACAGAGCTCTAATATTCGTAGCCTATACAGTATGACCTGACTGTCAGTGCAATGGTTGCTTCTAGTTCAATGGTGCTGTCATATGTGTGAGCAAAAGATACGTCTGTGCAGTCTGATACTGTAGCAGAAAATCGGAGAATAAAAACAATGCGTCAATACATTGATTCTGGGAGAATGTGGTCACCCAATCTAACATGCAACCTTTACAATGTCATTATAAGGTTATAAAGCCAATGGATTATATCACTTACAAAAACAGAGGCAGCTGGAAAGCAGAGTAAACTCTTCCATACTGTATACCAGAAGAACATGAAAATGTCCCACACACAGTAGCTGGACTGAAAATCAAACGCAACCATTTAAAGTTATGAGGCAGCAGCAACAACAATTTCACAGTCAAGCTGAATTACAGATTGTAGATTGTACAGAAAGTAGATTAATGTATTATAAATAGTATAACAGGAAATTTTAATACTAGGGAATAACAGCACAAGAAATATAATGTTAGGAATTAATAACCCAAGCACTTCTCCAAGTGCCATCTTGCCCCTAAATTTATATATAGTGTTACTGGGATTGAGGAAAGTATCCCAGCAGTACTGAGTGTAAGGTAGGATCCAATCCTAGACAATATGCAAGTCCGTCACAGGGCCCGCTCTCTAACACACACACACACACTGGCAGATTTAGAGTCACATTAATCTAACACACATCTGTTAAAAATCAGAATACTCAAACGGACATGCAGAAAATGTGTAGGCTCAACAAAGACAATGTCCAGATGCAGGACTCAAACTTAGGACATTAGATTCATGAGGCACTGTATCACCATGCTGTCTCTTCTAAATATCTAAAACCAATTATTAAAAAGTAAAATACATACAAAGAATTATACGTTTTAAACATCCTGCAATGAACTGTGATCATATTTAAGGCTGGTCATTATTTCTTGCGGAATAGAAGTAGGTGGGAGGTGAGGAAAATTGGACAGATTTTGATTAAGAAAGTTTTCTAATTTGGAAGTAGTAAAAGAATTGTGTTGATGGAAAGTAAAATTTGGAGTGTAATTGTTTGTAGGATGTGAAGACGTTATCTATGTACAACTCTCTAAGTGATTTAATCCTGTATGTTATTTTGGCATTTATGCACATAGGGCACACAAGGCATGTTATCATCTGAGAAAACACAATTCTGCCATGCAGTTAAGATGTGACCCAAAGAAAGCTTGTCTGCTGCCACCTATTCATTTTTTTCAGGACTATTTCACTTTTGATTTATTTTCTTGGTTCCCATTAGAAAGAACTGATATACTGATGCAAAATTAAAAATATAACTGTAAGTACAGTGGATTCAGAAATTATTCAGACCCCTTTGGCACACTTTACCGTGTTGTATATTTTATTTTAAATGGATAAATTTGCTATTGTTGACCATCAGTCTACATTCGACAACCCATAATGACAAAGTGAAAATGGTTCCCGAAAAAGGTGCAAATTCAAAAATGCAAAAATCAGAAACTGGTTAGGGAAAAGAAATTTCCTTAAACTCAATTTATGTCTGGCAGTTAACAAACTGTCTTGTCATTCCCTGGTGACCTGTTTAAATTGCCATTTTAGTTCCAAATGTGATTTTGATCTTTGTGCCTCTCTGTGTCTTGAGTTTTTCAGGCATTGTTGAATTACATCTTCAGTGCTCCTGACCTTTGCTACCAGACTGTTGACTGTGGAATTTGTTAAGTCTTTCTTCTCTTTCATTGGCCCAGAATGTACTTTATTTGTTTATTTCCTTGGCTCCTGTTTTGACCATATAGTATACTGACTTTATCTTTTAAGAATTTTGTATTGCAAAGGTGCAGATCCTGCACATCCATGTGAAAACTAATCCTGTCTTTGTCCTCCACTGGTTATGTCATTATACCTACTGCAAGTGTAATGTATTCAGTAGTACCAAGACGTCAACATAAGGTTATTTAGAAGCGAGAATGGCAGAAGAAGCCACTCCAGATGAGGTCAACATCACACACAGCAATATAAGAGATGTTTCACTTAACGCATCTCTATGTACAAATTTTTTGTTTATTTTTTATTATTTTTTTAACCACCTCGATGATCATGTTTTTAACACTATGTTGTGTATCATTACATTACAATGCCACATGTTACTATGACTGGTAACATCACCTTTACAATGTTATGAAAGACCAGTGAAAATGTTTTCAGAAAAGTTTGCAAATCTATTAAAACAAAAACTGAAATCTATCATTCATTTAAGTCTTCAGACTCTTAACTCAGTACTTTGTAAACCCCACTGTGCAGCGAGTACAGCGTCAAGTCTCATACGAGCTTTGCACTCGTGGGTTTGGGCAGTTTATCCCATTCTTCCTGGCATCTCTGCTAGATTGGATGGGAAGCATCTGTAAACTGCCGTCTTCAGGTCTTTCCAGAGATGTTCTATGGGGTTTACGTTTGGGCTTTGGCTGGGGCACTCAAGTACGGTCAGAGACTTAACCCAAGGTCGCTCAGTAGTACACAAACAAGATCAGAGTAAGACCCTCCTACAGGGGTGATCCAATGAAATGAGCTCCCTATTGGATATTTTATTGAAAAGTAACCCATACATTTCAGCAAGATGGATGAGTTAGCTTCTCCATCGGAGATGTGAATACATGGGCACGCATATATATATTGCTGAGCAGATCCCCTTGGGTATTACAGTGTAATGGGTGTTGGAGATTTGAATAACACCCAGGATGCTCTGAATGGTAGATTCATAATCCCAGCACAGAAGAATTTGATTCCCACCTGATGTGGCAATTTTCTTGGTAAGTGCAGAAATCTTGAAACCGAATGTTAAATGCAACATCGTGGTTTCCAAGTAATTTGTTTCACTAAATGGCTACAGAGCTACAGATTTCATCTGGTGGTACTGCTACAGTACACCCACATCCCTCAGCAATGGTGGATGCCTCAAATTTAATTTAGAGAAAAAAGGGACACAAAGATTCCAGGAGCTGGCAGCAGGCACTGTGCCCAGGACTTAATTTGGAACCCACAACCCCGGAAATTACATTGTAAGTGTCCTGTAAATAAACCACCTGATGAATAAACATGAGATGACGGAAAGAGCTAAGGTTAGCTGGCAGGGTAGTACTGTTGCTGAAGCATTAAAAAGTGTAAGAATACCAAAAGCGTTGGCATGATGCATTTTTGTGTTGGCAAGTAAGCAACCCACACACCATCTAGTATGGAGTAAACCTTAATATACAACTAGGCCTGTGGGGGAAAGACCTTTTTTTAATTTTTACTTTATTTATTTACATCTTGTGATACTTCCTGTGTTACTCTCCACCTTTGCAGTGTTTCCCTTTTATAATTTTTTAATAATTCAATCATTCCATACTGGTTTTGGACATACACACGTGCACACACACATCAGTGACTAACTATTTTTGTCAGGCTTAGTTTTTTTCCCCCAGGCAGTTTCATCATTTCTGACATTATTTTGGTTGTTATGCTAAGCACTGAAAATTGTGAAGAGCCTAAAGGCTTTGAAATTTTTCTAATGAAGGAAATACAGGAGCTTTCATTTTGATGTTTAAACTGATGCTTTGAAAATTACTGTGTTACTACTACCAAATTCAAGAGGGCTACAGTATGCTTCACGCCTCTTTCTATCTGGTGTCAGGTACCAAGGGTGCACAATGATGTGCGAAATGCAGACAATGTTTAGTATCTTTCACAACAACCTATCATAGTGTTTCGGGTGAGAAAGTGAGAATATTCAATATACCTGTAGCAGTCTGAAAGGGGCAGACAGCCCAGCATACACAAAAGGAGCCAGATAGTCTGTATGCTACCGTACCTGGTAAGCTTAAGCATCATAGGAATCATTTAATGGTTTGGGTGTAGATCCCTAGGGCCTCTAGATGCCTTTATGTTCTACTCGTCTTAACCACAGAATGAGGTTTAAAAGTCACCTGCAGTCACAATCTCAGAAAGTTCACAATTAGGGAGTGAGGTTGGCTAAAAAATGATAGACCTGGTTTTGTTGAAAGAATAGAGAGAAGGAAGGGGAGAGGGAGCCACCCTGTTAGCAAGTCACTAACTAAAGAACCCTCTTTTTATAACAATACAAGTTCCAGTGGTGGATGCTTTTATGGTGGTGGACCTGTGATATTTCTATTGTATTAGAAGCCAACAAATATAATAATCCCGATACAAACATATCCACATCTTCCTTTGAACTGAACACATACACACAGTCTGTTTGTACCTGCCTTCTTGGAATAGTCTGCACATCTGATGACACCTCAGACACGGCAGTAATTTATGTGAGAAGTGTGCCTAATAAAATAATGACATGGTGTATATTTCTAAAATCTTCACTTATGAAGATAATTTAATATTTTGGGGAGACAGTGTGTGGCACCCCATCTAGGTGTTGTTCCTGTCTTACACCCAATGGTTACTGGGATAGGCACCAGCTGCCATTCCTGCCCTGGATAAGTGGATTCAGAAAATGGATGGAATAGAAAATGTAGTAAAAGTGGCAGACTGGTTAATGCGGCTGCACTGCAATTTCAGGGGTCTCATAGCCTCACCCATTCACTCCTTCATACATGGACAATTTAAATTCATTAATCAACCCTAGCCTGCATGTCTTTGGGATACAGGAACTGAGGTACTTCAAGAAAACCCATGTGGACAAAGAGAGATTGTGTAATGCTCATGGTGATGGTGCCAAGGCCAGTATTTAAACCAAGGACTTTAGAGATGTGAACCTAGTCACAGTGTCACTATGCTGCCTGTGTTTGATTTTCCATCCATCCATCCATTTTCCAACCCGCTGAATCCGAACACAGGGTCACGGGGGTCTGCTGGAGCCAATCCCAGCCAACACAGGGCACAAGGCAGGAACCAATCCTGGGCAGGGTGCCAACCCACCACAGTCTCTATTATAAAAGGAAATCCTGGGACGAGACTTTCTTGGAGATAATTTCAACTCCCCCGAGAGATCATTTTTGGTCCAGCAAGACAAGACTTTTTGCCAAGAGATTTTGCCAAGTCCCTCCCTCCTCTCAAACATTTACAGCTATGCCCATGGTCCAATCACTTATCATTCGTGTGAATACTATTGTCAGACACAGTTCCTGTGCTCTCAGCTCCAAGTGGGTTTGGAAATAAAAGACAAAGAGTAGAAGACAAAGTAGAATGTCGTAAAGAGGTTCAAAAACATTGGCGTGATATACACATGCAGAGTAGATTAGAGAAAATGAAAGTACTATAATTCAAAAGTCTCACAATCTGATAGTAAAGATTGCATTAGTGCTAACAAATGGAAATTATTACTCGGTGAAATAATGGAACAGCGAAAAGAGATTGAATATATGGACATCTGCAGTGGGCTGGCACCCTGCCCGGGGTTTGTTTCCTGCCTTGCACCCTGTGTTGGCTGGGATTGGCTTCAGCAGACCCCCGTGACCCTGTATTAGGATATCGCGGGTTGGATAATGGATGGATGGATGGATGGATATATGGACATAGGTAATATGACAGAAGTATGTAGATATTGTTTGGCTTTAAACTTTAATTTAAACATTACTTTAACTAATTCATGTTGCCATCAGGGAAAAGTAGTGTTTCTTCCCAATGAAGAGGCCTGTCCACGAGAATTGGAAGATTTTTTATTTGGTGAAGGTGAAATGCACATATGCGAGGGGCAGAGACGCAAAGTGGCTGGTGTGTAGCACAGGCCGGGGGGTTGGCGAGCAAAGCGAGCAGGGGGTGAAGCCCCCTAGTATACTTATAAATCCTGCTCTAATACTGCATATGATTTGATTTTCTGGTGCTTTAGTGATAATTATGCCAAAAATTCTATGCCTATTATTGATCTTATAATTAATTATAACTATATTTAGAAAAACGTGAAGAAACAGTGTTGCAGTGACTGAGTCTGTGCCCAGCAATTTAAGTGTCATCTTCTCCAGAGGAGGCTCTTCTAGCTCTGTGCTGTTTGGCAATACAGCAAAGTGAGAGTTTAACAGGTGAGGCGGAAGAAAAGAAGAATGGGGCTAAGCAGGGGTCGAGTGGTGTAGGTTAGAGTTTTAATTAGTAACTGCAATTCCTATAATACCCCTTTCTGTTGTTGGCAAAAGATTCTTGAAGATGTATAGATTTTAAACACATTACCGTCATTAAGTTGGCCAGGTGAAGTGCATTCATTTCCTAATTGTACATTACTTTACATTAGAGTCCAGAACATTTGTAGGAGGTTAACTAAGCTAAGGTCTGCCAAAAAGACTTAGACATTTTTTTTGTTTGTTTCCTTATTCTCCATTGTCATCTGGCATAACAGTGTCATGTTAGGGGCTTTTGTGATTAACGCATTCATTGATCATGTTTGTGAATGATAAAAACAATCTGAACTGTACTGTATGGCATTCTGATACAATTCAGTGTCTGTGTGTGTAATGGATGACACATTCAGCATTTACTTTTTTGTTTCCACTTTCTGGAATTTGAATATTTACTGACAGTTTAACGTATTTCCCTGGCCAGCTGACTATATAGTTACCACAGTCTGGAAAAATGGATTTCTGCTGATTCCTCCCTCTTAGTAAGGGAACAATAACTTTAGAGTATTCATTTTATTAAGTCAGTCAGTCATTTTCCAATCCACTATATCCTAACACAGGGTCACGGGGGTCTGCTGGAGCCAATCCCAGCTAGCACAGAGCGCAAGGCAGGAACAAATCCCTGGCAGGGACACCCACACAGAGGGTTTGCAGATGGTGCAAACCTATAAATACCTGGGAGTGCAGCTGGATGATAAATTGGACTGGACTGCCAATACTGATGCTCTGTGTAATAAAGGACAGAGTCGACTATACTTCCTTAGAAGGCTGGGGTCCTTCAACATCTGCAATAAGATGCTGCAAATGTTCTATCAGACGTTTGTGGCGAGCGCCCTCTTCTACGCGGTGGTGTGCTGGGGAGGCAGCATTAAGAAGAAGGACACCTCGTGCCTAGACAAACTGGTGAGGAAGACAGGCTCTATTGTAGGCACAGAGCTGGACAGTCTGACATCTGTGGTGGAGCGACGGGCGCTGAGCAGGCTCCTATCAATCATGGAGAATCCACTGCATCCACTAAACAGTATCATCTCCAGACAGAGGAGCAGCTTCAGCGACAGAGTGCTGTCAATGTCCTGCTCCACTGACAGACTGAGGAGATCGTTCTTCCCCCACACTATGCGACTCTTCAATTCCACCAGGGGGGGTAAACGTTAACATTATTCAAAGTTATTGTCTGTCTGTATACCTGCATTGTTATCGGCATTGTTATCAGTCCTTAATTTAATATTGTTCTTTATCAATATGCTGCTGCTGGAGTATGTGAATTTCCCCTTGGGATTAATAAAGTATCTATCTATCTATCTATCTATCTATCTATCTATCTATCTATCTATCTATCTATCTATCTATCTATCTATCTATCTATCTATCTATCTATACACCAAGCACACACTAGGGACAATTTAGGACTGCCAATGCACCTAAGCTGCATGTCTTTGGACTGTGGGAGGAAACCGGAGCAGACATGGGGAGAACATGCAAACTCCACGCTGGGAGAACCTGGGAAGTGAACCCAGGTCTCCTTACTGCGAGGCAGCAGCACTACCACTGCGCCACCCTGCTGCCCCCATTTTATTAAGTACGCTATGTTTCAGACTGTTCAAAGGGTTTGACTTTCTGGGTAATTGTAGGAGGTTTTGTGCAAAGCCTGATCTGGAGAGAAATGAATGCTTTGATCAAAGGAGTATTTAAGTCCAGCACAGGCATTAGTTTTCATCTTGTAGTAAGCTGGATATCAAGGTCATAATGTTCTACTTGAAAATGCATGCGTTTCTCTTTTATTTAAAGTAAATTGGGGCAGCCCCTGTCAATGATTCAGAAACTTGACTAATCAGTCAGCACGACGAAAAGAAAAGGAAAGTAATCAAAACACGCAGACAGACAAGCTGCTGTTTCACAGGTTAAATAAAGAAGCATTCCTGGCAAAGCTGTGATAGTACAAAGTGGCACAAAACACCATGATTTCCTGTTCAGAAACCAAAAAGATACTGAGAAAAATTCAGTAAACAAAACATACAGGAAATTATATGGACTTCCCCTTAGTCTATATAATTCATACAATTCTATTTCTATACCTTTCAATACTAATATAGTACATACTATTTACCTCATAATTATTATTACTCTTTCCTACAGACTATAAACAGAAACTTTCGAAGCAAGTGTTAATTTCAAATAAACATTTAATATGTGAAATCTGAATTGAAATGTGTCTCTAACTGACACCAGTGGTTTAATTTTGGATAGAGACTATATGACACATTAAAGAGTACTGTAATGTATGTTTCAAAGATTGCGGCTCCAGTGAGTTATTTTTTATCAAAGAATCCCTTACTTTTTCAATTTCAGACAACTTATAAAGAAAAGTGAACAAATACAATTCATATTTGGTTATAACATTGTTCCCCTCTATTGCCGAGGCATATAAATGAAGGATTTTCATTACTAAAAATCAAAGGCAAACTCAAACTGTTTCATTTGCAGATTAAGAATTTGGATAAAGGCAACAATCCCAATTTTCCAAAACAGAAAGCACTGAGAATGAATTACACAGTGTGTGACTGTACTGTATTTACAGAAGCATGGAAACAGGCTCAGGAATCAGGAAATGGATTGCGGTTTTATTAGTAGGTAGAAACTCACGACGTGAAACCAAAATTATAATTTAAAAAATGAAGCTGAGGAGTTAAAAAACTAAATAATTTTGCACAATCAGAGCCAAAACAACATGAATATTGAAATTAATTAACAAAATAATTTGTTGCCAAAAAGCAGATTAACACACTAATTAGAATGCTATTATTTTTTTCGTTGTAGCCACTAACTTGGACAGCCAGAACGTGCATCACGCTACCCTTCATACCTTTGACTCGGTGATGTCACGTGCCTCGCAGGCCCAGTTCACTTTGTCTAGCACCTGCTTGGCAATCAAACCAAAGGGATGCACAAAATGGTGACATCCAGATCACAAAAGAAAATGGAGCCACAGCAAAATGTATTTATTTTTTAATCCTATTAAAATGTCTCTAAATAAAAAATAGACAAACCAATTGTGTTCCTTGACCTCCCAAGCACCTTCGTTTTTTTAATGACCAAGACATGACTGCAAAAAAATGAAAATACAACTCAGATCATGACAGTGACCCTGAACCTCTGCAATATAGCCTAACCTAATAATCTCAAATGGTTTTGAGTCTAGTTGCGGGCAGCAGAGAAGCAGAAGCTATCCTGATAGCACTGGCACACATTGGTCCTTGGGCATGGCACCAGTTTATTACATAGCTAAATATGGCACAACCTAACAGTAACATTCAGCACATTTATAATTGTCGGTTAACCTGATAAACACTTTTTTCAGGTGTGGGGGGAAGAAAAAACACACAGACACATGGAGAATGTGGAAACTCCACACAGACAATAACCGGTCATCACATTCAAGCCCAGGATTCAAACCCCAAATGTTGGATTCATTCGGCTGCAGCAATAACTGTTGCACCATAATGTCAGCTGTCTGCCATAATATACAAGAGGAGGATGCAGCAGTTCCCAGGAAATTCCATCCAAGTGGAACGGTTTTACAAGAGCAAAGTTTTAAAGATTTGGAGAGTGCCAATAATCTTGACCAGGCAGAATAATGTATTTGGCTCTAACCAGTTCTATGCACTAAAGGGACTAGAAATGCAAATGAAGTGGGCCAACTTTACCAAAGTATTTAGAAACATGTCACAATAATGCAATATTTGGTGAATAGCAATAGCAGCAACACTTGTATCTGACATGTGTTTAGACTTCCATACTGACAGCGGTGATTATAACCAACTGCACATGTGCTCATCACTAGCTGAACAGGGAGAGGAAAAGAAAAAGATCTTTGACATAAATACAGCTTGTCATATTTAGAAGTAGGAATAAGTGTTTGAAAGGAATATGTTGACCTCTACAGAGAAGTAGCGGAATTACAAACCTGCCTATGCTAAAGTTTAATTGGACCTCCCATGAAAAGATACTCTCTGAAGGCTGAGAACGTAAAACAAATTGCCTATAAACTAGACAGACTAAACACACATATATGCCAATTGGTAGAAATCAGTGTTCTGTTTTGATAAAGTAATGATTTAAATAGGGCAGAACAATGAAAAGACAAAATAACATAAATGCTATATGAACAAGCACCATTGGTTCATGGCCCCTAATTAAAGCAAAAATTGATGGTAAACCGTTGGTTTATGTGTGCATGTATCTATATGGATTCCCACACAGGACGAATCCCTTCATTGCAATATATTTTAACATGAACCACATGCAGTGGACTGCATGGACCACATAGGGTAAAGAGGTTACAAAGCTCAATAGCTCTGTCTCGTTTTATACACCAGAGGAAGTCTGCTATTTGTTTCCAATTGAAAAAAAAGTGTATAAAAATAAACTAATATTTTACCACAGCGAAACTCAATGTGTGAATCATGCACATTGATCTCCATTCCTACTATTCAGTTTCCGGATCTGCTTTGTTTAAGTTAAGAGGACAAGGGCTGAAGAAAAACTGGAAGCAACCTGTCCAACCACAACACTTACACCAGATCAGCTTACATCCCCATTCAAACTGACTTCTTTTTTTTTTTGTATGTAGAAGAAAAAATGGAGAACCAGGAAAAATCCTCAAGTCGCATACATATTATACTAAATTAAACTAATCATCCATGCAATTGTCATCATTTTATATATTAACCTACTGTGGGAAAGGGAGGAGGAGGAAGACTAGGAGGAGAGTACTAATTATTCTTCCGCATTATATTTCAGGAGTGGGACTTATAATACGTAATGAGAAGTTACAACTTCCGTGGTTACACAGAACAGGTTATAAATAGCACAAAGTTTTGGATAAGTTGCAAAACTGAGTAGAGTAACCACTTTAGGCACATCTGCTCAGCAACACAACAGGCCTGCTCCTTCAAGAGTTTTAGCCATTGTTTAATTAAAAAACAGATGAGCAAGATGTGTCATCTGCGCTACTTTGACTGTGGTATGATTGTTGGGGGTTCCATCATCTCAGAATCAGATTTCATCCCCTGCATTCTGTTGAGTTTACAGAGAACAGCATAGTAAACACCAAAAAACCATAGTGTGCAGTACCATCACCTTTATGTCTTTCTTTTTCAGATGCATACTTCCAGCAGGATAATATGCCAAGTCACAAATCACATATTATCTCAAGCGGGTCGCACATTCACCACTGACTCACACAGTTCAGGAGTCTTTGGGATGAGGTGGAACAGCAGGTTGATAAAGGCCATTATAGGCTTGCAGGATATCATAGAATATATTAGTAATGATGGCTGAGACACTTTAACCAGGAAAGAAATTCATCCCATAGTAGGACTTATGTATATTTTTGCCAGAATAATTTAAGTTGTTGCATTTTGAATCGAAACTGTTAAAGATAGTCAAATCCTATGGAAAAGTTCCCTTTAATGCTCTCTATTATGTTAAACAAATCTTTACATTGTGATGGGAGGACCGGGTGAGAGGGCATCTACAAGGCACTGCCTCCCCGGGACGTTACAGGGCAGCCCTCTTGGATGGCTGTGGCACCATGGATTCCCGCAGGGCACGCTGGGAGTTGGAGTTTGGTACAGCCCTGTTGGGTTCCATAGGGGCCACCAGGGGGAGCTGCAGAGGCCTACTTTGGGCTTTCACCACACCTGGGATTGATTCCAGGTCTGCTTAATGAGTCACATGGAACACTCTCAGGGTCTTCTTAAAAGGAGCTGCCTCACTCCATTCAGGGAGCCAGAGTCGGGCGGAAGAGGATGAAGCTTCCTGGAGCAGGAGTGGAGGCGAGAGAAAGGGAGAGAGGAAGAGTGTTTTGCGCTTGGTGCTTTGGACTGTGTGGCTAGGGGGAGTGAGAGAAAAGCGCTTCCCCGCGGAAATAAAAACGTGTGCTGTGTAACACTTGTGTCTCTGTCTGTCTGGGTCAGGTTAGGGCGGCTGTACGCGTCCTGGTGGTCCACAACATCTATCCATTTTTTGAACTATAAGGGGTCATCATGAACTAGAATCTGTCCTAGCAGCATCAGTTGCTTATGCACACACACACACGCGCGCACACACGCACACCCACGCACGCACACACACACACACACACAGACACTCATTCATTCACACTGAGCCAATTTAGAGTCACCAGTCAACCTAAAATGGATGTCTTTGGAATGTGAGAGGAAACCAAATATCTGAACTAACCCATGTGGATACAAGTATAATGTGCTCTTCTTTCATGGTCCATCTTTAAACATACATGAACAGGTTTTATGAGACTTTATTTTTCTTAATTATACCTTCACAACACTGTGCTCCTTAACAGTACTGCTTCATGGGTTGGCTTTGCTATTTCACAACCGATGAGGTAATGCTGGATAATATTTAAACCGTTATGTGTATATGTGTTATTTACTTAAGCATAGTTGACAAGGTGACTTTCAGAGCATGTGAGCTGCATTTTCAACTTCTCCTTACCCTTACCCTTACCACAAGTGCAAGTTCACTTTCATGGCAATGCATTATGAAATTCTTAGCACCTCTCGCTACTAATTTATGTTTTATTTGATACCAGTGCATATATTGTAGATGTCATACAATTTGAAGACGTGCCATTCCAAAGGAAGCAAACTGTTTTCCTTAATATCATTTTAGATAAAATATACATCCATATACAGTATAATATATACGGACTCTATATAAGGAATTATACAGAGTTTTGGATAAAATGCTGTGCCGAGTCATTATTGTCACAAATTGTAGGATGGAAGTAGTGGCCCCAGAACAACACAGAGGCGTAGCATATTTGACTTGCACTAAAACAGGAGCACTGAATAGTTAGCAAGTTGACATTAAGGAACTGGGTCAAGAAACATAAGACAATAACAGCATTCAGTTAACTGTTACTGGAAACTGTGGCCTTTATCACTTCTCTGCAGAGACATAATATAAAATTAACTGTAAAATACTAAATTGATCCACCGTTCTCTGTGGGTGTGTGTTCAGTGACAGACTGGTATCCCATCTACAGTGTTTTTCTTTAATGACCCTATTTATTATCACTAAAACAAGGTCATACTGACTTCAACCCAACTATCTAAAGTTTATAACTAGAACTGGGCTGGACTTATTTTAATTAATATGAACCACTTTTTGGATCATGTTTTGACTTTTGATTTTTTTTTCTTAACATCAAAAAAACCACCATGCTCCAGCCTTATTACGCTATGTTCTCACAGTAATTATTACACAAATTCACATGACACCATTATGACTTCCCTCAGTACCCGATAAACAATATTGTCATTTAGGAAGTGCTTTATTCTTATTATCTAAGAAGATTAACTTGTGGCTTTCAAAATGAATGCCTGCCAAATTGATTTGCTGTTGTGAAAATACTGCAGGGGAAGCAAAAAAGGGCACTGTTGTCAGAAAATGTAATTTTATATCCACCTCCTCTTTTTTATAACAAGGTACTTGTAGACATTAGTAATTCTGAACCTTTCTGACTCCTAAGCAGATAATCCAAAAACATTCAACTGGAAAAAACTAAATATTTAATAGGCCATAAAACAACATATATGAGACAGAGAGTGTCCTAATAATTCTAATAATTTAATTGAAGGCAGGAAGTGATGTGTAAGACTGGATTAAAACATCATAATACATTTGATCAAAAAGGAAACATTTTGTAAATTCAACAAATAAAATATAACTGCATGTGTATTGGAATGGACATCAAATTTAGCAAATTAAAGAGGCACATTGGACAAAACGGGCACAGTGTTATACCATTAAATGTCATCAACAGGTCAAATCAAGTCAAGTGGCTTTATTGTTATTCCATCCATATACAATATTGCAGCACACAGTGGCACGGAATAAGGTTCCCATGCCCACAGTGCCACATGTACATAAGCACAGGACAAGTGCAAGACAGGTAAGGAACTATACTATACTCTACATAAGTAAGTAAATAAATAATAGGTAGTACACTGAAATGCCACGGTGGCGCAGTGGGTAGCGCTGTTGCCTCGCAGTAAGGAGACCTGGGTTCGCTTCCCGGGTCCTCCCTGCGTGGAGTTTGCATGTTCTCCTCATGTCTGCGTGGGTTTCCTCCGGGTGCTCTGGTTTCCTCCCACAGTTCAAAGACATACAGGTTAGGTGCATTGGGAATTCTAAATTGGCCCAAGTGTGTGCTTGGTGTGTGTGTGTGTGTGTGCGCCCTGCGGTGGGCTGGCACCCTGCCCTGGGTTTGTTTCCTGCCTTGCGCCCTGTGTTGGCTGGGATTGGCTCCAGCAGACCTCCGTGACCCTGCAATTAGGATATAGCGGGTTGGATAATGGATGGATGGATGGACACTGAAATGCATAGTAATAAATAAATAAATACAACTAATAATTAAAACACAGTAGTAACAAATGTACCATATATAAATAAAATATTAGGAGCTGATCTTTGGGGAGGGATGGAGGCAGCACAGAGTTCAGAGTCCTGACAGCCAAGCTTTTGCAGACTCTGGCAGAACTGGTTTATATGCCATGGTACCTTCTGCCAAATGGAAGTAGGACAAAGAGACCATGGGAAGGGTGAGCGTATAAATGTAGATATGGCAGTGCAAACAGATACACACTTTTGTGTTTTTAACAAAAAGAAACTTATGCTTTTGAATGAGAAGGTTACTTTGAGATGGCTAACCTACATTATTTCATAATGACATAATTAAATCATTGTTTTTAAAAGTAAATGTTTACAACTTCTGCATATAATGCAATGTTTGAATTTTAATTGAATTTAGGTTTGGTCTAGCTCACAGAATGCTACATATTTACCATTCAGCAAATTTCATATTTTTCAGTTTTTACCTCCCACATCCTAAAATCATGCATACTAGTTTAACTGGCACATACAAATTGAACCAATGTGTACTGTAAGTGTGCCTTACAATGAACTGACACCCCATCAAAGTATGGTCCCTGGCTTGTATTCAGTACTGCTATGATAGTCACCGCCAGATCCCTGTGATTCTGAATTGCATAAGCAGGTTTGAAGATACACGTGTGGATGGATCATGTTAATAATATCACGCCTGTAAATACAAAAAAGGGCAAATCTGTAAAGACCTACTGTAAACACAGCAAAATCGGGGCAAAAATAACGAGCACTCCCCAAATTGAAAAAACGCCAAGGAAGCCTAAGACATAAAAAAGTGCAAAAGGAGTAGATCACAAAGAGTAACACAAAATAAAAATAAAAAAAGCAAAATATATATCTAGCACTCCTCTGGGACTGCCTCATCGAGATACTGCATGCATTCCTATCTAGTTGTAAGGTTGTCCCAACCTAAACGCACCAAAATAGGCACATCCCATAACTTATCCTGTTTCTCTTTTTCACTATTATTAAGGTATTTCTTCTTCCTTCCCAGCTCCAATCTCACATGAATGGATGACATGAAGCAGCTTCATACCACCAGCCTGAGCCCACATTTGAGTCACTGCACACATGTAAAAGCCCCAGGGCTATCTGACTAAAACTCCCTTTGGGGCAACAAAAATCTGTGCCATTCAGTCATTTATGTTCCCCTGGGATAATAGTCCCGGGCACTTACCGTAATTGCTCTCAAGGGACTAGTGCACGTCATCAGTAACCTGGCAAGATGAACCTTTTTATTTGTGAAGGCTGCTTTTACTTTGACAGGACTTTTGAAGGTTCTGTATCTCTCTGGTGGGGCCCTCAACTGGTCACAGTGCTGGTAGCTATTATTTGGCAATTGCACACTCTATATGGTGTGAACGCTAGGTGACAATGATGCCCCTTTTAACCCAGCAGACAGATGCACAGGACACAGGTTAAAAGCACCAAGAAGTATTTTAATACTTTGACTTCTTGAAAACATTGTCCAAAGCACCACAGCCACAATAAACAGGCAAACATACACAATAATCAACACAATTCTCTCTATATATATGTCCTCCACACCTCCCAGCAAGCGTTGTCTGCTACCTCCCGACTTTGGCTCGCTTGCTGGGTTCACAGCAGTCCTTTATATAGTCCTTGACCCGGAAGTGCTTCTGTTCTTCTGTCCAAGTGACTTGCTAGCATTTCCTGGTCAGATGGAGAACTTGCTTTTTTCTTCAGCCCGGAAGTACTTCCGAGCTTCTGTCCTCATGACTTGGGAAAACTTCTGGGCTATGAATGAGGCATGACTCCTCCGGCCCTCTTGCAGCGTCCCCTGGCGGCACCCACAGTACCTAGCAAGGCTGCGTCATCGGACTCCATATCCCACTGAATCCAGAGCACCGCTGCAGTCCAGGGAAGCTGCCATCTAGCGCTTTCGGGGATGCAGTGTCCACAAGTAGATGCATTCCCCCATTCGTTTATTCTTTGGGCATTCGGGTTGAGCTGCCAGCTATCCATCACAATGGAAAAACTTTCCTCATGTGAAACCCTGATTTCATTATTAAAAACAAAAAAAAAAAAGCTTTACCCTAACCAATTAAAAAGGAGATGAACAGTACTCAAACAAATCAAAAACTAGAAGACTAACGTGGTACAGTTAATGCTGCCTTAAAATCTAACTGGTATGGCCAAGCCTACTCAAAAAAAGAAATATTTTATTCATTCAATTTCCAAATAGCACATTCAACAGCTGATATTCCTTTGAATACATATTTGATTAATTTATTTTTTTTTCCAATTCACTCTACTGGGTATTTGACAAAACAGCATGGGAGCAAATAATTAAAATTCAAGAGCCATTTAGGAAGTGACCTTGACCCTCACCTTCTCCATCACAGCACCTCCTCTGTTGTACTTAATTGACTTTCTCTTACTTTTCATTCTCAATGTGTGACCATAACATTCTTCATGCTTACCTGTGTTCTCTGAAGGATTATGTTTGTAAATTATAAAAGAGTCTTGGGGTCAAATCGCATGTTCTGTGTGGAGCTCAAATGGCCGACCTGTGTTCATGTGGGTTTCATTCACCAGATTTCAAAGAGATGCACGTTAGTTTATTTGGCACCTCAGAGTAGGCTCTGTGTCATTGAGTGTCGTGTGTGTGTGAATTTGCTCGGTCACTGACTGTTATCCCAAACTGGTTTGGTTCCTACTGTTCACATAGTGCTGTTATAAAGAGCTCTGGCTGACAATGACCATATGGTTTGGGAAAAAAAAAAAAGAAAAAAGATTGCTAAGAAGTAAAGAATAAAACCGGCAAAAAGAAGTAGTGTGGGGTTTAGAGAACATATGCAAAATGTTAGAATTTGAATGTTTTCATTTGCATTTTTATAAAGTGCTTACAAATTACCCCTAAAACTCTACAGCATGCCTGTCACATAGAAATGATAAACATTTTTCACTGTTTATAAAGCAACAGACAGGAAAACCGTAATAATTTAATATGAATGCCCTTATCAGGCTATAGTACAGCAGAGAGAAAACACACCTACATGTACTTCTGAGGTAGCCCATATGCTTATATCTGAAAGACAGAATATAAAATAGTTTAATCATGTCAAAATAATGGTGGTTGGGCGGCACGGTGGCGCAGTGGGTAGCGCTGCTGCCTCGCAGTTGGGAGACCTGGGGACCCGGGTTCGCTTCCCGGGCCCCTCCCTGCGTGGAGTTTGCATGTTCTCCCCGTGTCTGCGTGGGTTTCCTCCGGGCGCTCCGGTTTCCTCCCACAGTCCAAAGACATGCAGGTTAGGTGGATTGGCGAATCTACATTGGCCCTAGTGTGTGCTTGGTGTGTGGGTGTGTTTGTGTGTGTCCTGCGGTGGGTTGGCACCCTGCCCGGGATTGTTTCCTGCCTTGTGCCCTGTGTTGGCTGGGATTGGCTCCAGCGGACCCCCGTGACCCTGTGTTCGGATTCAGCGGGTTGGAAAATGGATGGATGGATAATGGTGGTTTGGGGACATTACTTAGTTTAATTCTAATGACCTTTCTGTTTTTATTTTAGTATAATCTATATCCCCTCTTTTAAACTGTCTATAAATTAACTTCATGCAGCACCCTCACAAAGATTACTAATACAAGGTGCTTAAAAAAGTATCCAGAGTTTAGTAACAGAGCTTTTTAAACATATGACAGCATCATCTACTAGTGGGCTTTCATAATCTGCACCCATTCAGTCCTTACGGCATATACAGGTATGTGCAAAAACTGTATTTGAAATTCACACTTAGTCATTTTCTGACTATAATTTTCACTCTTGGTTTGACTCTTTACTCAGCCACACAGTGTGAAGTGTTTCATCAGCTTACTCTACATCCCACACTGCGTAATTTTCAATGCACATCAGAATTTTGTTTAGAAAGATAAATACATCTACCTCTACAAGAGCGTGATGCAGATATTTCAGGTTATTCATAGCTCTGCTTTTTAATTTTTCAAGGTAATGTGTCTGTGTTAAATAATTTGTTGGAAATCGCACAAATACCAACAGGAGAGCCTTGAAGCACCGTATTCTTACCATTGGATTTCTTCAATTTAGTCACTACCTTATTGATATGACAGAAGAGACTGGACATGGAATGATGTCTCAGAGTGGATGGGTGGATGGCATGAATAGTGGTAGACACAGCATCAATTGTATTACCATATTATGGTGTGCTGTGGTGGCACCCTGGTTACTGCTGTGGCATAACAGTTCCAGATTTTTGGGTTCAAATGCCACCCCTAGACACTTTGTTTCTGCAACTGATGCTTCGAAAGTTTAAAAGCCTGTACAGCAGCTGTCCTTTTGTCTCACTGCCTTGTCTCTCTTGTCCTCCAGACATCCTCAAACACTATGCAATCTCTTTTTGCTGTTCCAATATTTCACTAAGTAATATTTTCTGTTTGTTTGCGCTAATGTGATCTTTACTCTCATTTTTTTGAGACTTTCGAATTTTCCTACTTCCATTATCTCTAACCTGCCCTGCATGTGAATCACGGGACTTGACCGTCTCGCGGGACGTGAAAGTGCCTCTGTCTCTCTTCAAAAGATCTCTCTTTAAAAGATCTTGTTGCAGTCTCGTCCCAAGTTTTGAATCTATAATAGAGAGATTTAATTCACATTTTCCATTTAAGATGGAAAATCTTTTATCCGTGGCACCTCTGCAAGAGAACCACCTCTTTCAACCCTCACAAACATATCCAGTTTTTAATACCTGGAAAAGTTTTGGGATTAAAATGCTCAGAGATCTTTATATAGACAACATATTTGCATCTTTTGAACAATTACGTTCCAAATTCAACCTCCCAGCTACACATTTCTTTCACTATCTTCAAATTAGAAACTTTGTTAAACAGAAATTGCCCGATTTTCCTCACCTCGTACCCTCCACCATGCTGGAAAAAATACTGCTCAATTTCGAGGAATTAAACACCATTTCTATATTATATAAAATCTTATTAGAGTTCCTACCTTTCAAAGACCCAAGAGGACATTAGGAAGAAGATCTCTTAATCAATATATCAGAAAAGGAGTGGAAGTTAGCAAAGCAGAGAATTCACTTGAGCTCCATATGCGCAAAGCATAGAATTATTCAACTAAAAATTATATATCGAGCTCATCTGTCTCGCTTAAAACTGTCCAAAATGTTTCCAGGGCAGGATCCAACCTGCGAGCGCTGCAACCAAGCTCCTGCCTCACTGGGTCACATGTTTTGGGTCTGCACCAAATTAACATCATTTTGGACCAAAATTTTTAAGTGCCTTTCAGACAGCCTTGGGGTCACAATCCGTCCTAACCCATTAATAGCTGTGTTTGGTGTTCTTCCAGACGGACTTGAAGTGGAGAAGGACAAGCAAACTGTGATTGCATTCACTACACTTTTGGCACGCAGACTTATTCTGTTAAATTGGAAGAATCCTAATTCTCCTCTGATAAGTCAGTGGGAAACCGATGTTTTATATTATTTGAAATTGGAAAAAATCAAATTCTCAGTTAGAGGATCTGTACAAAATTTTTTCAAAACCTGGCAGGATCTAATCAATATTATTTTAGAATAAGAGAAATAACTATTACCGCATTTATTTCTCTTCTCCATTTTTTATTTAGCTATATATATTTCTTCCTTTCTTTTGTTTATTGTTGCCTTATTAAAAAGCCTTAAGCAATTCTTCTTTGGCTAAGCTCTTCTTCTCAAGGGTGGGGTTTGATTTGTCTTCAGTTCTTTTTTGTTATAAATTAATCTATGTGTATGGAATGATTACAATAAAATTAATAAATAATTTTTTAAAAAATTCACATTTTCTCCCTAATTTTATTTATGTGTTTCAATCCAATAGTGGCTCCAGTAAATTGTTTAGCAAGAGGTGGAGAGTACAAAGGAGGCAAAAATGATTACCATACAGTTCCTGAACAAGCACATCCTTTTCATAGAACTGACCATACTGAATCAGAGAAGCAAATGTCCTGAAATAAAAAGTGATCATCTGAACCTTACAACATAATAAAAAATATAAGAATTTTGTTGTGCTCTGAACATGTGACAAAACTACTGCAACTACAACCATTGCTGAGATGTTATAACATGAGAGAGCTGATTCCTGTTTGCTTTCATATTAAAAAGAAATTAAAAAAGCCGGTGTCCCAAATCTGACATGATCAGACTGTATGGTAACAAAACTGTAATCTCTGCACTTTGATCCCAGGATGCATGTGTGCTTTTTCCCCAGCAGGTGGCTTGTTGCACACTAGTATCACTCAGTATGTAGTGCGTCTTTTTCAACCCCATTAAAGAGTTGTATTGAGCTGTAAAAGTCATACATACATATGTAATGGCAATTTAGACCAATATAAGCACTTGTAACTCCATCCATCCATTATCCAACGCACTATATCCCAACTACAGGGCCACGGGAGCCAATCCCAGCCAGCAGAGGGCGCAAGGCAGGAAACAAACCCCAGACAGGGTGCCAGCCCTCAGCAGGGCGCACATACACACACACACACACATGCACACACGCACTCCCATGCACACACACACACACACCAAGCACACACTATGGACAATTTAGGATCGCCAATGCACCTAACCTGCATGTCTTTGGACTGTGGGAGGAAACCGGAGTACCCCCACGCAGATACGGGGAGAACATGCAAACTCCATGCAGGGAGGACCCGGGAAGTGAACCCGGGTCTCCTAACTGCGAGGCAGCAGCGCTAACCACTGCGCCACCGACTCTTCAACTTCAAATGTTAACTACTGACACCTAAGAAGATAATCCAACCATTTGCAAACTCACTTAATCCATTTCATGTTCCACAAACCTAAAGATAGACCACAAAACTCAACAGAGCAGTAGAGGTTTTTAACTTGTTAATACAGTTAGCATAACTCCCTGCTACCACTGCTTCAATTGCTAAAACATTAATTAAATAATCTAAACTAAAATAATTGAAGACCATTTTTATTAAAACATGCAGCAGATTCTTTAGACATATGTGGCCCTAGTAGCTTTGCCAATGGACTACAAAGGACTGGCTTCTGATTCAGTCTTACCTGCTTGTTCTCATGGTGGACGAATATCTGTGTACAAGTGCATGATAGCTCTGCATTTTGAAAGTTGCTTGGTTTGTTGTTCCTATTGAAAGGCATCATATTAAATTAAATTTATTATTGTTTACTTGTACTTGTTAAGAGAAACAAAAGACTAACTAATCAAAAATGACCAATGTTGTGTACTAAAAGTAAGTGCCATTTTGGGGTTTTCCTTTTCAAAGAAAACAAAATCAGTGTCAGTCTTAAATAACATGAAAAGTCACTTTAGTCTTTTTAGCATTTTTCCATTTTTTTAGCAAATTCCAGAATCACATTAACATAATCATTAACATGTCTGGTACTGCAATTACTATGAAAAGTACTTTGTTTTTGAAAGATCTTCTGCATCTTTAAATCTCTTACTTGATAACTAATAAGCCTAAGCATATGCTTTCAGATGTGAAGCTGAAAATAGACACTGGCTAAAGGCCACAAGTCATAGTTTACATATTGGAGAATAACCAATGCAAAGTAAAGAGCATACTACATGCTCAGAAAAAAAGGAATTAGTCACTAAACTGAAGGACCAATTCAGTTATCTACATGAAGGCAAATTACATAGCAGAACACCTGGACATTGCTTGGGATATTGTTATGTAAGTTACTGGCCTGATATTGTTGTTCTATCTTTCCTTACTTTTCTTTTTTTTTTGCTATATTAAAGTGTATCTGACTCTAAATTGGTGCTGAGTGCTTAAAACGGAGAAGTAATTTTAATAGCACAGTTGGTGCCTTGCTAACATTGATGTGGGATTTATTAGCAGGAAATAAGTTATTTTTTAAATTTGTTCAATATCAGTCAACATGAAACAGACCAATATAAGCAACTAATATATTTCTATATATACTATATATATATTAATATGTATCTGTATTATAATAATCCCACACATTGCTCTAAGTTTTCGTTTTGCTTTTCTTGAGTAACTGGCCTGAAACCAGTTTGGTTATCTGCAGCCTTTAAATGTTTGAATATTCAACAGTATTGCTTAATCAGCTATCTTAACAATAAGGAAACCAGTTTTTAGATTAGATTAGAAGAGATTGGATAAAACTTTACTAATCCAAAAGGGAATTTATAACATTCAATGACAAAAATACTGAAGATATTACTTACACTTTCTTTGGGCTAAAACAATTAATTTTTAACCCACTTATCAGGGTGAGGATCACTGGATACTAGAACTGTAAGCATCATCATCTGGGACAAAGCAGAACAGGCATTCGATTACTGTTGATGAGTCACTAACAGTATGAGCTTGCATTGCATCACTCAAACGAGCAGCTTCAGAGCCAAGAAAAACAGCAAGCTTCCCAGAATCGAGAGTGAAAACAAAGCAGAGTGCCATTATGAACACTGCTGCACATCACCTCTCTGACATACTAACAGCCAACAAATTATTCAGCAGCTCTACTGGGACTCCTTTATAACAATGGCAATATGCCTACACAATGCCTCACTTTGATTGTAACTGTCAAGCCAGAGGTTTTCTTTCTTTTCAATCATTCCGGTGTGTGTATATATTAATTCATTCATTCATTAAATGAGCTTGTGTAAAAAATCAAATTTCCACCTGGAGAAAAATACAGTTCTTGAGTTGAATGTTATTTAGTAAACCACTATTAGAAACAGTTAACCATCAACAGTGAAATTCGTAAAAAATGACTGGCAATTGAAGAAACTTTATTAGAAAACTAGTTAACTACATTTTGTTACATAGACATTACCATCCATCCGTCCATTATCCAACCTGCTATATCCTAACTACAGGGTCACGGGGGTCTGCTGGAGCCAATCCCAGCCAACACAGGGCGCAAAGCAGGAAACAAACCCCGGGCAGGGTGCCAGCCCACCACAGGACACAGACTTTACTTGCATTCAAAAAGATTTTAAATGTTTAATTAGCCATTATTAAAATTCACACCAGTTTTAAATCTATTAGCACACTATTCACATTTACATTGTCTTTATTCCTATTTAACAAGCAACTTTCAGTTAATTAAAATATATATAATTAATATGAAATTAAACCCACAAGAATGTGTTGTATTATTTCACCATTTTATGTACTTTTTGGTATTTTACATCTCCTGAAATTCAATTTGACAAGCTAATGCTTACTTGATACAAACAAAACAATTCACATTCTGTAGCCAGGACAATGTAGCTAGACTATACACTACCTAGCGCTGTTTTTTGACCACTTGTGTGGGACCCTGGTGGCACATTAATTATTTATTGCTCAACCACAGCTTTTTTTTTTTTTTTTAGTCACACACACAAAACTTTGTTTACAGGCAGCAGAGTGATTTGAAGTGCATAAAGAGCGGCTCAATGGTGAGTCTGTAGTGCTGTCGTGAGGCCACAGGGTAAAAGAAACTTCTTATGGCTGCGGCATAGAGTGAATAGAAAACCTTGGTGGTAGTGGAAAGCAAACAAGAATAATCCAGTCTTAATGGCGCCTAAAGAATGTAAAAGAATTTTTTGCCATTTTTTTTTTTGTTATCTTAGATCTCTGCCCATGCTGCGCTAGGTGCATTTCTGTTCCTGTCTTTGGTTTTCTCTTAGTGCTGTGGCTTAGTGTTTTGGTTTGAAGTTTAGAGAACAGTTTCAGGCTATAATTCCTCCTGTTTTATGAAGTGACAATGAGAAATTCAGTTTACCTCGACGCGCCTAAATGTACATGACTTTAATAATGAATTGTGCAATAGCTATAAAACACTTTTGGATGGAATTCTCCATAAAAGGTTCTATATGAAATAAAAAGAATTTAATATACTACTGGTCCCCTTATCTGGGGGAAATATTTTTAGATCTGTGAACTCTTTCAGCGCTTTCAACTATCACACATGTAGCAGCCTATGATATGTCTTTGAATAGTGCATGAAGATGGCATAATGCAGGAATATAGTATAGGTTATGTTAAAAAACATGCCAACTTTAAATAAGAGATTTTAAAAGGGAGCATCCTTCCCATGTAACAGTATGCAGCAGCACGTGATTTCTTATCCAGAGTTAGGTACAGTAAATACATACTGTGTGAGGACCACGTATAGGGTGGTCTAGATCTAACTATGCAACTTTTAATGCAATGCAATACAATAATTGCATAATTATATCTGGACCACCCTGTAGATTCGTAGCTACTGAAGCAATACCACTTAAAGTGCTTAGCTCTCCTTTGGAAGTAGATCACTCCTAGGGTGTTCATCGCCATTTTTGGAAGTATATGTGGTTATTACATTCATACAGATATTAATGAGAAAATGTAAAAAAATATTAGTCACTGGGAATTTGTAAAAAATTATTTTTTGAAACTTTAAACATGTACTTTTATTTCTAATATAATAGTGTCATTGCGCAGCATTACAGTAATTTCATTGAGGGTGTACATTTCTTCAGTATTGTTACCCCATGAAAGGTTTTTTGGACTGTCATTTAAGTTTTGTACATATTAAGGTAGGTTATGAATAGGAAAAACATTACATTATTATTATTATTATAATATCATTATTTAGTAGATACCTTTACCTAGCACAACTTGTGATAATTACTGTAGTGTACCTGCAATGGAGTATTTAAAAAAAAACAACAGAAAATAAAACTTAAGGTAATGCACAAGAAGCTTAGGACTGCATTTATTTATAGGAATAGATGGTTAATGAGCAAAAGAATAGCTTATGAACAATTTGTAAACATGTAAAAAGAAGCACAGATGGTTTTGAATAAATGTGTCTGCAATAGACAGGGACAAATAAAGATGTTCCATACAATACATAGACATTTTTATTTCTAAACTAGCCACGCTACATTTCGAAGACACAGACACACACGTGTGCTTGGGAGGCAGTCTAAGGGCTTAACTGAGAGTAAAAGGTGGAGTCAGGGGTTAATGAAGTGCATTAATGTCTCTTCTCCCTCTCCAACAGATTGCCAGAAACGAATCCCAGTTAAATCACTTCCTGCACCCGCACTCCCTTCATGTCCACGCCCTCCTAGTGACCTCACTTCCGCCAACTCCCTCCTGGACCCGCCTCTTCCTGCTCACTGCCTATAAAACCCAACCATCTCACCTTGCTAGTCAGTCCCATTTTGGACTCCATTCCAGACACTACTCTGGAGCTTTTTTTTTTTAATTGAAGCAGTTGTGGTTACAATATATGGGATGGATCCCCAAATCTTTTCTCTGTTTGTCTCTCTCTCTTGCAATATGGAATAGAATAATTTAAAAAAATATTTGTTAACTCCTGCCATGTGTGTACGTTCAGCGCCTTTCCTTTGTATTTGTGTGTGTGACTATCTCCTAACTGGTGCTCCCACTCTCAAGTGTATTTCCATAAAGATCTGCTTCTCCAACTCTGTCATTAATTTCAAGGCACCTTTCTCACCTCTCATCTGGTTTTATACTTGCCTTCTATGAAGGGGACTCTCTCAGCATGCCTCATACGCCTTTACTCCTGCATCTCACACTAGTACTTCCTCTTCTGTCGCATCACCAAACTGACCAACCACAACAAAAGCCAAACTAACCAATCAGATTGCTCAGAGGTACTGGCACACATACTTAATATTTAATTATGTAGTAGATGCTAGTATTCAAATTTAAAGACAAGGTAATCCATTTGGTTGATTCTACTTATTAGAGTAGTTTTTGGGTCTTATGTTGAAAGGCTGAACAATTCTATATGTTTCTTGGATTTTTAACCTATTCATTGTCATAATCTTCTTTTTCCAATACAGGGTCACCAGGGGCTGAGCCTTTCTTGACTACATTCAGACGTAATAACAAATTTGAGGAAAAAAAAAAACATTGTGCCAACAATCAGCGTATAAGGACAACAGAAAAGAGCAGAGTGTGTTTACAAGGTATGCAAAATGGACTTAAAATTATTAACATACAGTATGTGATTTGCTATAGCCAACAAATACTAACGTTAAGATGTCAAAAAGGGTCAACTTCTCTTACACTTTAAATTCTGTAGTACTGTTCCAGTTACAGTATATGTCAAGGTCACCTCACTTTGAGAGATTAACATAAACATTTGTATGAGTTATAAAGTGTCATTTTGCAGGCAGTACTTTTTTTCATGTATAAGTGCAATGTGAAAACGTAACTAAAAGCTCTTTGAAAATTAAAAAAATGTGCTATGAGATTATCTGTGGCATAACCATCCTAATATTTACTTTTTTTTTTTTTTGCTTTGGGTTGAATGGATACCAGAAAATGTTATTTAGTCTGTGTTTGCCCATTTGCTTTTTAATTGTGGCAGCAGACATCAGGTTTACATTTGGTTTTTTTTGCCTGCATAGTGTATTTCCATCGCTAACATTTTAATGTTTTGTCTAGGATTTTTAATGTACTATACACATCTTGTGGTAGACCACCTGTATTGCACAGCACCAAAGAGCATTTTATTGATTGTGTCTACTCATGTGCTGCGTGAATCATATGAGAATACAATTTCACAAAGAGAACGCTTTGGTTTCACATTACAATGTTAATATGCTGAGAAAAGTATTCGTTATACAATTGGTTGCCCCATCCATGGTGATTTCTTTCACTCGAACTTTATCAAAGAATTTTACAGAGACAGTTGAATTATGAAATAGTATGAAATATAAAAACTCAACACTAAAATTAAATGGAGAGAAAACACACTGTATAAAAACAATTGAACACCAGGAGACACTGTCATGAACTTAAATTATACTTTACAGATTTTTTGACTGGAGTACTTTTGCGTTTTCTAGAACTGAATCTCTATGCGACATTCAAATTCAAGTGAAAAAAATTGTTTTACACATTGGACAAATGTAAAAACAGAGCAGTTGTATTACTGTTGACTTCTTGGGTCTATGAGAGGTGTGTGTCAGTGAAAAGTCTCTATTTCTGCTTTGGACAAAGACATCTTGAGTGCCAAAGAAGATGTCAGTAAACTTTCTGAACACCATCACCATCTCAAATTATGTAAGCAGCACATCCTCAGAACACCAGTTTTTGGTCCACTTTAATAAAGGAAGGAAACAACGGGTTCTTCTCTTAGTCCTCACAAGAAGACTGCTGTTGACTTTTTTCTTTATCAGCTTCAATTGCTCTCATGAAAAGATGTTGATACTGAGCCTTGAGTCTGGATGTGGGAATAACTTTATTTAAAAAAATTTAATTAAATTCCAAATGTTAATAATCTCCGTGGCTCCAAACAGAGAGTTAAGAAGGTGCAGAATGGAATTTTGCAAATGTTCTACTTTTATTTTCATTTTGATGCTGTGGTTATTTTTTATTAATGTCTTCATTGGATATTTGTTTTATTGTGGTAACTGTGTGTGATGTGTTTTTGAATATCTGCTGCCATACTTTTGTAAGCAAAGGCACCTGTTGCTACCATGTGATGGACAGAAAATGTGGCATGTAGCTGTTATAATCAGTTAGTTTCAAAATTTTTTGCAGCTCTCTCTGCATTATCTGAAACACTCTATATGCTCTATTTACGGGTTTGGTGGCCTTGGGGATTATGAATACAATGTTAGTTTTCTATGTAATAATTGCAAGAAGATATCAGGTATATTGTTTGATTAAAGGTAAGATTTTTAAAGTAGGACCAACAATAATTATGTATGGAGCTGAGATATGGACAGTAAATGAAGTGCAGTAAAAGAAGTGGAATGTGGCAGAAATGAGAATGTTGAGATGGATGTGTGGGGTTACAATAAATGTAAGAATAAGAAATGAGACTATCAGAGGTACAACAAAAAAGGGCAAGATATCTAAAAACGAACAGGAAAGTAGACTGAAATGGTATGCACATGATGAGGAGGGACAATAAATATTTGGATAAAACAGTGAAGAAAAAGAAAGTACTGGGGAAGAGAAAGCAAGCGAGGCCAAAGTGGAGGTGAATGGATAAAGTAGAAGAAGATCTGAAGGAAAAGGGTTTGACTGAGAAGGAGGTGCAGGACTGAGCTGTATGGAAATGAGTGATCAGACACTTCAACACCATATACTGTAGATATGGGAAAGGATTAAGAGAAAGAAGAAGAAGAAGAACAGAACTTTTATGATTTATTATTATGCCATTTTAGCAAACCAATACAAAGCAGGTATGTCTAGCTGTGATTGATTAAGGGTCAAAAAATAGGTTACATTCAAGACAATATTGTCCTGGAGAAGCAAATGAATGAGTCAGAAAATAATCTTTAACTTAAGACCTCTGTCACTCCTGCTGTACATACAACTATTGCCAACACTGACAAAATACACGTGTAGTAGATTTTCTAATGAATAATTACTCCACTGTTATGGACTGGCAAAATCTCTAAAGCCTCAAGTATAAACGGTGCAAAGGCACACAAATGTTGCAGACGGCTGTTTCCACACTCACTCCAAGATTTATAAAAACTAAACTTGCTGTAAAGCCACACACATTTTCACAGCAGCTTCACGTCATGCATATGCACTTTTCTGCTTGGTACTGCAAACGGATTGCAGCCAGCATCAAAGCAGTGCTACTGTTTCTTTTTCATATTCGCATCCATGATGTGGGGTTTGTCAAATACACCAAAATTAATTGCATATTGTTTACAAATTAATTCACTTGATTGTAATCATTCTGTAACAATATAATGGGGCATGGAATGGCCAAACTATTCCATCTACCGTAGTAGCTATGACGTTGCTAGAAGACATCGCAAATGGAGCAATTAGAAGAGAGTGCATATTTCTAGATGATGATAACTGTCTCCTAAGTTGATTTCAATTTCCAAGAACTACCCTCTTGGAGCTGAGGGACTGATCTGGTGCAGACTTTATAAAGGCAGGCTTTGAGGAATTGTGCTTTACTTGATCGGATGCAAGTTCTGTCCACTCTCGGGTTTTTAGCCATAGAATCTTTTCAACATGAACCTGCTAACTGAGCAAGTATTTCACAAACATCACTGAGTTGCACCATGCCAGCTGTATAGGATGGTATTATCTACTTGTCATCCAGATATATAAGATTTCTTTACACTGTGGCTGAACAGGCAAACATCAAAATGCAATTTATAGCAACATCCGGTTTTCCAAATGTAATCTGATTGGTCACCTGCACACACATTGCTAGTGCAATTGCAACTGCGCTGGACAAGTTACATCAGCCAGGGTTAAATCACCAAAACAATGAGCTGGCATTACAGTACATCATTTATAGCATGAGAGCCTATAAAATGGCAACACAACATATTTGCAAGTGCTTTTCCAACTAGTGCAGCAAAAGGCCAGTAGTCCTTTTAAGGATAGCGAGTGACCTCAAAGAGCCATATAAAAAGAGCAAAGAATCTATCCATTGCTGCGCTCGGCACCAATGCTACACTATAAAGGTGATTTCAGAGATTGAATTTGCTTTTGTAAACAGAAAGCATCTACTCTATTAATGTATTGCTCTATAGTCCACAGAACGTATGTCTCATTGTGCAGGCATGTAGCGTGCTGCATAATGTGGCACACAGTTGTGGCTTGCCAGTACCTGAGGAGATGTATTATGATGAACCTGAACCGGACTCATCAAATGATCAGCCAATTTGCACAGCATTACAACTTCATTTGAATGTAATTAGCAGAATGTGGAGCAGCACGGTGGCGCAGTGGTAGCACTGTTGCCTCGCAGTTAGGAGACCCGGGTTCGCTTCCCAGGTCCACTCTGTGTGGAGTTTGCATGGTTTCCTCCGGGTGCTCCGGTTTCCTCCCACAGTCCAAAGACATGCAGGTTAGGTGATTCAAAATTGTCCCTAGTGTGTGCTTGGTGTGTGGGTGTGTGTGTCCTGCGGTGGGCATGTGCCCTGCCCGATGTTTGTTTCCTGCCTTGCACCCTGCGTTGGATGGGATTGGCTCCAGCACACCCCCGTGACCCTGTAGTTAAGATATAGAGGGTTGGATAATGGATGGATGGGTAGCAGAATGTGAAGACAGGTAATCAGATGCAGCACTATGTTTTTAAAAAATTAATTCAATTTATTGTCAATATCACATAGTACAGCCCTTATATTCTTTAGTTCATTGGCCACATCTCTTATGGCATCCACTATTGCATTTTGTGACTCCAGAACAGAGTCCGTCACCAGGTGACAGATGGTCACCTAGCGGTTTCTGAGGCAGATGTGTGTGAGCACCCAAAGTCTGAAGATGTGCTGGGCACAGCAGCACCATCACCGCCTGGAGTCACGTCCTCAGCACAGGGGTCAGCTTTTGTAATATTGTCTGAAACAGAATAAACAGATGGTGGGCTGCAACTTTGATATCTGACTACTTCTTTTTTTATTTTGAGCACTGTGTGACTTTCTGAACGTGAACTGTTGAGTTTCTCCACCACGCTGTTATTACTCCATCAACTTCCTTTTGTTGTTTATACCACTGCTTAAGCCAACAAATAGTATGTTTATTCTTGCCTTTTCTTCACATTCGCTGAAATTCTTCTTTTTTCCATGTGATTTAGCCATTGTCCTTTAACAAAAAACTGAACGGAAAGGGCTATTTATATTGTTTTGCATATTCAAATATGCAAAATTCTGGGAGGAGTCTGGGCGGGGTTGTAGGTGCATGCATGTGTGTTAAATTTTACATTCATTGGGATTTATAAAGGGGAAGTGAGTGGAACTTGGTGTATGCAGAGTTTTACAGTATGCATGTTGATTTTTTTGTGCATACACACATTTCTAGGTTTATCCATTTGCCATGTTTTAGTGTGAATTTTATGCACGGCGTTATACATGAGGCCCCTGGTCTCTATATTTTTAAATGTTTTTCCCAATGGTAAAAATATTGAATGCTTGTTCTTACAGGTAAATCATCACATCAATAAATTTAGCTGTCATTTCTCATTGGCACATTAATGCTTTGCTAAATCATGAGAATACCCCAATGAATCATGAGTTAGAGCAGAGAAAAGCCACTACGTAAGGACAACCAAGTTAATTTTGTTGTCTTTTAAAACGTAGCGTGAAGAAATTCTGTAGCTCAGGAATTGAAAGAGTGAAGTATGCATTTTTATATTGCTTTTTCTCTGATAAAATTCTAACTTCTGAAGAAGATATTATTAGAGATGTATTATTTTCCTGCATGCTATTCTGTCTTTACAGCCTTTAAAAATATCACATTTCTGTTCAAGCATGCAAGAGAACTATGATTGGACATTAAAGTAATTAAGCTAATATTGTCAAAAAACACCACCACTAGCATTCAGCTAGTTTAGCAAGTTCAGCAAATGGCATTTTAAATACAAAGAAGAGGAAATAAAAGACACTCCACAGGCTAGACCTAGAAAAAGTTGAAACCAAAAATGTAAGACGAAGTATAAGAATTCAAAATTTCTGTCTCTGTCATTAAAGTACAAGTCAGTGATCTCTGTGGCCATTCATTTTGATACATTGGTCAGTCCTGCCCTTAATGATCTAAGGTAACTGCAGGCTTTGACTAGTGACAGTCAGTGGCATCTGAGCTCATTTTTACACATTTTACTATTTGGACTGGAGGAAGGGAGTTAATGATCTTCTGGGTATTGTATTCCCTAACAAATTATTACCGATGAGGATTCAATGACTACATCTAGCCTGGTGTGTACTGGATTTGTTCTTTGCAACCAAATTACCTCAAGCTATATGAAGTAACCGTAGTAAGTAACTAACTTAATTTTACACAACACCTTTGCACAGTGTATGGTTTTCCAAGGAGTCCTACAACTACAGAAACAGAGAACAAACGCTGAATATATGTTATATGGTACCTGCCAAATAATACAAGAAGAACACAACATGTGTTTTGCCCTACTTGGAGCTTGTCAGGTGCATGTACTTTTGCTTCCCCTTTCAAGGAACGAACCTCAGACATCAGCGCCTAAGGCAGAGACTCAGTCGTGGGACGCCACTGTGGCTGGTTCGCTTTTTTGACAGGATGTAGATCGGTGCGTACACCTGAAGAGCCCCAAGCAGGGCGAAACACATGTCATGTACTCTTTGTATTATTTGGCAGGTACTATATAACATATCTATGATCTGCTTCTTGCAACTGAGACGGCGTGACGGATGTTTGCAGATTGGCCAACCAACCATAAGTGTTACCTGGTAGGTGACCACACAAAGAATCAGATTGTGTTTCAGACCTATATATATATATTTTTTTTTTAACCCATTTATTTACTACTAAAGCAATAATTTTTGGTCTTAGTTTTAGTTAACTCATTTGTTATGATTCTGAAACCTTAATTGGCTGTATTAGTTTTAAACAGCAGCATTAAGATATAAATGTTGCCTGTTTTGTTAACCAGCAGTAAGTTAATAATGAGGTGCAAAAGACAAAGGAAGCATCAGCTCTTCAGCTAATATGCATCCATTTGTACAAGCATTGTGAAGTTATCTGTGTTAATAAAATAATTTGAAACAACAGAGAGAGAGAGTGGAGGAACCGACAAGTTGAAGATATGTTACCTTTTTTTGCAGGCTTTTTTTTTTGGGAACCGTTGCATTTCTTTACATGAAAATACACATATGCATGTCTGTAAGGCTGACTCCCCATCCTTAGTCAAGCAGACTGCTCTTTCTAAGTAGTGTTATCTGTAAGGTACAGCTTTTTTTGGATGATAGAAAAATTAGCCACTTTCTACTCCACTTTTCTTTAATTAAAATCTTAACATTCTAAATGGGGTTAATGCCATATATTAATGCATGCCAATATATGAAATTAAGATTTTTTTTTCTTGTTTGATTTGTATAGCTCCTTGTAATTGTACATTCTATGAAGGACACTATATAAATTAAAAATTGATTGCTATTTGTACATTTTCTCCAGATGTTTGCTCATGCAAAATTAAAACTCTCCTTGCCAACAAGTAATGTCCTTATTCTGTAAGAAGGGCTGCATTCATTTTTAAACAATTTGTACATATAATTTTCATTTTGTTTGGCAGAGCAGACATGGGCCCCCTATGGGTAAACGACACATTCTTCCTGGAATTGGATTAAGTGGGTTTAGAAAATGGGTAGATTAATGTTACATCGTAGTTACAATAAATAAAATGTATAACAGACAAGCTCATAAAAGTAGGGGATGGTTAAGGGCCATAAGGCTGAATACTTTCAACGAATTCAGTCTCTTATAAGAAAACAGAAAAGGAAAAACCAAAGTATTTTATTTATATATATATGATACTAAGGGACCAAAAATTTACCATAAATCTTGTGTTTTACTTTGTTACTGATAACGTACTGAATATAAACATTTCTACACACATAAAGCAGCATTGTCCACCTTTGTCAGTTCAGATCACCCGCACACTGATATATTCTGGTCTTCTACATTCCAAATTGTGAAAAAACACCAAGTGTGACTACATTTTAAAATGTAAAATAATTTATAAGATCATTTGATTTTTAATAACTTGAGGCTACTTTTAAGATCATCACTTCTTATATATCATATAACTATGCTGGCTACAAGGCAACTAGGAACACAACAATTCACCATGTTATAACATAACATAACATAACATACTGTAACATAACAGCCTATTCCAGCAGTGCTGGGCAAAAGACAGGGCACCTAGCAGTATGAAATATATCTACATTTTTTGCAGTAGTAAGTATTACGTATTAACATGGTTATTTTTTTTTTCCTATAATAAGCTGTCTAAGCACACATACGTAACCATACACTAAATGTCTTAAACTTCTCTGTTGTTCTCTCTTGTTGTTTTCTCCACGTATGTTTTGGTGGTTAAGTTAAAGAGAACCATGCTGCACTTTGCAGCCACATATAAAGTTACATTTCCTCTTTCATTCTTGAGGAACAAATCATAGCAAAAACAGAATCTATCCACGACTGAAAGCGAAAATACACTTCTAATACAAAATGCTTCAGCACTTTAGAATTTTTTTCCATCTCAGAATATGGCAAAGCACAATAAAAGAAAACCTTCAGGAGAGACAACCTGTTCAATAAATGTAAAATGCATTTGATGCCATACTTGATTTGTAAACTGTATTAAATGTACATAATATGACCAAAAAATATACAGTGGAACCTCCGGTCACGACAGTAATTCGTTCCAAAACTCTGGTCGTAACCCAATTTGGTCGTAACTCGAAGTAATTTCCCCCATAGGATTGTATGTAAATACAATTAATCCGTTCTGAACCGTATGAGCTGAATGTAAATATCCATCCATCCATTTTCCAACCTGCTGAATCCGAACACAGGGTCACGGGGGTCTGCTGGAGCCAATCCCAGCCAACACAGGGCACAAGGCAGGGAACCAATCCTGGGCAGAGTGCCAACCCACCGCAGGACACACACATACACACACTCACACCAAGCACACACTAGGGCCAATTTAGAATCACCAATGCACCTAACCAGCATGTCTTTGGACTGTTGGAGGAAACCGGAGCGCCCGGAGGAAACCCACACAGACACGGGGAGAACATGCAAACTCCACGCAGGGAGGACATGGGAAGCGAACCCGGGTCTCCTAACTACGAGGCAGCAGCGCTACCACTGCGCCACCGTGCCGCCATTGAATGTAAATATATTTTTTTTAAGATTTTTAAGCACAAAAATAGTTAATTATAACATAGAATGCACAGTGTAATAGTAAACTAAATGTAAAAACATTGAATAACACTGAGAAAACCTTAAACAGAGAAACGTAACATTGCAAGAATTCACGCTATAGCCTTACGAACTGCTCGCTGTAAACACTTTTTTTAATAAGTTTTAAGCACAGGGAAAAACATGAACATTTGAAAAATCCGTAATTTAATAAACAACCAAGAAAAGTAACATTGCAACAATGCACGCTACGAACCGATCGCTGTAAACAGAAGTGAAGTGGAGGTTAAAATCCAATAGAAAAAAGTCTTCGTTAAATACAACGAGGTTAAAACAATGCTCGAATCAGTCTCTTTAAAAACAAGCCTGGTGCATTCTTTAACTGCCTTCTCAGCCTTACGCAGCCAGCCCTCTCTCTCTCGTTCACTCGCTGCACAGTGAATGCACAGGGAGAGACTGAACACGTGTGGAAATCATTGCCGCGTACGTACCGGAAGGGAAACTGGCTTGTTCATCACCCGAGTGTGTGGTCGTGAACAGATGTAAAAGTTTGCTGAACTTTTTGGTCGTAACTTGATTTGTACGTTGTCCGAGACGTTCGTGACCCGAGGTTCCACTGTACCTGATTTCTTAAACTTGTTGATTGGGGTCAAGAAAGCTAATTTGACTTTGACAGACACAAGAAAGGAACCATGTCCATCAAGAAAAAAGCAGACTTATCCATTGCAAGGTTGTAGGGAGGCTTAACAGCAGCATTGAGTGCAAGGCAGGAACCAAATAATGATGGAATGCCAGTCTACTAGAGAATACTTTCATACAAATTCCTTACAGACATCGATTTGGCTGTGGATAAAGAGTAGATCTCTGGATTTGTCCAACAGCAACATTAGACATTCTACCACCTTACCATTCAGATCATTCAGAAGAATTTCATTTTTGAAAATGTAACTACCCAGTTATCTCTATTGGGTATACCTGCATTGTGTAGCTCAACTTGACTCCAGATATAAAGCTAGTATAAAATAAGAATCCTGGTTGATGTTTCCCATCATTGTCATGTAAATTTGGGTGCAGTAGTGCTGACCTTCTTGGCAAAATCATACCTTCTCTTTCCATCCTTTCATTTGTACTTCGTGACATGTTCCGTAAGTGGGATACCATTCTACTTACCTGAGCTCTAAATACAAGCACACCTTATTTATCTGTTAAATGTTAAAACTAATAAAATCCCACGTTGTAGGGTTGTTGGCCCTCACATGGCACTCACATTCCTAATAATACAGTGTATTCACTGACATTGCCAATGCTTGTTCTGAATAAATGTATCCATCCATCCATCCATTTTCCAACCCGCTGAATCCGAACACAGGGTCACGGGGGTCTGCTGGAGCCAATCCCAGCCAACACAGGGCACAAGGCAGGAACACAATCCCGAGCAGGGTGCCAGCCCATCGCAGGAATAAATTTATTAAGGAACTAATTTCAAGCAACTGATTTATAGTTGTATGGACTGTATATATGTATTACTGTCCACATCAGAACAAATTTAAAGAAAATTCCTCTTTAATTCTCCCTCAGCTAGAATAGACCACATCACTCTGCCTGTAAAACAACTACTGTACAAAGTAATAAAAAAAGGAGTTCTCAGTACTACTCTTATTTGGAGCTTTGCTGTGGTGAAGTTAAAAATCTTAGATAAAAATGAAGTGAGTTAAAAAAAAGTCTCATTTAGTAAAGTATACTCATACAGTATATGTGTGAGTGCAAGTGTGAATATCTGGGTTTGTGTTTTCACCCTTTACAGTCTGTCATGGTCACTCTGTACAAACTGTTCTAGTTGTCATCTTTTTACTATACATATGTTTAGGTAACAATTTTATGAGATTTAATTTGTTAATTCATTTGAATTTTTTTGCATATTCAAGTCTTTTGTTTTAAGACATTAGCTGGAATTTGCACAATTTACTGGGATAGTGCATATTTCTGTTTGCTGTAGTTGTGTTCGACATCTATTTACTGTTGTGTGCTGTTGTGTCGTTGGAAAGTGTCCATTGCAGGCCAATTCTAATGATAAGACACCATTTCACAGAAAGACAAAATCACTAGAGCAAAATAGATTTATTATCAAACCTAAAGAAGCCTTCCCACAAAAAGAATGAGGCGCAATATGATGAATCAGTAGCATAGCAAGCTTGCTGAAGGCCCCTGTGCAGCACCCTGAGGTGGGTCCCTCCTGTCTAGCATAACTGTTAGTAATTTATTTGCGATGGTAACACTATCCGATCACATGCTGGTGACAAACAAACAGGCTCTCTAAATGGAATTTGTAATAACTTTTTAAACTGCTTTATTAGGGCAGCTGTAAGTTAGCAAAAATAAAATAAATTGTGGGAATGGAATGTGGGAGGTGTGGGTAGTAGTAGTCGTATATAAATATATGTAAGATATGGACCCGCTTGCTTTTCTAAGACAACTTTGTGATAGAAGATGATTAAAATGTAACATAAGATAGAAACTAGAAACTTTTCTGTGTTATAAAATGAAGCAATTTCAATTTGTAACAAATTAAAACGACAACACTGTCTGACAGGATACTACTACACAATCGACTTGTTTTACACAGGTTCTGACAAAATGGACATCATAAAGTGAGGTGTCAATGGTTCCAAGAAATTTGCCTTGTCATTAGGAAATTGCTTGGTCATATATACAGCTTGTTTGTGTTTAGTAGTTTCTCCATTTTTAACACTTTTAGCAGATAGCACCTGATTTGAAGCCCTTATATCGCTACTTCCAGACTCGATAGTTGCAACCATTTCACTCACTGCACTGTCTGCATAACCTGCTTGCGATCGTTGCGACAATTCACCAGCATCAGCATTCTCATTTACCACCGCTGGCCCTAGCTCAGTTTTGAGAAGGGTAGAAATCTTGGTAAGTTTAGTGTTTTTTCAATTCCTGTTGCAGGCATGCCTTACGTTTAGCAGCACCACTCTTATCATGTTTGCCGGATCCGCTGCTACTGGCCGACATGGTGTCATTTGGCGAGAGTATAAAAAGTGTCAAATTGTTCTAATATTCAGCATTTGCCGAAAAATGGGGACCATAACTTAACAACAGAATTGCTACGATTTACCGTTTATGAGTTTGAATTTCGAAAACTGTTGACATCAAATCAAAGCACAAAAGTAACAATTATTTGCGATAATAATGTATTTTTACAATTATTCATGTGACGTCCTTGAAAACTTCTTCCGTTCACGTCCGTTATGGCATGCCAAAGGTTGCCAGATTTGGGAATGTGCACTTCTCTGTAAGACGAACTAGGACGTGTTGTGCTTCCATTTAGGCTCCGAGCCTCCGAACTCCCAAAGTCTAAATTTGTGTAAATTGTAGGCCTGCCGAATACGTAATATCATCATGAATTGGATTGGACTTGCCTGGCGATGGTGCAAACATGGCACTGAAACTGTAAATTATTAACGCAATGAACTGCGCAAGTGATTTAAGTTATTCAATTATTTTTAATCTATACGGCACCGGGAGGGCCCCCCAAGCTCGTGGGCCCTTGTAATTTGCACAATCTGCACAATCCATTGCTACGCCACAGTATTGAATATCCCCAAGAATGCACAATCTGCTTTCTTTCAACACCAAATAATATCCAGTCCATAGGGTCGTGCAGGATGCAGTATGTCAACAACTGCACACAAATATGTTGACATAACAAAGAATTTAGAAAATTAATTTGAATCCACAATTGCTGTAAAAAAAGCGAAAGGCAACAAAATGTGTTTGTTATTAGCTTTGTCTCATAATAATGAAGACAACCTCTAGTTACTATGAATAAATTGCTTACAATATGTCTTCCTTAGTTGGTAACAACAATAAGATGATAAGATTCACAACTAAATATTTAAAAATATACTATAGTTAGTCTAAAAATATGTAGAATGAACTGAGAATAGACTTAAAAAGGAATAAATAATAGAGAAGTAAGTATTCTAAATTGATGTAGATTTGTTTCTTTGTCGCTACTTGGTCATTTCAAAATCAAGTAATTTCTCAATTCTCAACATAATTTGTTTATGATTTTGCCTATTTTACTTATAAAGTTTGAGGCTGGATAAAAAAAACATTAGAAAACAAAGTTTTGAGAATCATTAAGAAAACAATACACAATACTGTTTGTACTTGCTGACTATTTCTGCTATAAACTAGAAGCAGCACTTGGTGTTACACAGTTAAGTAATTTTAAGCTCTGCCCCACGTTTGTCTGCTTCTCTGTTCTGGTGTCTCACTGCTGTTCAAATTGTAGCAAAAACACTTTGTGGGGACATAGTCTACGGTCTTCCTTTGATCAAATGAGGGAAATGTTAGTAGAGACTGATCTAACAGTGTGGATTTGTACACTGGACATACATACATGCACACATGTACACTCTCACATAGGATTTTGAGCTTTACATATTAGCCGGGGAGGTGTCTATCTTATGAATTATAGACATTACAGTGTAGAAGGGGCCTGAAGCGTAAGTGTAAGAAAACTGGAATAGGTGGAGAAAACACACACGGTAAGGTCACCAGGCTTGGAGTCAAGTGTAGAACTGTGGAGTAGCAAAGCTAAATAAGAGCCACAATAACATCCACTATAAAATTCTACCCAACCTTGTTCAAAAACATGCCTATTTTTAATGAAGTGTCATGTCAAAGGTCAGAACCTATCCTGATAAAATTGGGTGCACTGCAGGAGTTAGTCCTAGCCAGTGTGCCAGTCTACTACAGGGTATAGGTACTCACACACCAACAGACAATCGCTCACCCTGGAATAATTTAAAGGTTAACCCAGCCTTCACGCTTTGGGAATGTGGGAGGAAATAGAAGGAGCAGACAAGGAGACAAAAGGAGACCATTCAAACTCCCTCACCACTCACCACTGTGCTCCCATGAAACCCATTACTCTGTAACTACTTAAAATAATAAAGAGTCACAGCGATAGTCCATAGACCTGCACTTAGTCTTTGTTCAAAGTGTAGCTGCTCCAGCTAGACCATTAAAATACTGATATGGGATTACAGACTGCTAGATTTGATAATGTGATAATATAGAACTTGATTTTTACTTGCGTTTGACTGGGAATTGTTTTCTTAAAAATAATTGTAACTAAACAATTACTTGAACACACTATGACTAAATATAAGTGAATATTTAGTGATTATTTCTTTTGTGACTTGACATTTTGCCTCAAGGAAGCAGGGAAATACTGATCTATAGTCAAAATAAAAGGAAAAGATTAAAGGAATACTCCACCCATTGTTTTATTTGGTGCTGACCTTGTGCTGTTTGTAGAGTGAGGCTGAGAAAAAAAAATAAACCTTATGATTTAATGGAGAACAGAGATCACAAAGTTTATTATATAACAGGCTTCAACGGGGGCCAAAATCAAAAGGGTAAGTGTTAAGAGAAAACCGCATTTTTCCAAGTGTCGGAATATGCCCCTATTGACAAAAACGATTCTCCTAACAGTTCTGCAGAATCTTCAAGACATAAATAACAAAAATTGTTTGTGACAATTTAATAATTTTGCTGTTTCTTAATGGTACCCATATGAAACTCCATTCATTACTGTTGCCCTGTGGCCTCTGATCATATAGCATGACTCTGGTATTTCATTTTAAATAATAATTTTGGTAACAATTTGTAATACATTGCTTTAATAAGTCATTACCACATATTATATACTGATTAACATATCTCATGTACATTCATCCATCCATCCATTTTCCAACCCGCTGAATCCAAACACAGGGTCATGGGGGTCTGCTGGAGCCAATCCCAGCTACCACAGGGCACAAGGCAGGAACCAATCCTGGGCAGGGTGCCAACCCACCGCAGGACACATGTACATTCAGAAAGTCATAAATGTCATTAAAGGGTAATTCATATATTCATAGCACTTTAAATTATTTTCATTAATAAGTTATTAACAAACATTACAGTATATATAGTATCTTTACATTTTTACAAATTATTTTTTCATTAGTTGTAGATCTTTTTGCAGTACCTAAATCTAACGTTGAAATTATTGCAAACATGTATAAAGTTATTCTAAAGTGTCACCATCATTTTTTGCTATATTCTTTGAATTACCACAGAACTTAAATGCAAAAACACTTATCTAATGACAAAAGCCTCAACCATGAAACTGCACACATAGGTTGCTTGTGGTCAAACAATGGAAAGAGCAGACATGTGACAGGTTTTCTGTTGAACCGTAAATTCAGATTAAGCTTTTGAGTGACGTTTTTCCAATAGCCTGCATAAAACTGCCACATATGCATTTTTCATTTGTATTTTTCATAAAGTAGCTAGAGCTTTTTTTTATTAACTAGTAGGATGATCAGAAGGATGCACAGCTATAGTAGCACTCCATTTCAGCAATAATTTTATAATGAATGCAATACAACAGTAAGAGCCAATGTGGCGTTCATTGGACATGCAATACAATACAATTTATTTTAATATAGCCCAAAAATCACACAAGAAGTGCCACAATGGGCTTTGTCAGGCCCTGCCTTTTGACAGCCCCCCAGCCTTGACTCTCAAAGAAGAGAAGGAAAAACTCCCCCCCAAAAAAAACCCTTGTAGCAAAAAAAAAATGGAAAAAACCTTGGGAAAGGCAATTCAAAGAGAGACCCCTTTCCAGGTAGCATTTAGCCTAAGCAATGTATTCCATACACTGGGTTAAAGACATTCTAGCCCCTTGCTAAGACCACCAAGACTGAACAAAACAGGATGGATACTAATGAGCCAGCATAACACCGTGTTACTATTGTCAGGTGCTCACAGGTTTGTTCTGACCACAGAGACGTGTATGTGTGTCTCTTTGACACGGTCTTACTGTATACCTTTTATCTCCTGACATCACGGGTCACAACCTCCAGTTGTTCTGTATAACAATGTGGCTAGGAACAATACATAACCAAGAAAAAATTTTGCCCATGGAAAAGAAAAATTGCATTGTGTAAAAGAGGTTAAAATATGACATCTTTGAATAAACTATTGTCACAATAAGATTTAACAACCTTCAAAACCCTTAAATCAGGGATCCTCAATCACAGTCCTGGAGGGCCGCAGTGGCTGCAGGTTTTTGCTGTAACCCGGTTGCTTAATTAGAAAGCAATTGTTGCCAATAATTTCGTTCCATGGCTTGCTAGTACTTTAACTCTGCCATGTCAGGTCATTCTCATATTCTAGATTTTTTTTTCCCTTTCTAAGGATATCATCCAAATGATTTGAAGGCTAAAATGGATGAATAATTCTCAGTCCTTCACTTTTTCTCTTCTTCCAAGTATTTAATTAAACCCAATAGTACAAGATATATACACAGGGGTGTAAATGGTAACAAGCTAAATGGAGAAATGCTGGTCTCTTTTGTCATTTTCATGTTATTGCTATTTAGGAGCAATTAAAAACCAAGGATACAGCTGTTTAAGACTAAAAAAATCGAGCGGGACAACTAAAGTGAAGCAGAAGTGTTACTTGAGCTGTACGTGCTTCTTTTTAAGTAATTGGGTTGGAGCAAAAACCTGCAGCCACTGCGGCCCTCCAGGACCGTGATTGAGGACCCCTGCCTTAAATGAACCAAAATGTCCAAGAAAAAATGCAAAACAAAGTTGTAAACAATGCATAATGAAAGCAAATCATAACAGTAATAGTCAAAGGTATCCTAAACAGCAAAATAAAAAAACTTATCCAAAAAAATAAAAAATCACAAAAAATTCTGAAACACAAGAGCAGCTTGAATTGAAGTTTTTTGCAAAGGCATATAATCATAATTCTACAATGAAGTAGTTAAGTCAAGCTGTTTTTCATTTCCATTGCCACTGCCACCTATGACACTAATAAAATCGACTAGAGGAGAATTGCAGACATAAGAGTGGAAGAGTGGGGCTGTTAAAAACCTGCTAAGCTTGCACAGAATACTGTTAACTTCATGCTTGGATAGTACATGGACAAATTCCAGTGTTCTAAAATTAAGGGTTAGTTTTACCTGAATGTGGTGTGGAAACAGTAATGAATCACAAGTATTCAGGGGAAAAGTTGTATATGTTGTAATATCTTGATGACAAACATAAAGTACTATACGATAACAGCACTACTTACAAAAAACATAACTATAACCCTTGAAGACAGTCACATTAATGGACTCTCCCAGTGTCACAACACAACCCCACTCAGTTTTGAGATGTGAACTGGTAACTTTGTGATCATAATCTGAGCCACTTTCCAGTTTGATTACACTGCTTATCTGAAGTTATGAAGGTCATTAAATGCTGCTTATCTGAAAATATATCTCCTATTCTAATGTAAAACTTTCTCTTCCTGAAGAGACCTATTATAGATTTAGCTAATGATTTCACTTCCTCCTGAATTTTCAGTTAATCAATTACTTTCTAAAAAGGTTACACAATTCTACACATGTGTTATGAGGACCCTGGGCATTTAGGGTGTGGACAGCTCGATATTCAACCTGCCTAATTATATTTAATCTTGTGTAAAAAATGAAAGTGAGCATTGTCACCCACTAGGAATTGCTTAGGGAATATCAGGGATGATTTGTTTAGCGTTCCTGAGCAGCAACTCTCTCTCAGTCTGGCTGCATGCTCTCAGTTACATTAATTTATGATTGTGAAAAAATTGCATCTATGACATGAATGGCTTTGAGTGTGTGTATATACAGTAATCCCTCCTCCATCGCGGGGGTTGCGTTCCAGAGCCACCCGCGAAATAAGAAAATCCGCGAAGTAGAAACCATATGTTTATATGGTTATTTTTAGATTGTCATGCTTGGGTCACAGATTTGCGCAGAAACACAGGAGGTTGTAGAGAGACAGGAACGTTATTCAAACACTGCAAACAAACATTTGTCTCTTTTTCAAAAGTTTAAACTGTGCTCCATGACAAGACAGAGATGACAGTTCCATCTCACAATTCAAAGAATGCAAACATATCTTCCTCTTCAAAGGAGCAAACAAATCAATAGGGCTGTTTGCTTTTAAGTATGCGAAGCACCGCGGCACAAAGCTGTTGAAGGCGGCAGCTCACACCCCCTCTGTCAGGAGCAGAGAGAGAGAGAGAGAGAGAGAGACAGATAAAAAAATCAATACGTGCCCTTCGTGCTTTTAAGTATGCGAAGCACCGTGCAGCATGTCACTTCACGAAGCAGCTGCACAGAAGGTAGCCAACGTGAAGATAATCTTTCAGCATTTTTAGACGAGCGTCCGTATCGTCTAGGTGTGCGAACAGCCCCCCTGCTCAATCCCCCTACGTCAGGATCAGAAAAAGTCAGCGCAAGAGAGAGAGAGAGAGAGAAAAGTAAGCTGGGTAGCTTCTCAGTCATCTGCCAATAGCGTCCCTTGTATGAAATCAACTGGGCAAACCAACTGAGGAAGCATGTACCAGAAATTAAAAGACCCATTGTCCGCAGAAATCCGCGAACCAGCAAAAAATCTGCAATATATATTTAAATATGCTTACATATAAAATCCGTGATAGAGTGAAGCCGCGAAAGGCGAAGCGCGATATAGCGAGGGATCACTGTACAGTATGTGTAGCCTACTACAGGAAAAGCTTATAACTGACCATCCATCCATCTATCCTCTTCCGCTTATCCGAGGTCGGGTCGCGGGGGCAGCAGCTTGACCAGAGATGCCCAGACTTCCCTCTCCCCGGCCACTTCTTCTAGCTCTTCCGGGGAATCCCGAGGCATTCTCAGGCCAGCCGAGAGACATAGTCCCTCCAGCGTGTCCTGGGTCTTCCCCAGGGTCTCCTCCCGGTTAGATGTGCCTGGAACACCTCACCAGGGAGGCGTCCAGGAGGCATCCTGATCAGATGCCCGAGCCACCTCATCTGACTCCTCTCAATGCGGAGGAGCAGTGGCTCTACTCTGAGCCCCTCCCAGATGACTGAGCTTCTCACCCTATCTTTAAGGGAAAGCCCAGACACCCTGCGGAGGAAATTCATTTCAGCCACTTGTATTCACGATCTCGTTCTTTCGGTCACTACCCATAGCTCATGACCATAGGTGAGGGTAGGAACATAGATCGACTGGTAAATTGAGAGCTTTGCCTTATGGCTCAACTCCTTTTTCACCACGACAGACCGATGCAGAGCCTGCATCACTGCGGACGCCGCACCGATCCGCCTGTCAATCTCATGCTCCATTCTTCCCTCACTCGTGAACAAGACCCCGATATACTTGAACTCCTTCACTTTGGGCAGGATCTCGCTCCCAACCCTGAGAGGGCACTCCACCCTTATCCAGCTTAGGACCATGGACTCGGATTTGGAGGTGCTGATTCCCATCCCAGCTGCTTCACACTCAGCTGCAAACCGATCCAGAGAGAGCTGAAGATCACGGCCTGATGAAGCAAACAGGACAACATCATCTGCAAAAAGCAGTGACCTATCTTGAGTCCACCAAACCGGACCCCCTCAACGCCCTGGCTGCGCCTAGAGATTCTGTCCATAAAAGTTATGAACAGCATCGGTGACAAAGGGCAGCCCTGGCGGGCTCCAACTCTTACTGGAAATGGGTTCGACTTACTGCCGGCAATGCGGACCAAGCTCTGACACCAGTTGTACAGGGACCGATCAGCCCTTATCAGGGGGTCCGGTACCCCATACTCCCAGAGCACCCCCCACAGGATTCCCCAAGGGACACGGTCGAATGCCTTTTCCAAGTCCACAAAACACATGTAGACTGGTTGGGCAAACTCCCATGCACCCTCCAGGACCCTGCTAAGGGACTGACCATGGGTTTGCTTATTTCATTGGAAGTGATTCCTACATGACTGATTGCTCATTTTTAACTCAGCAATGTCAATAACAAACACCATGGTGTCACAGAGTTCCGGAATTAATATGGTATATTAAGTCATGCAATTATTTCAGCATCTCATAGTGGCACTTACTTTTATATATGAATGATATACCAAAGTGGAGCACAGTGCAAACTAAATGAGGGATAAACTGGTTACCCTCAGTATAGTGGGCAATTCACCTTCTACGGCTGCGTAACACTAACTATGTATGGCATTCCAGGAAAAACAACCTTTATTTTACCCCGGCAGGCAAAGTCACTTTCAACAGCTTCTAGAACTGAGAACTTTCAAGGGGTCGGAAGGATTACAAGACCTAATAGGGCCTGTCTATAGTAAATAAGCCTGACAACATCCAAGGGCTGTGTGTGAAACGGATGTCAGCTTCTAGTCCTGAAAGAGTCTAAGCACACTGAACGAGTCCACAACCTGCGGGTGTGTATCTGCCCAAATGGGCCTGGCAGCATCCCGGGAAATAGTGCATGTCTAAAAGTAAGGCTATTTTAGTTCCATTTTTTGTATTAGTTTTTATTTATACACTGATTTTACCTGACATTTCATTTTAGGTTTAGTTACAAATTAGGCCATTTACTTTGGCAGTACTAAGCATTTAAAAACATTGGATCAAGTACTTCACATACCATATGAAGGCAGGTAATTCACACAACTTGTGCAGTTTCTCTCAATTTGCGTTTGATTGAACGAGGTGACCAGACAGTAGCATTCCACAGAGACAATTTTCAAGTTTTTTGAGCAACATAACTTGTCATTTAACTTGGCTGATTTTTTTTTTTGTTCAGCATGCTAACCTTTTCAAACTCTTCATAGACTTTTCCTTTAATCGAGTCCTCAAGTACACATCTGATCTGGTTCATTTCACTGCTATACTCACGAGTACTCAAGACAGGACCATCCCATTTACAAGGAATTGTTTGCTGTTTGTTCTTATTCAAAGACTGACGATGCGGGTTTGCTGCATGATCCCATCTTCTATTTGGGAGCCCTTGAACCTGTCACCATCGGTAATGCTACTGATGAGCTAAGCAGTGAGGCAACAACATAGCAAGGAGATGGTACAAAAGTGTCAAGTGCTTTTATTTAAATACAACAGCAAAACAATGTCCAAATAAATAAGTGCAGTGCTTCATCAAAAAGTCTTCATTAAATAAATAATCCATAAAAACAAAATGTGGAGGTAACAACAATAAATAGAAAAAACACAATCCTTTAAAAATGAGGTTAAAACACAATGCTGGAAGCAGTACTTTAAAAACACAATTCAGAGCCCTGGCGTCTCTCCCGCGTCTCCCATTTGGGCCCTGCAGCAGGCGAGTCGCTCTCTCAGCAGCTGACCTTCACTCTGATCAACTGGTCTGGAGGCCTCCCGATCCCTGGTTTCGGTCGCGCACTCATCCCAGACCGAGACTTGGTTTCCTTGACGACCAGGACGCTCACATCAAGGACTTCACCCACCAAGCCTCCCGACTCCCGCTGCCTTTCTGGCCTTACACGGACAGTCGTCCTTCTACCAGTCATGCCGTTTCCTTCCTACAATGCTCAGTGGCAGCAACCGCTTCCTTCTGCCCCCACCGAGTGTTGGCCAAACACCCTTCTTGGAGCTCACCTTCCAGCTGCCTGTCTGCGAGATTGCACACGCTCGCTTGTTCTCTCTCTCGCTTGCTCACACCAGCTCTCTCACCACCCTGCTTCGTGCTCTCCAGCAACCTCTGTATTTCTTTCTCTTTTCTTTCGTTTTCTTATTTTTTTCCTTCTCCTACCTGACTCGCGCTTCTATTTTATCAAGAGGGCATGGCAGCTGTAGCAAATTAGCAGCCCCAGGATCAATCACGGATGCGGGCGATCTCTCACCTGTGCACTTAGGTGAGAAACGCCCACACCGCAAATCGCCCTGAGAACTGCTTCAGCCACACAACCACCTCACTAAGCTGTGAGTGCGGTGCTTATTTATTTAAAGCGGGCCTTTGATGGGAACTGGGGACCCACTACACCACAAAGACATGTTCTGTCTAGGCAGTTAACAACTGTATAAGCCATATATTGCATAGCCATTTCATGAATAAAAGCGGCACAGTCAACAGTAATGTCCCATTATGGACCAGGCTAACATGAGCAAATATCTTGTTTTGTAATATAATTATTTATTCCTGCGTAATAACATGAAATTTGTATGCATTACAGAAAACACTTGAAAATGTATTTATTAAACTTGCATGTTTATTTAAACTATTCATGTTCAATATATTCTTTCAAATGTTAATTGATTAGTTCAGGTATTCATTAATCAGACTGAACAGATATTTTCAATGTTGCCCAGGACTGTACTTTAACAGAAACTGCAGAGACATCTTAATTGCATACTTTTTTGAGCACAGTAACATATTTAACTAGATTTTAAAAAATAATTCAAAGTTTATTAAAAAGTGATACAAATTATAATTCTCTATTTTAATCAGAATCTAAAAGCAGAGTCAAAAAATGACAACAAATAATGTTGTACATCCACCCATTTATTCACGATTGAATCTGCCTAATTAACCAAGGCCTAACCCGGCAGATTACTAAAGTCCGATTCTGACAAAAACTAGTTCTGAAAAATTACAAAAACACAAAAGAAGAAACTGCAACTAAAAGATAGCACAGAACCACCATCAAAAGCATACAGCCATTTTCAAAAAAAGCTAACAAAATGGCTAAGCCTGCCAGACACAGAATATAACGAGTTAAGTACAATGTTTAAATACAGTTTTGGGCTCCATTTTATAATTAAGCAACATACACGGTTTATGTTATTTGAGTCAACGGCAGCTCTTTGTGTTTCTCTTAAGATTTCATGTAAGGAAAGACATTTATCGAAACAATAAACCCTATCGATTTCCTGAATTAAAAGAACATTTAGAAAAAATGTCTATTAAATGTGGAGCCAGCAAAGAAGTAAATTGTGCATAAGCCGATTAGAAACTCTACTAAAAATGCAAGTTTACATCAAATGACAACCTGGAACTGTGTTTTTTTTAGGATGCAAAGTAAACCAAGCAGTGATTCTACTACTGTTCCTGGCTGCATCACTTCATGACTATTGAAAATGAACTTGATTTCATGAATTATCTGAATAAATTAGATTACAGGTTTGAAATCAGTTATTTTATTTTAAGACAGACCAATAATATCAGCAAAATGTGAAACATTCTAGCTACTGTAGATACAGTAATAATTCCTGATGCTGGGCAATCACAGCAAACACCTCAAACCAGGTAAGCTTCATGATCTAGAGGGTATATAAGATGTAAAACCACATGAGAATGTGAGGTCTGGTTAGTTCACTTTTTGCAGATGCTAAAAAGAAGATATCAGCAGATAGTACCATACTCCCTGATCTTTGGTGAAACCTACAGTAGGTGCCTATGAAAAATAGCCTGATGAAGTTTATTACCTATACTGAACATCAACAGATTCAAAAACATACATTTAGCTCTACTAGTTAAAATAATCTGGCATATTTCACAATACCACTTTAACATTCACAAATCCATCTAATCCAATTCAAGTTTGCTGTTTTATTTTACATATTAAAAGGCTTGTTCCTGGAGACTGCAGACCTTTTGGTGCAAACAATTATGCCAGTTTAGGAAGCTGGATGTCCTGTTAGAAACATTAAACAATATCTTTTTTAACATCAAATTGAATCAACATCTGGTTTGTACATTTTAGCACTACCCTGGGTTCCGCTCCAGGGTTGGCTCCTTCCTTGCACGTAATGTAAGGTTCTGACTCACAACAATGAACTGTACAAAATGGGTACAGGAAATAAATATATGTATTACAGCAATATTTTCTGTAAGATATCACTGCATGTGGTGATGAAGAACTTGATAGAACAATGTAGAAATTCAGAAGTTATTCTGGGATTTAAAATTTTTTTTTGGAATTGTAATCAGCAAGATTTAACTCTGCTGTTTCAATATGACAAGTTGAAATAACAAGGTGAGGTAAAACAGGTGAGGCAATTGTGTCATAGTATATAAGGAGCCTCCAAAAAAGGCCTAGCCCTTCAAGAGCAAGGAGTTGAGGCACCTCAATTTGCCAACAGATATGTCAACATAACCTAGCACTTTAAGAACAACAAACTGGCAAGATTTTTGACATTTTACCCTCTACAGTGCACAATATACAGTGATCCCTCGCTATATCGCGCTTCGCCTTTCGTGGCTTCACTCCATCGCGGATTTTATATGTAAGCATATTTAAATATATATCGCGGATTTTTTGCTGGTTCGCGGATTTCTGCGGACAATGGGTCTTTTAATTTCTGGTACATGCTTCCTCAGTTGGTTTGCCCAGTTGATTTCATACAAGGGACGCTATTGGCAGATGGCTGAGAAGCTAGATTGCTTACTTTTCTCTATCTCTCTCTTGCGCAGACTTTCTCTGATCCTGATGTATGGGGATTGAGCAGGGGGGCTGTTCGCACACCTAGACGATACGGACGCTCGTCTAAAAATGCTGAAAGATTATCTTCACGTTGCTATCTTTTGTGCAGCTGCTTCCTGAAACGACATGCTGCACAGTGCTTCGCATACTTAAAAGCTCGAAGGGCACGTATTGATTTTTGACTGAAAAACAAACTCTGTCTCTCTCTCTCTCTCTCTCTCCCTGCTCCTGATGGAGGGGGTGTGAGCTGCCGCCTTCAACAGCTTTGTGCCGCGGTGCTTCGCATACTTAAAAGCCAAACAGCCCTATTGATTTGTTTGCTAGAGATCGTTTTCTCTATCTATGTGACATTCTGTGCTCCTGACACGCACTCCTTTGAAGAGGAAGATATGTTTGCATTCTTTTAACTGTGAGACAGAACTGTCATCTCTGTCTTGGTATGGAGCACAGTTTAAACTTTTGAAAAAGAGACAAATGTTTGTTTGCAGTGTTTGAATAACGTTCCTGTCTCTCTACAACCTCCTGTGTTTCTGCGCAAGTCTGTGACCCAAGCATGACAATCTAAAAATAACCATATAAACATATGGTTTCTACTTCACGGATTTTCTTATTTCGCGGGTGTATTTAAAAGATTGAAGGAAACTGGTCAAATGTGGGTGCATAAAGGACAAGGCCAAAAACACTTCTAAATGTGTGGGACAGACAATGCTGTCTTAAATGTCATGTGTTTCTAATGGATACTACGACACATGCTCAGAAATACTTTCAAAAACCTTTGTCAATCAACAGAGCTAAGGCTTTACTGTATGCAAAGCAGAAGCCATAAATCAACACTGTCCACCGTCTCATCGGAGATGGAAAGTAGCACAGTGGAATCATATTTTGTGAAACATGTCAGACACTGTTGGGAAAAACCTTCCATTGTGTTCTCCGGGCCAAAGAGGGAAGGGACCATCCAAGCTGTTATCGGCATCAGGTGCAAAAGCCAGCCACTATCATCTTGGTGTGAGTCAGTTGCCCACCTGTTTGGACACCAATTATGCAAAAAGACATGTACACATTCAGAAGCAACATATGCTGCATCAAGACGCTGTCTTTTCCAGGGATGTCCTTGCATTTTCTAGTAAAACAACATCATACCACTTTCTGACCAGATTACAAGTGCATGGCTGTGTAAGCAGAGAGCACGTTTACGAGACTGGCCTGCCTGCCTGAGCTGTCTCTGATTAAGAATATGTGCCACATTATGAAACGCAAATGACACCAACAAAGGATCCGTACAATTGTACAGCCAGCGACCTGCAGAATGGATAAGCGGAGGAAGGTTCCAGTTGGGCGGCACGGTGGCACAGTGGGTAGCGCTGCTGCCTCGCAGTTGGGAGATCTGGGGACCTGGGTTCGCTTCCCGTGTCCTCCCTGCGTGGAGTTTGCATGTTCTCCCCGTGTCTGCGTGGGTTTCCTCCGGGCGCTCCGGTTTCCTCCCACAGTCCAAAGATATGCAGGTTTGGTGGATTGGCGATTCTAAATTGGCCCTAGTGTGTGCTTGGTATGTGGGTGTGTTTGTGTGTGTCCTGCGGTGGTTTGGCACCCTGCCCGGGATTGGTTCCTGCCTTGTGCCCTGTTTTGGCTGGGATTGGCTCCAGCAGACCCCCGTGACCCTGTGTTCGGGTTCAGCGGGTTGGAAAATGGATGGATGGAGGTTCCAGTTTCTAAACTTAACCAACTTCTGTCTTCAGTGCCTACATTCTTAATATGTGTTATTTAAAGAAATGCTGAAGTTACACAGTGGTAAACACTCAACTGTCTCAACATTTTGGAGCATGTTTCAACCATCTGATTTGACGTGAGTGTATATTTAAAAAAAAAAAAAAAAAAAACTATTAAATTCACAAGGTAAAACATCAAATAATGCGTTGTTATATTACGGTTTACTATAATACATGGTGAATAGAGTTTACAAAGCACTCATTTTTGTTTTTATTAGTATTTTTTCATATTGTCCCAAAGTTTTTTGGATTGGAGTTGTAACTCACCCAGTCAAATACATTTCCCTTCTATGCATAATAATGTGTGACTGTGTGTATAATAACAATTCTTTACATTTATATAGCACTTTTCTCACTATGAGTGTGCCCAGCAGTTGGCATGCATTATAGTTCAAGTTCTCATTTATTATCATGTGTACATAGTGCAATTAAATTCTTATTTTCATATACCCCATAGAACAGTGACAGACAGTAATGCAATATAAACAACAGCCAATGAATACAACACCATGCTTTATGTTCTGCAATATATACAAGATAGATAGATAGATAGATAGATAGATAGATAGATAGATAGATAGATAGATAGATAGATAGATAGATAGATAGATAGATAGATAGATAGATAGATAGATAGATAGATCTGTCTAGTGCTATCTTGGTAGGTGCCGTGCTATCTCCTGACAATCCTGACCTGGATGACAGGTTAAAAAAATTAACGGAAGTATGGGATAATAAAGTTTACCTTAAATTTAAAAATGCAGTGCTACCCTTCATTGTATAGTGTGGCCTTTTAAGTAGGGAGAATACAAATCAGAATGTAATACAGTATAAATCACAAAGATTTTCATTATTTGTTCCATGCATTACAGATACACTAGGAAGCTACAAAGATATTGTAACTACCCATCATCCCTGGAGGGGGCGCCAGACCTTTGCAGGACATTCACTCAGACACATCCTCACAGCCTGGCGCCGCAAATTCAGAGTAGCTATCTTAGCCTAACCTGTCTGTCTTTGGGATGAGTGCCAACAGACTGCGAGGCTGGAGTTGACTACTTATTCCCATACCCTGTGCAAGCCAGTTACTTATTCAATGCTGAGAGAATGACAGATTGATCATGGCCGGTTGGACAAAGTTTTGGATGTCGCGCTCGATAACTTCTTTTTCTGTGATATGCTGGACTGGATTTGTGGCGCATTGAAGACTGAAAGTACGGCACAACAACGGTGTCGACGTTTTTCTACAGTAGAATAGCATGAAGGTTGGTCACTTTGAGAAAGCAATTGTACCGAAAAAGGCAGAAGCAGTCCCAACGTGGTAGGTGACGTGAAGTTTTCAGTTTTAAATTGTTCATAGTAAATGAGTACATCTGCGTATAACCGAGTAATGCGTTCGGAAATGTCACGTTATTTCATAATTACGACAGACTACCTCTAATAACTTAAAATTGAACCTATCACCTATTACTTTAAGAACTAATCATTTGAACTAGTAATTGCAGTTTCTGTAAAATTTATTCCTAAAGAGGATATCTGATGAATCATTGCACTGGGAGCTCCCCTTCTTCATACCATACCTTAAAATATTTATTCTGTATATCTTATTCTAATCAACTAATTTATTTAGGTAGCGTTATGTATATGCATATACACCGAATATACTAATATTTCTATGCATCGATTTAAATTGGCAAATGTATAAATTATCGATGAAATGCCAGCAAACTGGAACAAAGCCTGAAAGTCGTACGGGGACAAAAATCTCAGCACTGAAAGCGTTGTAGACTTGAACTGAAGATGTAAGACTCATTATCAGGTTGTTAAAATTTTGTATCAATTTCCAAAATATTTTTAAGTTTTTTAATTTTGAACTCAAAGCTGATACCAGTATTTCAAAATACAGTATGACAGCTACTGTATATTTAGAATTTTGTCTGTTAGTTTCAAAATTCACAACAAGGAGAGCAGTGTTCACATCCCTGCATGGACATTTTCTCCTTGTGTGTCATTTTAATATATTAAACTAACAATTCACATAACACTGAGCGAACAAAGGCCACCGTGTTTAGAAAACATAGGGCTGCTCTCAAACATAGCTATGCGCATATTAGTTTGTATCAACCAATGTGTGTCATTAAAGGATAAGTTCAGTATTGTTCAAGTCCAAGTTATTTCTTCACAAAGTCCAACATGTTCTATAAATTAGAATTAGAAATTAGTGGCAATGGGGCACGAAGCACCACGGTAAACAGAAGTCTACAATTTAGCAAATATGTCCTCTTTTAGTTTCAATAAATGGAAACATGTCTTCAATGTTTCCGATGCATATTTGTCACAACAAAATTAGGATTTTTACCACATATTCTGAATACTGTTTTTCTCAAGGTAACCATACGCTTACTCACTTGTGTAAGTCTGCACATAAATACAGAAGTAAATCAAAACAAAGCCCACCACCAGGCACCAACAGTGTACTGTTATTTAATCTAATCCTCTGGGGGGTGACATGTATAAGCTGTTTTACAATGTGTGTGTAATTGCAAGGCATGAATCAATACAAAACAACAGTCTTGGCTTGAACAATGAACATATTCAATAAGTTTTAACCCTTTTATTTTCCAGCTATACACATGCCCTGTTAACTCCAGTTTAAAATGTTACTTTTTGCATATCAGGAGAAGGTGGGAGCGGAGGATGCCATCATCTATATGCTACACCGATCCCTCTCTCACTTGGACAGAGGCAGTAGTGCTGTAAGAATTATGTTTCTAGACTTCTCTAGCGCCTTCAACACAATCCAACCTCTGCTCCTTAGGGACAACCTGACAGAGATGGGATTAGATTCATACCTAGTGGCATGGATCGTGGACTATCTTAAAGTCAGACCTCAGTATGTGCATCTTAGGAACTGCACGTCTGACATTGTGGTCAGCAACACAGGAGCGCCACAAGGGACTGTACTTTCTCCGGTCCTGTTCAGCCTATATACATCAGACTTCCAATACAACTCGGAGTCCTGCCACGTGCAAAAGTTCGCTGATGACACTGCTATCATGGGCTGCATCAGGAATGGGCTGGAGGATGAGTATAGGGACCTAATCAATGACTTTGTTAAATGGTGCGACTCAAACCACCTACACCTGAACACCAGCAAAACCAAGGAGCTGGTGGTGGATTTTAGGAGGCCCAGACCCCTCATAGACCCAGTGATCATCAAAGGTGACTGTGTGCAGATGGTGCAGACCTATAAATATCTGGGAGTGCAGCTTGATAATAAATTAGATTGGACTACCAATACTGATGCGCTGTGCAAGAAAGGACAGAGCCGGTTATACTACCTTAGAAGGCTGGCGTCCTTCAACATCTGCAATAAGATGCTGCAGATGTTCTATCAGACAGTTGTGGCGAGCGCCCTCTTCTACACAGTGGTGTGCTGGGGAGGCAGCATTAAGAAGAAAGACGCCTCACGCCTGGACAAACTGGTGAGGAAGGCAGGCTCTATTGTTGGCATGGAGCTGGACAGTTTAACATCTGTGGCAGAGCGAAGGGCGCTCAGCAGGCTCCTATCAATTATGGAGAATCCACTGCATCCACTTAATAGTATCATCTCCAGACAGAAGAGCAGCTTCAGCGACAGACTGCTGTCACTGTCCTGCTCCACTGACAGATTGAGGAGATCGTTCCTCCCCCAAACTATGCGACTCTTTAATTCCACCTGGGGGGGGGGGGGTAAACGTTAACATTCAACAATATACATAGTTATTGTCTGTTTTTCACCTGCATTATTATCATTCTTTAATTTAATATTATTTATTGTATCAGTATGCTGCTGCTGAAGAATGTGAATTTCCCATTGGGATTAATAAAGTATCTATCTATCTATCTATCTATCTATCTATCTATCTATCTATCTATCTATCTATCTATCTATCTATCTATCTATCTATCTATCTATCTATCTATCTATCTATCTATCTTTAGACTAGATATTTTTTTAATCTATAAAAATCACTGAACGTTGGAACACAATATGGCATGGCATGTTTGTGAAGAAATAACTTCACATTTAAAAATGCTGAACTTATCCTTTACAATGCCTCACAGCATTTACTCCATTATTAACATGCTGCAGTGAGCCCCTTGCTACACGTGAAAATAGATGTAACTAATAAAATGGCACTATCCTTGTTTTTATTGATAAGCCATATTAACTTTGTTCGCAAAATAAAATCTCAGTTCTTGATAATATTTGTTGGCTTCCCTTAAGGTTTTATATTAATGTCAATAATTATTCTTGCCAAATTCTGGACCTCTATTATCGTATGTTTTCTGAAGCCTTTATCCAAGGCTACTTAAAAGATATGTATTCATTACAGTTGTTCACCTCTATTTTTTAAATTTGAGCCCAGGCTTTTTGAATGTATTGCTTAGGGCCACATAGTGATTTGGTGCCAGGTACTTATCAGAGCACACTTAATTTTAAACCCAGTAGCAGAGATCTCAAACCTGTCACAGCAGCATTGTGTATAAGGCAGAAACCAACCTGGATAAGATGCCAATTCATTGCACAGTACGATCAGATGCAGAAATTAATTTCAGAGATGCCAGTTCACCTAAAAAAAATTTGTATGCATGTTTATTTGGATGTAGGAGGAAATCAGACAAGCATCCTATAAAAAAGATGCACAATTGGAACATTAGAACAATCTAGACGAGAACAGGCCATTTAGTCCAACAAATTCTATCCACCCAGTTCTTCCAAATAACATCAAATGTAGTTTTGAAAGTCCCCAACGTCTTACTGTCTACCACACTACTTGGTAGCTTATTCCAAGTGTCTATCGTTCTTTGTGTAAAGAAAAACTTCCTAAAGCTTGTGCCAAATTTACCCTTAACAAGTTTCCAGCTGTGTCCACATGTTCTTGACAAACACATTATAAAATAACAGTCTCGATCCACTGTACTGATTCCTTTCATAATTTTAAACACTTCAGTCATGTCACTTCTTAATCTTTTTTTGCTTAAACTAAAATTGTGCACCAGCTCAGGCCATTACACTCTTTCTGCCTTCAGTGATGTCCTAGCATAGCAGCTAGAATATCAAGGCTAAAGGACAGTTTTCTCCCATATGCCATCAGGCTTGTAAACAGAACCGATCCACTGCCTTTCCCCTCAGCACAGCAGGCTAACACGTATCTGGAGGATGGGAGGCCATCTTGAGACCATATACCTGCAGCTCTGACATTAAATCATTTATTTATTTGCATGTGCACTCTTACTTCTGTTTGTTTTTGCATACCTTTTTCACCTAAGTGTTTTTTTTTTGTTGTTGTGTATTCATGTCTATTGCTGGAGGACTTGTACAATAAGATTTTCATTGTACTGAATACATATGACAATAAAGTTAAAGTTGAAGTTGCTGTCATTGCCGCACTCCCCACTTGTGTTACAGACTTCACTTTTGCACAGCTTGACCTTTGAGCAGTCAGCTGTCCCACATCAGCACACAAACTCCCTAAGACATTGGGGTGGTCTTTGGTTCCTAAGGCAGTTGTAGTGCTAGTGATGTGAGTAGAAGAAACTGGTGTTTGCTTTTTAGAGGTGATGGATGTCATGTTGTCTGGCAGAGCCATTTGTCCCCTCTGGTTGTAAGGGGCTATTTGGTCACAGTGTACCTCTACTACCCAATATGCTGCCTTCAGCATGTATACTATCTCAGACAACCAGGACAAGATGGTTCAGGGTCCACACCAGCTACGGGTTATAATCATACCTAGTTGTCATGGTGTGGTGTTATTCCATGGGTGCAGCTATTTTAAGACCTTTTCTGTTGGTTACTGGGGTTCTTCTTGTAGATTTAGCAAGGGCACAGCTGATCTCCAGATTTTGTTACAGGTCCCGAACATACTGGCACCCTGAGATCTTACTGACGAGCTAATGGGGAGCTACAAAGGCCATGGTCACAGTGGTGCAGAATTTACACCCAAACATCATCTTAGCAGACATTCACATCATTTAGTCCTGTCTTGGTGTTGTAGGTAAGCATGTGTAAAAGGAAATCAGAGTTTATGTGAGTTTTCTAAAATTTTAAATTATCCAATGAACAGTCTATACTTCAAAAAAGTTCAGAGTAAACAAATTGCCCACATTTACATCCCAAGTTCACTTATTGCATCAGTTGATCACACAACCCTAATAAATATCTACTGAAAATTATGTGAAATAGCTCTACATGCATTGTTACTCAGGGATTCCTACCAGTCCTTACCAATTTCATTAATTTGGTAATGAGATCTTCCTTGTACTCCTCACATTTCATGGAATTCAGTTGTGAAAAGTACTGTTCTATCTTCTAAAAACCTAAACCATCAAAATATACAGGTCACATTTATACACCATTCATATTTAGACAGGGCCTCACCACCAGTTCTACCATGATAAAATGCAGGGGATCTTTCTCTAATGTGTTTTGGAAGGGCACCCAAGTATTTACAATCACACTCTCATACTGTTTATCAGCTACAGTTAGGTCCATAAATATTTGGACAGAGACAACTTTTTTCTAATTTTGGTTCTGTACATTACCACAATGAATTTTAAATGAAACAACTCAGATGCAGCTGAAGTGCAGACTTTCAGCTTTAATTCAGTGGGGTGAACAAAACGATTGCATAAAAATGTGAGGCAACTAAAGCAATTTTTTTAACACAATCCCTTCATTTCAGGGGCTCAAAAGTAATTGGACAAATTAAATAACTGGAAATAAAATGTTCATTTCTAATACTTGGTTGAAAACCCTTTGCTGGCAATGACAGCCTGAAGTCTTGAACTCATGGACATCACCAGATGCTGGGTTTCCTCCTTTTTAATGCTCTGCCAGGCCTTTACTGCAGCGGCTTTCAGTTGTTGTTTGTTTGTGGGCCTTTCTGTCTGAAGTTTAGTCTTCAACAAGTGAAATGCATGCTCAATTGGGTTAAGATCAGGTGACTGACTTGGCCATTCAAGAATTTTCCACATGCACGCCCAAGCCATCACACTGCCTCCACTGTGTTTTACAGATGATGTGGTATGCTTTGGATAATGAGCTGTTGCACGCCTTCTCCATACTTTTTTCTTGCCATCATTCTGGTAGAGGTTGATCTTGGTTTCATCTGTCCAAAGAATGTTTTTCCAGAACTGTGCTGGCTTTTTTTAGATGTTCTTTAGCAAAGTCCAATCTAGCCTTTCTATTCTTGAGGCTTATGAGTGGCTTGCACCTTGCAGTGCACCCTCTGTATTTACTTTCATGCAGTCTTCTCTTTATGGTAGACTTGGATATCGATACGCCTACCGCTGGAGAGTGTTGTTCACTTGGTTGGCTGTTGTGAAGGGGTTTCTCTTCACCATGGAAATGATTCTGCGATCATCCACCACTGTTGTCTTTCTTGGACATGCAGGGGCCTTATGTATAAACGGTGCGTACACACAAAAATGTTGCGTAAGAACGTTTCCACGTTCAAATCGCGATATAAAAAACCTACACTTGGCGTAAAGCCACGCACTTTTCCATGGTACCACATACCCTGTTGTACACAAGTTCTCCGTTAGGTTTTGCAGACTGGCAGCACCCAGCGTCAAAGCAGTGCTACTGTTCCTGTGTGGTTACCCTTTCTTAGATCCACATCCACGACGGCGGCTCAAGTGCTATTTGTAGAACTGTTTGTACTTGCAAGTTACCGTGAGGTAATTGTACTTATGATACAGTTATAATATTGCATATCCTGAGCCACTTTATAAAGCGCGTATTTACATATGATGACGATATCATTTTTAAGATGAAATGCAGCAAAATATGTTGATTATATTATACAGATAATATAACTTTAACTACACGGTGCTGCATCGCTAGTTTGAGCTTCGTTCACAGTTTGTTCCTGCCTCGCGCTGTTTTCATGCTGTGGCTGGCGCGACACTGGAAGGATAGATGGATAGAATAATTAAACATTACGAAGATATTTCGATGTTCCTCAAAAGTTTTGAAGAAGCGGCTTTCTAAGCTTACAAATGGCTTAACGTCTATTACAGAGCTGATTGTGTGGCGATTGGGTATTTGGAGAAAGAAAAGTAAGGACAGGAATTGGGGGTTAGTACGTTTGAAAATGACAGTACTTCTGTAATAAAGCATTTCATTGAAGGTCGTGCATGGCGCAGCAAGCATCTTGTTGCTGTAAGACATGAACAATCACTGCGCCACCGTGTTCCCATTTTTAATAACATGCTTTAACTCATATCATCATGAAAATGATATCACGTATACTTCTCTGTATTTTAATTACTCAGAGAGCTGTAATATTACAAACGTAATGGATTCTGTGTCCTGTCAGAGGAAGACACGTAGTGATTCAGGCACATAGACCACATATAAGATCAAACACAAAACAAAGCATTTAACGTGCTACTTTAGTTACGATGGGATTTGAGAAACTAGTAAATTAAACGATTTTAAGATGAAGTTTATGATGTTCCACTTTAATGAAAAATTAATTAAAGTGGAAATTTCGAGATTAAAGTTGACATTTCGTGCTTTTTTCACACTGTGTGCCTTTTTTTTCACTGTGCCCTAATAAGCTTTCATATGACACTCAGACGTTGGGCTACGAGTCGCCTTTTCAAGCCGACTTTGATATGTGACAACATTTTTATTTCGGGCACTGTGCGACTTTGTGAACTTGAGCTTTTGAGTTTCTCCAACACACTATGTCACTCGATCAACTTCCTTTTGTTGCTTATTGTTTAAACTAACAAATAGTACGTTTTTCTTTGCCTCCATTTGGTATTCGATGAAATTCTTCTATTTTTCCTCGTACTTTTGCCATTGCCTTTTCACAGAATGCTGGGCTTAAGGGCTATTTATATTGATTTGCATATTCAAAGAGGCATAATTCTGGGAGAAGTTGGGGCGGGACAGTAAGCGCGTGCACATGCGTATATTTCCACGCTGAGCGGGATTTATGTAGCGGAAGAACGCGGAAGTTGTCGAACGCACAGATTCCTGCATCTGGATTATTCTGTGCGTAAGCACATTTCGGCTTTGTGCTTACGTCATGTTATGGTGCGAATTCTACGCACGGCGTTATGCATGAGGCTCCAGGTCTTTTTGCGTTGCTGAGTTCACCAGTGCTTGCTTTCTTTCTCAGATTGTAGATTTTGCCCTCTTGTAATATTGTAGCAATTTCTCGGATGGGTTTTTTCTGTTTTCGCAGCTTAAGGATGGCTTCTTTCACCTGCATGGAGAGCTCCTTTGACCGCATGTTGTCTGTTCACAGCAAAATCTTCCACATGCAAGCACCACACCTCAAATCAACTCCAGGCCCTTTATCTGCTTAATTGATAATGACATAACGACGGACTTGCCCACACCTGCCCATGAAAATAGCCTTTGAGTCAATTGTCCAATTACTTTTGAGCCCCTGAAATGAAGGGATTATGTTAAAACAATGCTTTAGTTGACTCACATTTTTATGCAATCGTTTTGTTCACCCCTCTGAATTAAAGCTGAAAGTCTGCACTTCAACTGCATCTGAGTTGTTTCATTTAAAATTAATTGTGGTAATGTACAGAACCAAAATTAGAAAAAAGTTGTCTCTGTCCAAATATTTATGGACCTAACTGTATACTACCCATCTATATCCTTTGTGAAATAAACAGACTTGACACACTCAAAAAAAGGTTTGGGGCAGCCACACGTATAATATCCCTGACTGCAAAAGGGTATGAAAATGGCACTGATGTGCATAGGTTGGAGTCCACAACTGAACTGATGTCTTAATGAAAATATGAAGACTTTAAAGGCCAGAACTGGAAGTGACATGGCGCATCTAGAAGTGACGTTCTTCAGGGCGCCCGGAACTGGAATTGATGTCACCAAGGGTGAATCAGGCAGGTTTTCCTGTGTTTGGACTGCAGAGGCATCAGAAGAAGGTTTAGTGCACCCCACCACCCCCTGGCCTGGCGTGGAATTACCTTCCCTTGGTCCATACAGCTCCTTCCTTCTCACACGTGTGTGACACCTTATACTTTCTGATATATTTCAACTTTTGCACCTGTCATTATCGATCTCTTAATGTGTTTCAGTGGCTAATTTTCTTAGGTGTTATTGTTGCAAAGCACACACTAGCCTCCTGATGGAATCATCTTTTAGCCTTCAGAAGTCTTCCTTCCTTCTGTCTTTAACTTGGCCTTTTTTGAACTTGCCAATGTATGGCTGATGGTCAACCTTACTTCTCTGACCCCTAATTGCAAAGCTTTTTTGGTGTAACACCACATGCTTTGAGACCCCGGCACAACTTTTGGCATCTTTTGTTGTACCTGAGCAGATCAGTAATGGAGGAATCCAAGACACAAAACCATGCAAAAGTACAAAAACAGTGTTACTTATTTTCAAAAATGGTCCACAAATATGCCTAGTCTTGATGACACTTCTCAACAAATAACAAAGCAAACCAAAGCAACAAATATTTAAAAACAAATCCTTTCTCCTTCCTTCAAGATGAAGTAAAGGTAAGCGATATTAATTCTTTATTATCAATTCACACGGGTCTCTTACTTGAAATCTTGCCACTCCTCAACTCATCCCTGCTGTTCCCGCAGTATAACAATAACAAGGGTACCTCTGCCCTAATCTGCCCCACGTATGGGTGATGCTGCACTCCACGATCCAGCATGTTTCAGTGCCCCAGCCAAGAAGCTGCGCCTTACACCGTTTCATTCTGCACTGTCTCTTCTGCCTTAAGGTCCTTGCTTTTTGTTTATAACTATTTACATGCAAAAAAATAGCTATAGTTACACTTTAAATGCACAGTTGATTTCCCACGATGGAGCCCTTCGCAGGTGGGGGGTCTGTGTGTGGTCATGCTTTTATGTCAGAGGCAGTTTATATTATTTTCCAGTATCTTTGTCAGGGTTGGAATGCCAGTGCTTTAGTTTGTTTTCATATGTAATTCTATTTTCACCTGTTGACATTACTTCTTTGAAACTCACAGATATTATGCTGTATGTCTATGATTTGATTCTATTATTATTGACATGTATTAACATTATCTTTAACAACAAAAATTATACATAGTCAAGATCAGAAAAGCTACAACTCAACACACACTTTAACCTATTGTATTTTATAAGATACCAGTCCTACTGAAGCAGGGAGAGAGGATTCTGTTTTTTGTAATTTCAGCTTAGGTCAATTGGTGTAATCACTCAACACGCAGTCAAAATACATTTCTGTGGGAATTTTTAGAAGAGCTTTGCCCTCTTAAGTTAAAATATACATTTCAAATTCAATCTTTTGTTCAGTGGCAGAAAGAAGTGTGTAATCTGAGCATGAAGAAAATACACCAGTTAAATTGCAGTACTTTGCTTACTAGTTTGATGTTCTGCTTGTAGTTAAACTTGAGAATTGTTAATGTCTTATTTAAAGGATAAAATATTTTTTTCTATTTAAGATTGTATGCCCTGGCTGATCAGTACACAAGTTAAAAATGGTCTTGCTGAATTGGACATGTCCACTCCTGTTAGTGCTTTTAATCATAAACAAAGGTAAGATCTATTTTAGATTTGCTGTTTTTCACTTTGCTAAAGCAGGACTAAAATGCTGTGTTCATTGCTGAGTTGCACTTAAATCATCGGTTTCTTTCTGAGCTGCTAATTTTCTCCATCTTGTTGCACAAAAGATTTTATAACTTACAAAGTTGGGGAATCAATGCTTCAAAATTCAACTCTTGAAATTCTTGGCAGCATTTCTAGATTCTTACCATAAATGCTTTCTGTGAATGCTTTGATCACAATAATTAAAACTGCCTTTCACGAGAATGTCTGCAGCACTTATGATTCATCCTTCTGTGTTCATTGTGGATGACATCAGGAGGATTATTAAATGAGTCAACGTCCATAAAGCAACTGGTCTGGATGCAGTTTCAGGATATATTTATTGTAGTGATCAGTTAAAAGCTATTTTTCAATGATATCTTTAATATCCCACTGAGAGACTATGTGGTCCCATCATGACTGTCTCAGTGTGTTGAAATGCTTTCTGAGGCTGATGCTGGCACGAATTACATTTTATATTCTGTATAGTATGCACCATCTCCACTTTGCATATGGTCACAATTGATCTGAAAAATATGCAGTATCCATCACACTTCATAGTATCCATGCCAGAGTCCTGTCTAACAGACTATATCTCATCATTTAGCACTATTTTCCCATTAAAAACTCATCATTACACTTGGGGCTCAGAAATTAACACTGTTCTTCCATCAAAACTGATCATTAGATTTGGGACTTAGTATTAGTGCCACACTCTGGATTTTGGACTTCCTAACTGGCAGAACCCAGCATTGGCAGATTACCAATGTCAATTCCTTCAGATTAACACATTCACGCCATAGAGTGGTGAGGTGAGCCCCTTGCCGTGCTCCTTGTTTACTTATGATTATATGGCTAAAAAACACAAACAAATACATCAATAATTTTACTGAGGAAATTACCTGATCACAAACAATGATGAGAAGGACTCTGCCTTGTGACACAGTGGCGCCAGCACAACAATCTCTCTCTTCCTTAGTTTCCGGAAAACCAAGAAGATTTCAGGAAGTAGGAGGCAGGCTACAGTGCCAACTATATTAGAGGAAATTATTTGAAGAGGGTCAGCATCTTTACATTTTAGATTTACCATCTGTTTTAACCTGAAATTTGCACGGACCATCTTAACTAAAGTCAAGAAGGCTCTTCTTTACTTCCTTGGACCTCCAAAGAAAGCTAAATATAGCAGCTGTTCAACTTATGACTAGAAAGCAGTGCAGATGGTGGTGAATTCAGGACAGAACATTGCTGGGACATAGCTGCATTCTATTCAGGGCATTTACAGCATACGGCAATGGCATACAGCATTATTAACACTTCAGACATCATGCACATTTTTCTCTCTCCTACATCCTCTCAAATGTTACAATTAACACTCCAGAGATCATAAAGTTTTTCAGTAGCCACTTGTACTGACAAATGTCTGATTGTTTTCTTGTATACAGGTGCTGGTCATAAAATTAGAATATCATAACTAAGTTGATTTATTTCAGTAATTCCATTCAAAAAGTGAAACTTGTATATTAGATTCATTCATTACACACAGACTGATGTTTAATCAAATGTTTATTTCTTTTAATGTTGATGATTCTAACTGACAACTAATGAAAGTCCCAAATTCAGTATCTCGGAAAATTTGAATATTGTGAAAAGGTTCAATATTGAAGACACCTGGTGCCACACTCTAATCAGCCAATTAACTCAAAACACCTGCAAAAGCCTTTAAATGGTCTCTCAGTCTAGTTCTGTAGGCTACACAATCATGGGGAAGACTGCTGACTTGACAGTTGTCCAAAAGACGACCATTGACACCTTGCACAAGGAGGGCAAGACACAAAAGGTCATTCCTAAAGAGGCTGGCTGCTCACAGAGCTCTGTGTCCAAGCACATTAATAGAGAGGCGAAGGGAAGGACAAGATGTGGTAGAAAAAAGTGTACAAGCAATAGGGATAACCGCACCCTGGAGAGGATTGTGAAACAAAACCCATTCAAAAATGAGGGGGAGATTCACAAAGAGTGGACTGCAGCTGGAGTCAGTGCTTCAAGGACCACCACGCACAGACGTATGCAAGACATGGGTATCAGCTGTCGCATTCCTTGTGTCAAGCCACTCTTGAACAAGAGACAGCGTCAGAAGCGTCTCGCTTGGGCTAAAGACAAAAAGGACTGGACTGCTGCTGAGTGGTCCAAAGTTATGTTCTCTGATGAAAGTAAATTTTGCATTTCCTTTGGAAATCAAGGTCCCAGAGTCTGGAGAAAGAGAGGAGAGGCACAGAATCCACGTTGCGTGAGGTCCAGTGTAAAGTTTCCATAGTCAGTGATGGTTTGGGGTGCCATGTCATCTGCTGGTTGGTCCATTGTGTTTTCTGAGGTCCAAGGTCAACGCAGCCGTCTACCAGGAAGTTTTAGAGCACTTCATGCTTCCCGCTGCTGATGAACTTTATGGAGATGCAGGTTTCATTTTCCAACAGGACCTGGCACCTGCACACAGTGCCAAAGCTACCAGTACCCTGTTTAAGGACTATGGTATCCCTGTTCTTGATTGGCCAGCAAAATCGCCTGACCTTAACCCCATAGAAAATCTATGGGGTATTGTGAAGAGGAAGATGCAATACGCCAGACCCAACAATTCAGAAGAGCTGAAGGCCACTATCAGAGCAACATGGGCTCTCATAACACCTGAGAAGTGCCACAGACTGATCGACTCCATGCCACGCCACATTGCTGCAGTAGTCCAGGCCAAAGGAGCCCCAACTAAATATTGAGTGCTGTACATGCTCATACTTTTCATGTTCATACCTTTCAGTTGGCCAACATTTCTAAAAATCCTTTTTTTGCATTGGTCTTAATTGATATTCTAATTTTCCGAGATACTGAATTTGGGACTTTCATTAGTTGTCAGTTATAATCATCAACATTAAAAGAAATAAGCATTTGAAATACTTCAGTCTGTGTGTAATGAATGAATCTAATATACAAGTTTCACTTTTTGAATGGAATTACTGAAATAAATCAACTTTGTCATGATATTCTAATTTTATGACCAGCACCTGTATACTGCTTAATGTATTATGTTACTCATTGTCTTTTTTGTGTGTTGTTGGTAATGTGTTATAGTGACTAGTCTGTGGGAGAGATAATATTCTCAAACCTAGTGTATGGTAATCCAGTTGCTGGGCAAGGCAGGTAACAATCCTTCAGACTTCAAACTCAAAGAGGGTTTATATGTCGATTTTTAGGAACTTGCAGAGCATTTCCTAGGACTACTTCTGGCAGAAAGTCCTGTAGCCTGCCCTGCAGAGCTTACCATGGCATCCTTAGGTCTTTCTGCATTCAACATCCCGATCTTTTTGAAGGACTGGTCTCTTGGTCTTTAAGAGTGACAATAGAACTCCGTGTGTATTGCTGTGGCATGGTTTGGGTAAACAGCTTAATGACGTTTCTCCGCATCCTTCCTAATAATCTAATGCCTTTAGAGTAAGCACTACTGGAGCACATAAAATATTGGGAGATGTGCCTCCCTGTAATAGTTATCCCTAAATACTGAGTTATCTGTTGATTTGCTTTATAATTAGGCAGCTCTCTAATACAAAACTGTGTTGTCCACCCTCCAAAATCTTACGAGTCATGACCACAGGAAGATTTCAGTTTTGGCTCAGGAGCAACATAACAGGTTATGGGTATTCTTCAAATCCTCCTGGTGAGCTTAGACATTGCCATGAGAAGCCTGTGTTAAATGTACAGTAAAGACAGGACAGAGATGTTTATTACAAGCAATGAATTGCTTGCAGTAATATTGTTTGTAATCAGTGTAATAGATTGCATTGATTAAATTGTTTAATTGACCACCAACTGCCTAATACATTTGTTTTAATTAGTATGACTGCTGCAGGATGCTTAATTAACCAGAGAAAGAAAGCTCACAATTATACATTCTAGTACAAAACTTTGTTTATTTCAGAAGGGAACATTAAAGTCTTAAATACCACATTACCCAGTTAAAAACACTCTCAGGTTTCCCCAGTTTCTCAGGCTGCTAGTCAATTCCTGCCTATTTACCAAAATCGGTATGTTATTATCCTGTTTGTTTTTTTTTTTTTGTACATTTCTGTGAGGCTCCTATTCTACGGATTTAAGTTGTGTAAAAACAATAGTGCCATTTGCTTTCACTTTTAAAGGTATTTAATAAAACTGGAAATAGCCGCCATACCACCAGCACTTCAGAAAAGGTCATCCACTTGAAGCTAAGAATGTTCAGGCCGGGCCAGTAACTGGATGAGTGATCATCTAGGAAAAGCCTGGATTACTGCGGGAAGAGGTGTTGGTGAGGCCAGCAGATAACGCTTACCCTGTGGTCTGAACATGGATTCCAGCGGTGTGATGTGGACACTGTGACGTAAACACAGAGCCATCCTTCAGATGAGACTTAAGCTGAGATCCTGATTCTCTGTGGTCATAAAAGATCCCTGGGCATCCTTCATAAAGAGCAGGGTGTATTCTGATGTCCAAGCTAAATTTGTCCTCCTAGTAATCCCCTGTATCTAATTGCCTTTCACTTTCTCACCACTTCACCACCTAATGGCTAAAGTGTGGTGAGCGTATTGGTGCAAAAATGACTGCTGTTGCATCATACAGGTGGATGAAGTGGCTCTCCAGTCACTATGAAATGTGCTTTGAGTAGTGAGAAAAGCACTATGTAAATGTAAACACTTATTATTAAATAATTTCTGTCTCTTCACAACACCATTGTTATTTACTACAGATGTACACATTTCCATGATAAATGTATCCATGGGTGCACTTCCTGGTTCTTCGAGATAATGGATGGAACCTCAAAATTTTTATTATGTGTATTTATTTAGTGATCTTTTGGGAGACAACTTCATTGCTTTGAATTTCATACTACATGTCTTGGTTTCTGATTTTGGGTTTTACTGCAGCTCACTCTTACATTTTTGTTTCGAACTTGGCTAGGTTTCTCATCATTTTTTCGAAATCTGCTTTGTTTCATGGCAGAAAGTTGTCTGTTCTGTGAGGCCATTGTAAGCTCAAATCCAATCAGTTGTGCTGTTGGAGGTACTTCCTCACACAAAACAAACACCCCTAGCCAGACATATTTATTTATTTAATGTTGCTCTGAAGTGAACTGATTTTGGGGTTCCATTTTACGAGTAGTCCCAAGATAAGATCACTTGAAGGGGTGAGTCAGTCCATCTCTGTCGATGCCCTCACCCCAACTAAGTCTGTTATTGGTAAAGTATCTATTCTGAGGATAAACTCTCACGTAAACTCTCTCAGCCTGTCTAATCACTGTGCATAACTCATTCAGGTCAGCAAGGTTTATGCAAACTCTGCTCAAACTGGTATTATATCTGCAGGTTTTAAGAGGCAGAGTTACAAATATCGACATTATGTACATGCTTGTCTGCTATGCCAAAGCCTACTACATTATAATGAGGTACTGTATGCAGTGCTCTCACTTCTCAAACAACTGTGATGAACAGTAAACTCTCTTGATTGTTTGGCCTGGGGAGTTCTGAATATGTTTCAGTGGGTTCTCATTACATTTAACAATGCCTTTATGACTTGTTCATTCTGGCAAAGGCACTGTATAATCATTATGAAATGTGAGTATGCAAAAATCAAGAGCTTTAGAAACTTAGTCGATTAACTTCTTGACATTTATGTCACAAAGAAATCCCCAATGTTTCATCTAAAATGGTTGTAAAGAAGATGAGTTTATGGCTTGGCTTTTGGAGGGGTTTCTTCTTTGCCTGTGAACGGAACAGTTAGTTAAGTGTCTTCTACATTACTTTTAATTCCATCATAATTATGTAAATTGAGATTTTTTCCAATTCAACCCTTCCAACAATACAGGTCTTGCAATGCAAGATGCATATAAAGTACAAAAAGATTTAAAGTTATTCCTATGCTGAAAATGAAAGAAGGTTAAAGACATAACTTTTTGGCTGTATGGCCTTCATCAGGTGTGCAGATGTAAATGAAAGAACAAGCATAGTAACGTATCGGAGGCGAAGGAGGGAACTATGCCAGGGCAGATGAAGGGAGAAGAGGTGAAAGTAGGTAATAAAAAGCTGTCATTAGAAAAGATAAAGGGAGAAATTAAAAAGTTAGTTGGTCATTAAGAACTGGAAAAATATATCTTCATATATACAGTACGTATGCTTTTTAATCTCCCCCGTCATCTTCTCTAACGGCAGCATTTTCATACCTACTGTACTCTTTCATCTGCCCTGGCTTTCTTCCCTCCTTCCTCTCCAATGCATGTTACTTATTCTTTCCTTTTAAGTTGTGTGTTGAGTCCTTAACCCTTCCTTTTCAGCATGGAGATAACCTTCAACTTTTTTTTCATTGCAGAAGCATACTGATGCAGCCCTACACTAACTACATATAAAGTATGTCTCCTAACGGGTGTTCTAAATTGTTGCACATTTGTCTTAGAGATTTTGGTCTGATCTTTTGTGTGAAAATGAGAAAGGCATGTGGTATGATTAAAGAACTCGTCATCTTGCACAACAGCTTTTTTCACTCTTCCCTTCTGGCAAAAGGCCCAAGACCATTGGCATTCACACCAGTAATTTCAGGGATAGTTTCTACCCAAATGTCATAAGGTTGCTGACCACGTCAATCATAAGAATTCAAATATTGTATCCTAACAGTGTACATAAATATATCATACTTACGAACAGAGTTTGTATGTATTGAATACTTTATGGTTATATATATATATGGTATATTGCTTATTAAGTATATTTTTGATTTATTTATTTTGTTTTATATTTTTGTCAGCGATTCTGAGGAGACATGCAAGTATACATTTCATTTTACTATGTATACATTACAGTAAACTTGATTTGAAATGAATTCCTATCAGACATAATAATCAAGTGTTCATCTGCTTATGACTCTTTATTTGAAACGTGTATTTTGTTTATTTTTAGGTAAATTAGAAACTGACTTCAAATTCTGTGGTTTTCGGAACCACACTGGAGAACAGAGTATGAATTTTGATGTGAGTCCAGGATGTGAAAACATTACCTTCTCTAGCAATGAGAGCACCCTTTCTATAACTGGTAAAATAACTGTCAACTGTCAAAATTCTTCCCACATTAAACTACCAAATGATTCCAGTCGGAAAGTCATGTTCTGCATCCACTGGGATGGATTTCTGGATTATCTCTGGATTGATTATGACAGCCATATTTATCACATCTGTGAACCTTCATCACCACAACAAACCTGCTGCACAAGTTTATCACACAGAGAAGGAGGAATTGAAAGTGCTAATGGAATTAAAAATGCCAGCATTCAAGGAGATTTAATAACAACCAAATTACAAGGATATCATACCTTCTCTGGAGAAGCTGATGATTGTGGTAAGGCCCACTAAAAATTATAAATGCAAAAACAAAACATATTACCAGTAAATGTTAAAGTACTAAATTAAGACAAAAATTGTTTTAAAGGAATACTTTATCAGAAACTAATATTTTTATATGCTATTTACCCCAAGTAGTTTGCAGTATTGCTTAAAAAAATGTATTCTCATATTTGCATGCTGATAAAATAAAAAGTTTCTGATACATTTTACAATGTAAGTCTATGGTGACAAATGCTGGACAACAGAAAACAACATCAAAACTATTAAAAAAAATTTAAATTACTTATGCCACATAATCCACTTGTAAAGTCATCCAGTGGCTTATTCACAATGTCCTAAGCACGTGTATTTCCTATAAAATGTTGTTATCCAAGTCACTTCCAGAGAATGCTCTCTTAACCTAAAATGGAATGCACGCAGATGTGCTGAAACATTTGAATTGCAGAAACTTTTTATCACTGTTCTGCATGAAAACTATAGAATTTTTTCTTGACCATGACTCCAAAAGCGCTTGGGGTAAGTAGCATTAAAAAATATTTTTTTTGGGTTAATTAATCCTTTACAGATAACGTATGATTAAGGCGAAACCTTTTAACTGTATTTTATAGTACCATGTGTCCATGTAATAAACCTAAACTCAGTTAATTTTAATGTATAATAAAATTTGATCACCTGGACAAATAATGTTCTATTATAGAATGTACCACCTTGACCAAAAAACAAGGTCGACACCATAAAAAATATATAAATACTGTAAATGTCTTGGAAAAACAAGGGGAAGATGGACAAATAAGGAAGTAAACACACAGTACTAAACAGTAAACACCAAGCAGCCTCTCTTGGACCTTCTGACAACTATTATACTGGTGCTAAAATGTTTATGAACCCATTAGTGATGGAGAAGTTTAGAGAAAGCCAGAAGGAGTTGCATTGCGTCTTTGTGGACCAGGAGAAAGCATATGACAGGGTGCCTCGAGAGGAGCTGTGGTATTGTACGAGGAAGTAGGGAGTGGCAGAGAAGTACATAAGAGTCATACAGGATATGTACGAAGGAAGTGTGACAGTGGTGAGGTCTGCGGTAGGAGTGATGGATGCATTCAAGTTGGAGGTGGGATTACATCAGGGATCGGCTCTGAGCCCTTTCTTATTTGCAATGGTGATGGACAGGTTGACAGACGAGATTAGACAAGAGTCCCTGTGGACTATGATGTTTGCTGATGACATTGTGATCTGTAGCGAGAGTAGGGAGCAGGTTGAGGAGACCCTGGAGAGGTGGAAATATGCTCTATAGAGGAGAGGAATGAAAGTCAGTAGGAACAAGACAGAATACATGTGTGTAAATGATAGGGAGGTCAGTGGAATGGTGAGGATGCAGGGAGTAGAGTTGGCAAAGGTGGATGAGCTTAAATAGTTGGGATCAACAGTACAGAGTAATGGGGATTGTGGGACAGAGGTGAAAAAGAGAGTGTAGGCAGGGTGGAATGGGTGGAGAAGAGTGTCAGGAGTAATTTGTCACAGACGGGTATCAGCAAGAGTGAAAGGGAAGGTCTACAGGACGGTAGCGAGACTAGCTATGTTATATGGATTGGAGATGGTGGCACTGACCAGAAAGCAGGAGACAGAGCTGGAGGTGGCAGAGTTAAAGATGCTAAGATTTTCACTGGGTGTGACAAGGATGGACAGGATTAGAAATGAGTACATTAGAGGGTCAGCTCAAGTTGGACGGTTGGGAGACAATGTCAGAGAGGTGAAATTGCATTGGTTTGGACATGTGCAGAGGAGAGATGCAGGGTATATTGGGAGAAGGATGCTAAGGATAGAGCTGCCAGGGAAGTGAAAAAGAGGAAAGCCTAAGAGGAGGTTTATGGATGTGGTGAGAGAGAACATGCAGGTGATGGGTGTAACAGAACAAGATGTAGAGGACAGGAAGATATGGAAGAAGATGATCTGCTGTGGCAGCCCCTAACAGTAGCAGCCGAAAGAAGAAGAAAAATTTTCTATATTTCTACATAAATATGATCTAATATGGAATCAGATTTTTACTCAAGTTCTAAACCTAGATATGGATAACCAAAGTAAACAAGTGGCATAAAAACATTACACTTGTTCATTTATTTATTGAGGAAAATTATCCAATGTTAATATTTGTATGTGAATCTTTGCTTTCAGTACTGGCATGACCCACCTTGTGCAGCAAAAAACATTTATAGAAGCTGTTGATCAGTGATGGAATATCAGCTTGACGAATTTCAGCCCTTTCTCCTTGCAGAACTGCTTCAGTTTTAGCCCAGAGATGTTAGTGGGATTTCTTGCATGAACTAGTTGCTTCCACGACATTTCTATAGGGTTAAGATCAGGACTTTGTCTCTGCCATTCCAAGACATGAAATGTCTTCTGCTTTAACCATTCTTTGGTAGAATGACTTGTGTATTTAGGGCTGTGGTCTTGCTGCATCACTCAGTTTCTCTTGAACTTTAGTTCACAGATGAATACCTTGACTTCTTCCTGTAGAATTTGTTGATGCAATTCAGAATTCATAGTTCCATCAGTATTAGCAAGCTGTCCTGGTTCAGAGGCAGTAAGGCAGGCTCAAACCATGATACTGCCACCACCATGTTTCACAGCATGCTTCAAGTTCTTATGCTAAAATGTATTTTTTGTGGTTCCACCAAAAGGTTTACTTCAAAGTCAACTTTATTGGCATCTCAACCAAATATAAATATACAGAGAGACAAAATGATGAAGCTCTGGGCTCACAGTGTACATGATAAAGAGATTTGTGCGTAATCTGGAGTGAGAGGTTGTGGTCTAAGATGTTAGGGTAGGGTGGAAGATCATGGGGGCTGCATTGTGTTGAGGAGTCTGACAGCTGGGGGTTTGGTCTGGGGAGGGAGTTATCACATAACCTGAAAGATTTGCTGATGTTTTGGACTCCTTTCTCTCCACAGAACATATTTCCAGTATTCTTCTGGTATATACAGTTAGGTCCATAAATATTTGGACAGAGACAACTTTTTTCTAATTTTGGTTCTGTACATTACCACAATTAATTTTAAATGAAACAACTCAGATGCAGTTGAAGTGCAGACTTTCAGCTTTAATTCAGTGGGGTGAACAAAACGATTGCATAAAAATGTGAGGCAACTAAAGCATTTTTTTAACACAATCCCTTCATTTCAGGGGCTCAAAAGTAATTGGACAATTGACTCAAAGGCTATTTCATGGGCAGGTGTGGGCAAGTCCGTCATTATGTCATTATCAATTAAGCAGATAAAAGGCCTGGAGTTGATTTGAGATGTGGTGCTTGCATGTGGAAGATTTTGCTGTGAACAGACAACATGCAGTCAAAGGAGCTCTCCATGCAGGTGAGAGAAGCCATCCTTAAGCTGCGAAAACCGAAAAAAACCCATCCGAGAAATTGTTACAATATTACGAGTGGCAAAATCTACAGTTTGCTACATCCTGAAAAAGAAAGCAAGCACTGGTGAACTCACGCAAAAAGACCTGGACGTCCACAGAAGACAACAGTAGTGGATGATCGCAGAATCATTTCCATAGTGAAGAGAAACCCCTTCACAACAGCCAACCAAGTGAACAACACTCTCCAGGGGGTAGGTGTATCGATATCCAAGTCTACCATAAAGAGAAGACTGCATGAAAGTAAATACATAGGGTGCACTGCAAGGTGCAAGCCACTCATAAGCCTCAAGAATAGAAAGGCTAGATTGGACTTTGCTAAAGAACATCTAAAAAAGCCAGCACAGTTCTGGAAAAACATTCTTTGGACAGATGAAACCAAGATCAACCTCTACCAGAATGATGGCAAGAAAAAAGTATGGAGAAGGTGTGGAACAGCTCATTATCCAAAGCATACCACATCATCTGTAAAACACAGTGGAGGCAGTGTGATGGCTTGGGCGTGCATGGCTGCCAGTGGCACTGGGACACTAGTGTTTATTGATGATGTGACACAGGACAGAAGCAGCCGAATGAATTCTGAGATGTTCAGAGACATACTGTCTGCTCAAATCCAGCTAAATGCAGTCAAATTGATTGGGTGGCGTTTCAAGATACAGATGGACAATGACCCAAAACATACAGCAAAGCAAGGAAGTGGAAAATTCTTGAATGGCCAATTCAGTCACCTGATCTTAACCCAATTGAGCATGCATTTCACTTGTTGAAGACTAAACTTCGGACAGAAAGGCCCACAAACAAACAGCAACTGAAAGCCGCTGTAGTAAAGGCCTGACAGAGCATTAAAAAGGAGGAAACTCAGCATCTGGTGATGTCCATGAGTTCAAGACTTCAGGCTGTCATTGCCAGCAAATGGTTTTCAACCAAGTATTAGAAATGAACATTTTATTTCCAGTTATTTAATTTGTCCAATTACTTTTGAGCCCCTGAAATAAAGGGATTGTGTTAAAAAAAATGCTTTAGTTGCCTCACATTTTTATGCAATTGTTTTGTTCACCCCACTGAATTAAAGCTGAAAGTCTGCACTTCAACTGCATCTGAGTTGTTTTATTTAAAATTCATTGTGGTAATGTACAGAACCAAAATTAGAAAAAAGTTGTCTCTGTCCAAATATTTATGGACCTAACTGTACATGTGGTTTTTAGAAAACTTTAGACACCCAGGCAGCAGTCCTGTTTTTTTAGAATATTGGCTTTCTCCATTCAACTCTGCCATGCTTGCCATTGTTGATCAGTGTTCTTCTTATGCTGGACTCATGGACATTGACATTAGCCAATGCAAGACGAGACCCTTAGACTTTACCATGGTGTTATATTTGACCTCCTTGAATATTACATACCTTGCACTTGCAGTGGTCCTTGTTGGTCAGCTACTCCTGGGGAAAAAATGGCTTTAAATTTCCTCCATTTGCACACAATCTGCCTTACAGTGGACTATGGAATCCAAACTCTTTACAAATAGTTTTGCAACCTTTTCCAGTCTGGTGTGCATGAACAACCTTTTTTCCCCGAAGTCCCCAGAAATCTCCTCAGATTGAGGCATGACACAATGCTCTACAAACCTGTTCGGTGAAGATGAGACTTTGACAGTGAAGGCCCAGATTTATGGTCTTTAAATAGATCAGAGCCTTCCACTCTCAAAATGGATGTCACCCCATTGATTGGAACACCTGACTCCAATTTCTTCTTCAAAAGAACTGATAATCCTAAACATTCACAGACGTTCCCCTCACACAAATATTTAACATTGGATCATTTTCCTCAGTAGATATATCAGGTAAAATCCCCATTCAACCCTCTAATGTCCAGTCTTACTGATGCAGCTCTTCTGGTGAAAATGATTTACAGAATGGAGTGACCACTGCACACTGCAAGAGACAAGAGACAGTGATCTCCATTCATTTACCTGAAGCAGACGTACCTGAAGAACACTTATTGGTAACAGCCCCCTACCCCTTTAGGAGAACTTGTTTGATTTTTACTCATATCTGTCTTGTGTTTGGCCCATCAGTAAGCCCAAATTCTGTGTTCTGGCAGTGTATCTGGAGTCTGACTTCCAGTAACAAGAAAATTTGAGAAACCTGAATAAGCTTCAAAATAAAACACTGTGTTAATCAAAGTACCTCGCATTTGTGAACCATGTAGTTTCACTATGCTGTATGCTTGCCAGTTGTTTGGTGTATTAATACAAGAAATACTTTCCTATGCAAATACCCAACAACATTGAAAAGTTGTAATAATTCAAAGTGAGTGTAGAAATGATTTTTAATATAAGCCAACGGAAATGTGATACATACCTATTGTATAAATTCTATGATGTGTTTATTTGACTACTATGTGAAGTAGCTTACCTGTAATTGCACATTAGCAGAAGAGCTGTAACTCAGCTTAAAGTTATAGAGTTGTATCTAATTTTGTATTATTTCATTGTAGCCAAAACAGTGTGTGAAAATGCGTATAGCCCAGAAAAACCAAAGTCAGATCTGGAAAAAGGATACCAGTAAGTACTGTTCTCTTTTAAAAAGCATTGATTTGGACACAAAAAACATTCACATATAAAGTAATGAAGTACAATATGTTCAGGCAATTTTTACTTGTTGTGACGGATGGCCGGGGCCCATGCCTGGCTGGGACGCCCCATCACCACATCTGCCAGGGGGACAAGGGTGGGAAGCCCAGTATCTCCCCCTGGATGCTAGATGGCAGCCTCCCTGGGTTGCAGCGGTGCCTCAGACTCCCCCAGGGCTTCATGGAGGTTGGAGTTCTGTGCAGCTCTGTGGGGTTCTGCAGGCGCCGCCAGGGGGTGCTGCAACAGGAGCTGCTGGCACCTTTTGGGCACTGGTTTCACCTTACCCGGAAGTGCAGCCGGATGTTGGCAATCAACCACATGGAGCACTTCCGGGTACCTGATAAAAGGGAGCCAGCGACCACCACTAAGCAGCCAGAGTCGGGTGGAAGGAGGAAAAAACTTGCTGAGGAGGTGCGGTGGTGGAAGAGAGGAGGATAAGTGCTTCTTGTTACTTGGGTGCTTAAGTGCTTGGGACTGTGTTGTGTCTGTGGGTACGGGAAAGGCGTAGCCCACAGACGAAGAAAAATAAAAGTTTGTTTATTTTAAACGTGCCTCCCGTGTCCAATCTGTGTTGGGTCAGGCGCTATACAGCGTCCATTCTTACAGTGTATAATTTATGTATAGTATTTGGCATCCAGTCACTTTTGCCCAAATAAACTGTCCACTCACAACTAATTTTTATAGTTAATACACTGGAAGTTGAAGATACTTTATAAAGTCACACAATATGGTGACTGAACTAGTAATCTTATCTAATGTCATTAAAATTTCCAAACATTAACTAATATTGTCACCAACTAAACACTGTTTACACCTTTTAATTTGTCTTTTTTCCTAGAGTGGTGGCTCTAAGGCTAGGGATTTGCACTGGCATTCGGAAGGTTGCCGGTTCGAATCCTGTAAATGCCAAAAGTGACTCTACTTCATTGGGCCCTTGAGCAAGACACTTAACCTACAATTGCTCCATCCTGCCTATGACATTAATCTGCATCCAGCCCTGCATGCAGGCCCTCCAACCTGCAGGGAAAAACCTGCGGGTTGGTGGCAGAATTGGCACTCCAGCCACCATAAAAAACCTCACACTGGTTCCACTCCATCTGAACTCTTGTGGTGCTGAGGTGTCACCCATTGCATGGCTGCACTCAGGTCCTAATCTGGGATCCTGAGTTGATTTGTCATGTGGTGGGTGCTGCAATGCACTGCTTCAGCGCGTGCTCCTAACCTTTATAATTTGTTTAGTGACCTCATGCAAGACTTCAGTATAGTTAAGGAAGTCCCAGTCTCACGCCTTCTATTCAAGGATGATGTTCTATCACATATCAGACTTCATAAAATTGAACGGCTCCTGGTGGTCTTGCTTTTCACCCATGTTCCTAGTTTTCCAGGATATCGTCTGCAGTGGTGCCCTCAAACAAGGACACCCATCTGTTGGGCTTTCCACCTCCTTGGCATGGCCCGTTTTTCCACACTGACATGCAGAATGACAATGAGTTTTCCTTGATTTTGTCATATGTTAGAAGGTTCTCCTATTTTATACCACACTAGTGCCGCTTGCACACCTTTATCCCTTCTTTCAGACTGGGCAACTCTTCATAGTGGTTTAGTATGACATGTAATTGTTTATCCCAAATTCATCTTCCTATTTTATACTTATAATACCACTTGGATTCCCTTTACTTATGCTACATATTTTATAGTGTTTGTGCTGGTAGTGACTTTGTGTTGTTTAGCTGAGCTAATGCAATACCACAGACCAGCATGTCTTCAGCTGAGCAGTGTACGTATGGATGGCTGTATGTAAAATTAGAACAAACGCAAGTGAAACTGAGCTGTCTGCCAAGCATCCTCTTGGTCCATTTTAATCAAAGGTGTTGTCTGATGTAGATAAGCCTGAGCATTTTATAATTCGAAAGTAGCACAGTATAATTGGTATATATCAAGTAACAATGTATGTGTAGACCAGTTAATACTGGCATATGGCAAACTCAGCTTGAATAAGCTTGTAGATAAGTTCGTACTACAAGATTTAAGTCAATTCTGAACCATCATCAATAATACATAAGGCAGAGACCGTGTTGAGTCTGGAGTTTGAACCAACATTGAATAACATTTTGCATCTTTGTAATTTTCAAAATTATTCTTTTTTTGCACACTTTATTGTTGGTGTTTACATCAAAGAGATGAACAGCTTTCTGGTGCATTTATATTTCTAAACTATGACATAAATTAAAATAAATACCATTGAAAATAATTTGGATAATAATATTCAGTTACTTATTTAAATACAGCCAAAAGGCAGAGAAATTGAGCTGAATGCTGCAATAATTAAAAAAAAGAATTTGGTTGTGAGTGTCAGTAGGCTTTGTGCCCTAGGAACCAAGTTACTCAAACTATTCTATAACATTTCAGTAGTTATTTACCACTCTGATGCAATATTTCTGATCATAAAATAGGTCATTACGATAGCAATTGACAAGAAGAATTCATAATTAATTGCAGAATTATGGTATTTGAGGTTTCCTCTACAGTGCACAATTTTGCTCAAAAACTAATCAGCACATCGTCATCTCATAACAGGCTTAAGTTTTGAGTTTGGTATTTTTCCATCCAGCCATTTTAGCTCTCAAGAAACTGTGACACACACAGACACTCACCCATCATCGAGATATTGATGTTTTTGGTATCAGGGGACCCCAAAACGTGGAGATCTGTAGAAAACCGGAGATCAATATTTTTTGACAAATCTACAGCTTTTGCACCTCCGCCACAGATGATAGGTTATGGGGGGTGGGGGGTTGCAAAGCAATAAAAATAATAAAACAACTCAAGATAAAAAGTTCATTACAAACATCACCTTCATTTTCAAATCTGCGTAATCCAATTCAGGGCAGTAGATGGCTGAAGTCTATCCTTGGGTGAAAGGCAGGAAACATCCCCTGAACAGGGTCTCATTTCATTGCAGTCACTGCATGTATACTTGGCAATTCTACATGATGATACAATATCTGTTACATTATTTAATATTATAGTCTTCCAACAAGTTCTGTTTATAAAACACGTAATCTTACTTAACATATTCTTCATTTCATACATAGAACTTTATTTTTCCCCAGGGGGAGATTTTGCCTTTTACAAACGATAGATAGATGGATATACACATACAATATGGTCTGAACACACAACAGAATGACTACGCAGGAAGAAAATTAAAAAGAAAGAAAATGTCTGCCTTGGCTATTCACAGTCATAGGGGAGGAATTATACAGACATTTTGCTGTTGGTATAAAGGAGCCCCAGTAGCGTTTCCTGGCACGCTTTTGCTGAATAATGTTTTTGGTCATCTCTTACTTTCTCTAGTGGCTGAAGCCAGTGTAATCACTTGGCTTTCTATTTAGTATGCACAGGAATTTTTTATTTTCTGCAGTTGTTGATGATATTGCAGCAACTATGTTTTCTTAGTGTATTAAATTTAATTTATGCTTCTGATATTTTAAGTGATTAATCACATTGCCAAGTATCATAAGGAATGTGCCACAGATTAAATGTATATCATTGATGAAACAAAAATATGAAAGATCCTATATGGTATATAAAGCTAAATTTTACAATGTCTACTACTGCAAAGCTTTTCCTAAAAATTATTAGTTGTGCAGGACTACAGAGAGAGAGAGAAAGAGAAAGACAAGGGTTTGCAAATTAGAGAAGCACTCTTTGTGTCGTATGTACAGTACATTGATCACCATATTTACAATTGGGTTAAAGTGTTCACTTAGTGTCATGTCTTGCTATATGGTTGCAAGACATAGACACTATCCAGTGACCTGAGATGAAATCTGGACTTCTTTGGTACTGTGTCTCTATGGAGAATCCTTGGGTACTGCTGGTTTGAATTTGTGTCAAATGAGCAGTTCCTCACGGAGTTCTGAATGAGGCACATTACACGCATTGTGAGGGAGCATCAGTTACAGCATTACAGCCATGTGGCGTGAATCCTCATTGTTGACTGGTCCAGGCCAAGGGGATGCCCACGTAACAACTGGCTGTGGCAAGTAGATGGTCATTTCCAGGGGGGTGGGACTGGGCCAAGTGTCTGCCCTGGAGGTTGCCAATCTGGATCCTGAGCTGTTTCGTCGTGTGGTGGATGCAGCAAGGCACTGTATCAGTGCATGCTCCCCAACCTGACCTGACCGGTCCACTAAGTGTCAGTCTAATCTGCCTTACCTCACTTGTATGCACATACTGTATATGTGTATGCAAAACAGGTTATTTATGAAACAGAATATCTGTAGTTAAAATGTAAACTTTTAAGAGCATCATGACAAAGGAAGAGACATTAAAAAAGATATACGATTGAAATTCACTACTCTATCTAGGGATTGTGGACTTTGAGGAAAATCAACTATTATTTTCAATCCAGTGTACAGCTGCATTTCACATTTATTTCTTTAATATTAAGTTACATAGTAAATCAATCTTTTTTACACTTACAAAAGAAGCACACATATTGATATGCCACATTAAACACTGAAACTTTTTCTTTAGTAACCATTTATGCTACAAATGCAATGGAAATATCTTAAAAGCAGCATAATATGTAATTTGAGGTTTGTGGATAGAGAGCTGCGAGATGTCAGTCTTCAATTAGTCTTCAGTTAGTTGAACGGGGAAATATGTCACACCTTGCATAAAGTAAAAGTATTTCTCTGAAACCAGTTTTAATGCTGAGCAAAAGTTATCTTGTAAAAGGGTTGTAAAAACAATACAATTTAAATGTGGCTTAGCATTAATCTGTTTGTTTAAGAACCTTGTATGTCAACCAGGAAATGAAATGCATAACCAGATACAGAAGAAATTAACTGTTAATATTGTAAGATGCTAGAGGTCGCTGTTGCCTCTTTCAACCCAACAGACAGACACACTACACACAGGGTAAAATCACCAAGAAGATCTTTAATGGTTTTTCTTCTAGATGTAGTGCCCCAAAGCACCTCCATCACCAAACCAAACAAGCAAAATAATAACCAAATCTCTCCTCCACTCCTCCCACCAAGCTCTGTCCTGCTCCCTCCCAACTCCGGCTCGCCTGGGGAGTCTCCACCAGTCCTTTAAATAGTCTTTGACCCGGAAGAGCTCCTGTCCTTCTAGCCACATGACTTGTCTGCACTTCCGGGTCAGATGGAGACTTGTGGATTTCTTCAGCCCGGAAGTACTTCTGTGGTTCCGTCCCCGTGACTCGTAAGTGCTTCCGGGCTATATGGGAAATATAAATTCTCGTGCCTTCTTGCAGCATGTCCTGGTGGCAGCCACGGCACCCAGCAGGACTGTGAAGCCAAACTCCAACTCCCATGGTGCCCTGCGGGAATCTGGGGTGCCGCTATGCTGCAGGGGCATCTCCATCTGGCATTCTGGGGGAGGTAGTGTCCCTCTGTAATTGCTTTCCCCCATCTTTCTTCTTTCTGGGTGTCCCGGCCAGGTTGAGCAGCCAGCCGTCCACCACAATATAAATTAACTAAAGCACTATTGGCAAGCACATTACAGAGTGAAACAATAAGGAATCTGCTACTCTAAAAATATGTGCTGAGCAGTGATTCCAGTGATCTAAGAAAAAGCAAAACTGTGCCTGAGGACACAACATCAGTGTCTGCCACTTTATTCAAAGCTGGAAGTCTTAGACGCTTCTATTCTATATGAGTCAGCGGCCGCAAAAAACTGTTTTGTGCTATGATGCATGTGACACCATGTGTCATATTCATGACAAAACTCTAAGTAAAATGTTGTCCTAATTAATGCAGTTTGAAATGGAATAGATCTTGGAACACAATTTTGTACTCCTTCCTCTTTAGTTCTACACATTTTTGCAATACTCCAGATGTTGTGCTACAAAATATATTTTCAGTACATGGATGTAAAACCAAAATCTTGAACAGCCCTAAACTACTGCCAAGTCTGTTTTATTTTTGTAATTTCTATTGGGTAACCCTCAGTCAATACAATATTGCCAGTCAGCCAGTAGGTGGCAGTGAACTAAGCTTTTCAAGAATGAATACAAGAGCAAACAGCAACATTCTGTTAATTCCCACAATTGTACAAAAAAGTAAAACATGTAATGTGTAGGTTGAAGTTGGCTGATACATGCTTTGACCAGCTTTGACCACACTGAAGGTGGTTTCAGGCGTATTCAATAAGGCCCTGAAGATTTGAGGACTTGGTAGAGGATCGAAAAATGTAAAATTCAGTATATCTGTTTGTCAAGTATCTAATTGGCAATACAGTATTGTAATTATTATATAATCGTACATTATATTACCCTTAATCAGCAACTTTCATTCCAGGAGCCTGTTGAAAATGCAAGAATAAAATGACAGAAGCACAACTATTTTAATTTTTGAATATTTTTAATAGGGTGGCACGGTGGTGCAGTGGATAGCGCTGCTGCCTCGCAGTTGGGAGATCTGAGGACCTGGGTTCGCTTCCCGGGTCCTCCCTGCGTGGAGTTTGCATGTTCTCCCCGTGTCTGCGTGGGTTTCCTCCGGGCGCTCCGGTTTCCTCCCACAGTCCAAAGACATGCAGGTTAGGTGGATTGACGATTCTAAATTGGCCCTAGTGTGTGCTTGGTGTGTGGGTGTGTTTGTGTGTGTCCTGCGGTGGGTTGGCACCCTGCCCAGGATTGGTTCCCTGCCTTGTGCCCTGTGTTGGCTGGGATTGGCTCCAGCAGACCCCCGTGACCCTGTGTTCGGATTCAGCGGGTTGGAAAATGGATGGATGGATATTTTTAATAGCATCAGTATGGCGCTGTCTCAAAGTGTGTTTTATAGCACAGTCCCATTTCTAACCTTTTGTTGCATGGTTTACTCGTTTAGTGTCTCAGTGCATTGTTGGACAGTTTTTTACAATGTATTATCTAACAAAATAAAAAGCTCAGTTTTCTTGATAATTTCAGTAGAATTATATGTTAATGGGAGTAAAACAGATTTATTAATTGGGGTTGTTATTTTATCTTTTTAGAATTTCCTATGGACTAGATGACAAATTGATGAAGGCCAATTTTTCAGCAAAGGTGAATCGATTTGATCTGCCATGTGCTCACACAACAGTCTTCAAAGTTAAAGACTTAGAAGAAATACCAAATAAAAACGTGACACCCAGGGTGAGCATCGTCCTTTTCTTTAACTGATTTATCCCTCCATCCAAGTATGAACCCACTTTTTTCTGGTACAGGGTGGCAGGGAACATGATCCAAGGCCTCTCCATCATATATTGAATCCAATGCAGGAACCAAACTCTAGATGGGCCCCCAGCCCCATTATTGAGTGCACCCACCCACACTCGTATATAATGGGTTGGTTTTTAACTGCAAATGAACTTAACAAATACGGTACATGTGTTGTTGGAGTAACTAGACAAAACTCATGCCAACACAAGAAGAAAATGAAAACTCCACCCAGACAAATATTGGGTGCAGATTCTCTCAGTGCAAAAAATTAATATGCAAAAACTGGACAAAAAAACTAGAAATGGGAGTTGCTTTGCTTTTATTTAGCATAACAGTCTGTCAAAGGGATAAGCAACATTTGCTGGACTAAGATTCTCTAAGTAATGTAAATAATCATACACATTTTTTGATAAGTCAATCATTCTTACAGTAAGGAAAACAAGATTTAATGGTGTGATATAAAAGCTTTTGACTTGCTTAGATTTCATTTTTTGCTGTGCTGACCTGTGGGACTGAGGTGCTTTCTACTGAATCAGTCCTCAATCTAATATTTTATACAATTATTAGCAAATGTTTATTGAAACGTTTGTCAAAACTGTTAGTCACTTTGTAGCTTCATTTTATAAAATGTCTTGTAATTATAAAATATTCATTTCAACTGAAGGTTTTTTTTTTAGTATAAGTGAAGACCTTTTTGGATTAAATACAAGCAGAACAAAACCAATAACAGTCTAATAACATCTACAAAATAATACTTGATAAACAACACAAAGAATAAATAAGCTAAGACCATACATGAGCCAGGAACAAAATTAAATGCCACACTGAAATAACTGATGCAAGTAAAGGCTTTATATTCCTCACAGGTAACTGCAGCCCTAAACTTTGCAGCACCAGAGAATCTTCATTGCAAATTAGTTTTTGCCCCTGGAGACACAACTTATAGTAAGGGACTGGGGTAAAACTACATATATTAAATAAAAATAGTACAAATTAGCTGTCCTCTGCGGATCTGCCCGCTTAGTAGTGAAACAGGCCAAACTTTAAAAATCAATAAAAAAAATTGAATAATTTGTATCGAGAAGAATTTATATTCATAGCTTTCATATCTGAGGGCCTCTTGACATACAATATTTTTGGGTTTGCTATCAGGGGCGAAAATGTAGCTGTGATCTCTTTGCCAAAAATGTAAAACGTTGGCATGGTATCTCTGGGCAAGAAGAAGGTAGGTATGCTCCAACGTCAAATATTGGCACTGTATCTGATCGTGTTCAGCTCTGATGGGAGAGCGTCCGCCACGTGGGGAAAAGAGTACGTGCCCGTGATATCTGTACCAATGAGCAGCTATCCTTTAAAACACACGTAGATGTGATCTCACTCTCAAAAACGTCAAATGTTACTCTAACAATCTGTAAATGATAATGTCTGCTGAACAAACAAGCATCACTAGCTAAGCAGAGGCAAAGTACGCTCCAACTCGTGGCGAGAGGTAGAGTGATTCGAACGTAGTGAATAAATCTGTGCTGCAACCGAACTATAATACTTTGTGCGATGAGAGACGTTGAAAAATCAACCGGAATGTTCAAGCAAACTATAGAAAAAAAAAACAATCTAAATCCTTTAAGTAGTTCTCTCGTGAAAAGTGGACAGACAGACAGGCACATTGGATTTTATATATATAGAGATAAGTATGGAAAAGCTACAAAAATAAAGAGAAGCCCTTAAGGATTAATAAAGCTTACCAAAAAAACAAACATACATAACCATCATTATATTGACAGCAAGTTTATTTTACCCCTTGCTTTTGTGTAATTTACAACTATTTTTTGTATAAATTTTTTCCTATTATGATATACACTGAACTGGTGTGAGAGATAATACAAATCAATGATTAGTGGTCTGTCATGTGCTGAGTAGCTTGTAAATTTTTGAAAGAATCATTTATGATCCTAAAAAAACTTATTTCCCAGCAAAATATAGGTAACTAAAGTAAAAACTGGTGCAGTAATGTAAATGGTGATAAACTCTGCTAATTATTATACTTTAATCCATCAGAGGCCGAGCACGGACCAGTGGCCTTCTGTGCACATTCCTCCTTCAATTGTGGAAAAACTGAATCCTAAAAAATGGAATACAGCCAAAGTAGTATGCACCTTCTTTAAATCATCTGAACTTTTTCAGGTAATGAGTTGGATTTTTATATTATTCACACTTACAGATTTTATTTTGTACATAAAATGTATCAGATTAGGAATTTAGGGAGCAGTTTAATTTTGTGATTGACATATGATTTTAAAATTCCTTCATTCTGATTTGGGATACTTTATCAAAAGAGACTTAATAAAATGAATACTATGTAAATAGTAAATAAATAAAAGCTATGATAAACACTGTCCTGGGTTTAAAAGTACCTAATGTAACATACAACATCTGTTTTCAAGCAAGAAGCAAAAGTGAAATCAGTTACAGATAATGAGCCCAGACGTGGAAATATCACCTTGTCAACACTTTCTAAGTGAAAAATGATTTATTTATTTTTAGTCTTCAGTCTGTAAATTGCGCCATACAAAGAGTGTATAGTTTTTGTGAATGGACATTTGTTATTGACAGTCATCTTACAGCTTTCTTATTTAAGTAAAACATGCAACTCCTAAAGTTAGTATCATAATTGTGCTAGCCTGTATTCGATTATATGAGGTTTGGAAGTTAATTTTAATGCATAATTTGTTAAAATGTCATATTACTTAAACCAAAAAAGGCAAATGGAACAAATGGACAAAGTGATCTCTAGACTTAATCAGAAAGAAGAAGACAAACAGTACTGTAACTTTCGTTTTAGTAGTTTGGCATCAAGTTCGGAGCTTGCCCTCTTTGAAACACTGCATTATATGCTGTACCTGTTTCCTTAAACTTTGAATATGAACAGTGAAACTTGCAAAAGTACAATAATCCTGTTCTTTTTTGCAGGACAAGGAACAAAGTGATATATTAAACGAGGATGTTGTTGGAATCAGTGTTGAAAATGAAATTATTTCTAATCTGAAAGATCCAGTAATTATTACTTTCCAACACAAAACCCCATTTACAGTAAGTACTTGGCACTTACTTATTGCACATCCAAAAGCTGTAATAATTTATCACACATTTTCTTCAAGGAAATTAGAAAGTTCATCAGTGTACTGTAGAGATGTTTGAAATTTCAAACTCTGCCTTTGAAAAGTATTAGTGTATTTTTGAACATATATTAAAATAAAGAAACATTCTGTGTAACTTTAATTGCGAGTTACTTTACTCTTTCAAATTTAAAATATGAGATGTTACTCCAACTTTTGTATATTTTCCATTTTTACTCATCTGACAGCCACTCCTGACAGCAAAACTGATCTCTAATGCAAGATAGTTAAAACACTGGAGGAGGCTCACGCGCACTGGCTTCTCGTACAGCAACTCCCTTCTCTTGCTGCTTGAGATACAGTATGTTAACCATTCAATTAGAAAAGAAAAGAAATTAATTAAAGAGGGAAACATAAAGTGAAACACTATTCACACTTAGTAATTATGTTACATTAAAAACAACCTCACAGGTGCTTTATCTGCACATTATAATTATTTAATTTGATTTGCAAAGCTCCAGACCTTCTGTCCATCAAGTCCTGAAGCAACAAACAATTTGAGCTTCAAAACATCAACAGAATTGTTAACTCTCCATTGGTTACTTCTTTTAAGAAAGTTATGTTTTAAGAAATGTATGTATCGTTCCTACTGTTAGTTACAAACCATCCATAAACAACAACTAACAATAGGATATTACATCTATGTCTATGTAAGCTACTGAGCCACCACAAGCCTATTTTGGCTATGTTTCTAACAACATGATATTGTAAGGTACTGTTAAAAAGCATATTTTTAATATACTCTCCTAACACATGTAATTGCGTTCTTGTGTTGTTATTTTTAATATGATTCATTGTTAAACAAACATTCATTAAACAAAAATGTGATAATGGACTCTTTGATGAAGTAACTAAAAAATATGAAGTGCTCCAACTTTCAAATCAGTTAACTAAGACCCTAAACTGTGGCAATGTGGGTTTAACTAAATTATAGCAAACCTTCAGATACCCTTTACTCTAATGCTTCTATACTCTTGGCTTCCTTTTAACATTTATTAAAAATGTGAAAGTATACTAAAGTTTTTATGATGTTGGGGTAAGCATCTACTAAAATTTGAAATTGCACTTTCATGTTTGTACGTGCCCTGTGTTGGCTGGGATTGGCTCCAGCAGACCCCCATGACCCTTTAGTTAGGATATAGTGGATTGGATAATGGATGGATGGATGTTTGTACTTTATTGGGGATATTTGTGGTTCTTGCATCATTTAAACTACTTTGGCCATACTGTATTTACAAGAGAGTATATCTGGGAGTAAGAAAGTGAATCATCACCTAAAAATATGACCTTATTTTTTCTTACCTTGCAGAATAAGACAACCCAATGTGTATTCTGGGATATAAAGAGCAAAGGTTGGTTATACAATATACGGTAAAGCACAAAAAGTGCACATTATGACAAAGTTTTAAAATGAGAGCAGTATTTTCATTTGACTTCTGTTTGTTTACTAATCAAAAGAGTAATATTCAACAAAGGTCATCATATTGTTAAAAATTTGTGTTTCAGAAGCCAATCTATTAAAGGGTACCCAGATTCACATAGGAGCTGTGTTTTTCCATTTATTTCTAGGGAAAACATGCAAACTCCATACTTACAGTAACCAGAAGTCAAAGTCAGGTCCTAGAAAATATATGGCAGGAAATCTATTTGAGGCAACTCTGTAAACATTTCTTAGAAATGATTCATTCCATTGCACATCAGTCTAAAATAAAGTATTAATAAAAGCTAGATGCGTGAATCCATATATCATGAGATGCTTTGTGCACAGAAAGTGTAAACAAGGTAGAAATCATAGAATACAGTACAGTTAGGCTGAGTCTCTGATCATGCTAGAATGCATAATGTTCTGGTGACAATAACAGATTTGTCTTACTGTTTCAGATAATGAAATGTTCTGGAATAGCAAAGGCTGCGTAACTTTTCAGAAAGAGAGCTCGACCGAGTGTCACTGCAATCACCTAACCTATTTTGCTGTACTTTTGGTGAGTGCTCCTTTTTTAAATGATACATTTACAAAAAAGACTCCTAGGGTTAATAGTGCACACAATTAGAGAATCATATGATATAAGTGCAGGGCAACATATTGATTCTGTAAATTACTTGACTGTTTTGTTCAATTTGCATTCATGGAATCACACAATAGTGGACTTCAAATTTGGTATTTGTTTGGAATGAGTAGCTGGCTGATAAAGTAACTGAAAACTGTTTATTTGAAAAGCAGGCTTTCTAGCTATGCCTTGTAGAATTTTTCTGCTGGCCCCTTTGACAGATTTTCCCAAAAATGGCAAGCATTCAGTATTTCTCTTTTGTTTTCTGTATAAATGTACTATATAGGTTTGTACATGGTTTAATCCTCAAGATTGTTTTTACTTGGGGTTTTTATATATTTTTGGCTTTGTTATATAGGATTTGGATTTAGGAATTTTGACAGCCTAAATTTTGGACTCTTGTTTTTTGTATTTTTGTCCTTTTTGAATTTTGGATCTACAGTAATCCCTCGCTATATCGCGCTTCGCCCTTCGCGGCTTCACTCCATCGCGGATTTTATATGTAAGCATATTTAAATATATATCGCGGATTTTTCGCTGCTTCGCGGGTTTCTGAGGACAATGGGTCTTTTAATTTCTGGTACATGCTTCCTCAGTTGGTTTGCCCAGTTGATTTCATACAAGGGACGCTATTGGCAGATGGCTGAGAAGCTACCCAGCTTACTTTCTCTCTCTCTCTTGCGCTGACTATCTGTGATCCTGACGTAGGGGGTGTGAGCAGGGGGGCTGTTCGCACACCTAGACGATACGGACGCTCGTCTAAAAATGCTGAAAGATTATCTTCACGTTGCTACCTTCTGTGTGCAGCTTTTAAGTATGCTGCACGGTGCTTCGCATACTTAAAAGCTCAAAGGGCACGTATTGATTTTTTTATCTGTCTCTCTCTGCTCCTGACGGAGGGGGTGTGAGCTGCCGCCTTCAACAGCTTTGTGCCGCGGTGCTTCGCATACTTAAAAGCAAACAGCCCTATTGATTTATTTGCTCCTTTGAAGAGGAAGATATGTTTGCATTCTTTTAATTGTGAGACTGAACTGTCATCTCTGTCTTGTCATGGAGCACAGTTTAAACTTTTGAAAAAGAGACAAATGTTTGTTTGCAGTGTTGGAATAACGTTCCTATCTCTCTACAACCTCCTGTGTTTCTGCGCAAATCTGTGACCCAAGCATGACAATATAAAAATAACCATATAAACATATGGTTTCTACTTCGCGGATTTTCTTATTTCGCGGGTGGCTCTGGAACGCAACCCCCGCGATGGAGGAGGGATTACTGTATAATAATAATAGTAAATATTGTTAATACAACACATTAAATAACAGTCATCTCTAGCTGTCTCAAAAAATAATAAAAAAACTATTATAAAAGAAAACATAAAAGTAAAAAATATAAACAAAAAAACAAACATAAAAAACAAATATAAACAAACAGCAATAAGACCCATGGATAAAAATGAGTCATTAAGGATTACCAAATGCACACTGAAAAAGTTGAGACCTTTAAGTTTCTTTTTAAAAACAGCCAATGATGCTGAAGACCAAACGGATTGTTCCATAATGGTGGACCAGCACAAGAAAAGCCCAGTCACCCGTAATGTGCAGCATTGTCTGTGTCACAACAGAAAAATTAGAAGACCTTGACCTAAGAAAGTCATTGGGTATACGTACAGTACATTGAGCAGATCCTGGAGATAAACAGGAGGAGCAACACATTAGTAGACAAGGAAGAGGAGGAGGATCTTGAACTGGATCCTCCCCTTTAAAGGCAATCAGTGAAGGGGTGACAAAATGGGGGTTTTATGAGTGCTGGCAGGGTTGATGTTACTGGTGGGCCAGGCCTCCCCATCTAGACAAATCTGCCCCCCAACAGATTGTTAATGCATGTGATTTATATGATAAAAAAAACTACAGTAAAACCTCAATTATCCATCAGGGTCAGGACCGAAGCCATGACGGATAAGAAAAAAGATGAATAACAGAACAGCTACTTTAAAAATGATATATTGTAGATTAGCAAATAGTCATATTTATTTACAAAACAAAATGTAATATTGTATTAAAAAAATTAAGTAATTCATATAATATTGTAATGACCAGCATAATAAGGAAATACAACTCAGAGGCTCTGCAAAGAAAGCTTTTCCAACCAATTCGTTTATCTCCCGCCACTCATGTTCCTTTTTTCTCTATACTGCAAACTCTCCAGACTCCCTACTCAAAACTCCCTTCCGCCACACCTTCTTTTTACTCCAAACTTTTCAAGTCACTCATCTCAAAAGGGGCATCTGTCCTTAACAGAACACTTCATTCAGTCCCATTACTTACAGAATTCATTCCACCCTTTCTGCTCCCCAATAGTGCATCACAAACTGCCTATACGTCACAATATATTAACAAAACATAACAGAATTTAAAAAGAAAATTACAATACATTAGAACATTAACATTAATACATAAAAATTACCGGTAGTGGTTTAAATTTTCATCACATTTTTCAATTTTGTCAGCATCACGCTTTATATCGCTCACTGTTGTCCTTCTACTCTGTAAATTAAAGCAATACGTGAAGCACTTTTGCCATTTTGTAAACATTTAATAATTTCATTTTTTTGTGAAAATCCAACACCACATGCTTATGTTTATCAGCCGTAACAATATATTAATTATTATAAACGAGATTAGGATTAACTATAATAAAAGAGAAAAGTTACAAAATGATATTAAAACTGAAGGTACATTACTGGCACTGTGATTTTGAAATGCAGTCTGACACGTGGTGCTGGGGAAGAACACTACATGCTAGCAGAAGGGAGAGTTGTTCCAATATGCAGAGCTCAAAGTGTACCGCGTGGCAGTAGTAGTACTGTAGGCGCTGACGGTTAACAGAGATTGACGTTAATTGAGTGACGGATAAGAGGTTTTACTGTACTTAATAAAATCAAAATGAATAAAAAATTTTATTTGTTGAAAATGTGATATGTTTCTTGGAAACCAATTGACTAGGATTTGGCATCATCTCAGTTTTCTGTCAGGTGCTCCCAATTCACGTTTGCCAGATACCTGAAAAATTGTCACTGCAGCAATACAAATTGTGAGTATTTCCATTGTTTACGGTCACTGTGGGGAAAAAAGTGTAGGAATTTAATTTAGTGCTAGGTAAATAACAAAAAGGAAGAACTGGTTTACCTGTATGTTAAAATGTGATTAGCTTTAAGTTTTGCCATTTGTGAAAGACATTTCCCTGCATCCAAACTGTAAAAGATTTTAAAACACAATTCACTCTTTTATTGCAAAACTAACTTTAATACCAAATCATCCTGTAATATATTGTAACGGTTCTGCCACAAGTGCAATCTCCTGATATTCAAAGTCACCCCCAGTACAAGATGTTGCACAGGTAAAACAGTTTGTGCTGGAGCTCTTAAAGAATGCCTGCCATTATATGCCACAAACCTTCATATGTCAAATTTAATCGCAGCCCACATGTTAATATTGATTTATGGTGATTTTTAAATTTTATTTTTGATTTTATTTCAAGATCTCCAGTTGCGCAGTACTTTGTGTTAATTTTCTGTATGCATGCCTTGTAGGTTTGATCAACACAAACGCTCCACAGTGTGAACCTGTATGAACTGTGCTGAGGTTCTGTTTGCTCTCATCTATGTTGCCTTTGTAGCATCCAGCATATTTGTTGTAAATCAATATTACTGTACATTTTATTTGTATTGTATTTACACAGCTGCAACTCCTGCCCCAACCTTGGAAAAATCTAGTGCCGCCTTGCTATATTTGTTGTAGTGCCAACTCTGAGTACCAGCATATGTTAATGTATTTCTTGGTACGCGTACAGCACTATCTTCCAACATACTGCAGTCTCTGGATGTTTTTTAAGGAAGGCCAGCAAAAAGAGAATTTCAGTAGTTAAGATAGGGTTAAATGAAAGGGTGAACCCGTTTTTCAGCACCTTGCATGGATCAACATAATCTAAATTATGTTTCTTAAGTTATAAAGAGAAGTTCTACAAACTGTGGAAATATGGCTTTCAAAATCTGTGCAGTCAATAATGACCCCAGATCTGCAACCATAGAGTAGATGGGAATCAAATGGGGATTAATGTTAACTTTGACAGCAGATTTTTTTTATCTGACACATAGTACCCAACAGAATAGGTTCCAGCTAACTGTAGTTACTGTAGATACCCATCCTCCAGACTTTACATGTGAATGTGATATAGCGGGTCCATGGCTCAGAATAAAAGGTCAGTTTTTAAATAAATAATAATAATTAAAGAGGGAACGGGGTAGTGTGGCCAGAGCGGTTCTCAGACATGACATGCTGCAGGCGTTTCCTCACGTATGTGTACAGGTTAGGAATCATCCGCATCCGTAATTGATGCCGAGGACACCTAATTGCCATATCTGAGCCATGTCCCCATGATAATGTCAATGTCAATTTATTTATATAGCACATTTAAAACAACATAGGAATGCTGTGGCCAAAGTGCTTTACAATAAAAGAAGAAAAAAAAGCCATACAATTAACATAAAAAACTTAAATAGAAATAAATCAACATAAATAAAATAAATAATAAATAGAAGTAAGATTACATAATCACAATGAGGAAACCAGCAGTATTACTGAAGGTCACGGAAGGCAAGTGAATAGAAATGAGTCTTTAATCTTGTTTTGAACAATTCAATTGAAGACGACTCCTTTATATGATGAGTTAAAGAGTTCCACAGATGAGGAGCAGCAGCTGCAAAAGCCCTGTCCCCTTTAGTTTTACACTTGGTACGAGGGACAACAAGAGACAACTGACCAGGTGATCTAAGCACTCTAGATAGCTGGTGTAAAGCACACAATTCAGATAAATAGACAGGAGGAAGCCCATGTAAAGATTTAAAAACTAGCAACAAGATTTTAAAATCAGTTAGAAAACTAACAGGCAGCTAGTGCAAAGAAGCTAATAGAAGCTAATACTGGACAAACAGAATCAGACTTTCTTGCCCCAACCAGAAAGCGAGCGGCAGCATTCTGGACCAACTGTAACCTGTGTATCAGGGATTTGTTAATCCCAGAATAGAGCGAGTTGCAGTAATCAAGACAAGAAAAGATAAAAGCATGAATAGCTTTCTCAAGATCCCTAGAAGATAAAAAAAGGCTTGATCTTACCTAAAAGACGAAGCTGAAAAAAGCAACTCTTAACTACAGAATTAATCTGTTTCTCAAAAGAGAGGTTACTGTCAAAAATAACACCAAGATTGCGGACTTGCAAAAGACAGAGAAAGAGCTGAGAAGTCCAAGACCAATTTGGGCTTTAGCTGATGGACCCACTATAAGCACCCCCGTTTTATTTTGATTCAGGTCAAGAAAATTATTAGCCATCTAGGATCTTAGTTCAAAAAGACAGTTGTGCAGTTGATTCATTACAGAGTTGCAGACGGGAATATAAACCTGTGTATCTTATCAGCATAGCAGTGAAAAGAAATGTTAAATTTCTTAAAAATAGCTCCAATAGGGTGAAGGTATACAGAGAATAAAATAGGACCCAAAATGGATCCCTGAGGAACACCACATTTAAGAGGAGCAGTAGACGAAAAAGAGGAATTTAAAGTCACTGAAAAGTGTCTACCATTTAGATATGACCTGAACCAGTTAAGAGTAGCCCCTTTAAGCCCATCAAGATGTTTAAGCTGCAATAGCAATATCTCATGGTCAACAGTGTCAAAGGCAGCGGACAGGTCAAGGACAAGGACTGCAGCGCCACCTGAGTCAGTAATAATAGAGATGTCATTGAATACTTTCAGGAGGGCCGTCTCAACACCATGATAACGCCTAAAGCCAGATTGGTAGATCTCAGATAAATTATTGGAGTTAAGGTGATCAACCAATTGATTATAAATAATTCTTTCTAATATTTTAGCCAGAAATGGCAATAGGGAAATCGGGCGAAAATTGGCTAAATCTCCAGGATCTAATTCTGGCTTTTTTAGACAGGGACGCACCTCAGCATGTTTAAAAAATGAGGGCACAACCCCCTCACTAATACAACCATTGATAATGGCTAGTAAAGATGGACCCAAAACAGCAAAGGCTTCCACTAAGAGGTGGTATGGTGGTACAATATCAAGAGGACTGAGAGTAGGTTTAAGGGTGTCAATAATCCATTTTTAACTGTGAAAGTGAGACAAGATCAAAAGATTCCAAGACAATGCCATGATTAACAGTAGGAAGTTCATAGCCAGTTGGAAAAATACCACAGCTGATTGTATCAATTTTACTGACAAAGAATGAAAGAAACTGCTCACATGAAAGAACAGTACTATTTAATCCCATCACAAAATGAGGGTGAATGGCTGCATTAACTGAATTAATAGGAGAAGCGTGAGTGCGGAGGGGGGAAGATGGAAAAAAAAGAGAGAGAGAGAGCAGTATTGGGGGGAGAAAGTGGACAAGCCAGTCAGCTGCGAAAGGGAAAGGTCAGCATGGTCAGGGGTCCCGGATAGAGCGAGTGATTGGCACTCATAGGACAGGATCCCTCCCACTGAGGTTTTAGAACAGTGAGTACGGTCGGGGAAGAGTCCGCCCTAGGGATCTGAGGGACGGTTTTGAGTGCGAGAAGGAAGATGGGAGGACAACTGACCCCGAGCGGTCAGGCAGACATTGAAGGAGGCAGCCAAGATGGGGATCGGTAGTATGAGGACCGCGGTGGCTGAAGTCTCTCCTGCTGAGCATACCTCGGGTGAGCTGAAGAGACTGGGAAGAGGCAGAGCTTGGCTGGTGTGACCCTAATATCGTCTGCAGAATATTAATCTTGTTTTAGCCTTGTTTTTAAAGGTCTGGATTTTTACCTGGTTTTTATTGATTATTTATTTAATAATGTTTTGAACAGTGCACTTGTTTTGAACATGGTTTTAGTTATGTTTTAAATAAAAGCACTTTGCACCTTTTTGCATCATCTCCTTGCTTCATTGCGTCTTCCATGTCCAGCTCATCCAGTTACGTTACCGACAGTGTTGGGTTCAAGAGCTCCTGGAAGCCAGATGGGAGCATAAAGCAGAACCCGCATCATCACAGTGAATTTATGATTATCTGACACACACCAGCTCACGCCGTCAGGAGCTGCATTAAGCAAAAGATTCAGATTCTGCTGGCTGGGTTAGGTCGCTTGTGTATAACAACAGTGGCAGGGCAAACTCAATGTTGGTTAAAGTATATTTTTGTGAATGTGCTTTGAGAAAGACTGTCATCAAAAAACAGATTTTTCAGCCCATCAGTAACTGGCACAGAAAAGCTCCCAAATAATGTGCATCAGCATAATATCTTAAAAAAGACATAATTTCCTAGTGAATAATATGCAACAGAACGGCTCAAAATGTTAAGATTTTTTTAGTCTTTTTTCCATTTTGAAATAATTAAAAATGTACAGTTGACTTCCTTTGTAGATAGTGCATACATGTGTGTCTCTGCTCCTTCTAACACAACTGTTCTTTCTATATATTTTGAGGAGGTTCTTGATAGGTTGCTAATAGCAAGGACTTCACCAAGCTGGTACACAGCATTGAAAGTCCTCTACTCACATCCTCCATAATGTATGTAGACCCACACAGGCAACAGGACAGTCAGTATGGAAAGGCAGGGTCACCTTGGGGTATGTCCTGGAGACTATAGGGCAGAAGCCCAAAAGTCCCAGGGATTTCTGACACCCTATTTTTAACAGGGGTGTATGTGTGGGTGTGTGGATAATGGATGGGCATGGAGTTCTGGTAGGAAGTAACAAAACAGCAATGTCAGTAATGGGTAGAGTGACCAGACATCTCATTTCTTCTGGGACAGTCCCATTTTTATGCTTTGCATTCCAGTGTAATAACTGGAATATAACAAAATATCCTGTTTTTAACAGGATAGTCATTTCAATAGACATGCGCAAAAATAAATTCACAAAAAAAACCCACCTTTGATTTAATATACGTCTAACAAAATCGCATAAGTCTCTTTAAGGGGGAATACCACTTTTCGATTTGATACATATCTAAATTATTTATTGACCTGATACTTGAATGCTTGATTTTTAAATTGCGTCCCATTTTGGGACTATGAAAATCTGGTCAGCCTAGTGATAGCAGTCTTTTTCCTAAGGGTCTGAGGATGTAGTGATAAAGGATTGACGGGTACAATGGTAAAGATATCTCTATACCAAGACTATGAAGGCAAAGGTCTGTGATACAGTTTGCATATTTGTAGCTGGAAATCCACAGAGGGAACAAATGAATCACGTATCTTAAAAAAAGGGCTTTATTCCTACCAGGAATCATCATCAGAGGAAAATGATTAGACTTACAGGAACCCAAGGCAATATATATAGCAAATAAGGAGGTGACAATAGGTATAGGTAGTGGGGGGTTGATGAGGTGGGGTTCGGGCACCACCAAATGACAGAGATCAGGAATTTTCAATCCACTAGACTGACTATATTTCCAGTTTATTGTAGATGGTTTTAAAATGTCAACTTTCTCCATCAATTTTAGGGAGATGGTGAGTTTTCTGATACTGTATGTAATGGTGAGCTGGCGTCTTATTGATTTTTGCTGCTCTAAAACAGCAGTTGAACATTGAAACCAGCAATATTCATGGAAATGGTATAAGATGAATGTATTATTATAGTGTTTTATTTTTATTTAGCAAAAGAATATTCTTTTATCCTATATTATCAGAACTGTCTTGTTCATTTATTTTAGCAAATATCCAGCAAACCTGTGGCAGATTTAAAGATCCTCACGTACATCACTTTATGTGGCTGCTTCATTTCAGCATTTTGCTGCTTACTTACTTTTTTCCTCATCTGTTGGCAAAGGTAAGTCCATTTTTTTGACTTTCACATCAGCAGACTAGTCAGAGAAGTATTCACTATTGGCCACATCTGACTGAATGGCATTCTAATTTCTGCTTGTACTATCTTGCCTTCTTTCCCCATACCTTCACTGCCTCAGTTGTGACCTCTTTTCTTCCCCAAAGTTATATGTAGCTTTCAATTTCATACGTCCCGTTCAAAGTACGAAGACCTAAGGTATAGAGTGACCTTTTACATTTCTTCAGGCATCAACTAAAGGGATCTCTCCAGATTCCAAGACTTACCAGACCACATCTGTAGCACTAGTTTTACTGCACCTTTATCATCCCATTCCCACTGAAAGGCCCACATAACCAAAACTGCCTCCTAGACTGCCAATGCCTCTGCAAATGAAATGAGACCTTGGTAGTAACTATCTCTTATGGCGTTCCAGCCGTCCAAACCTTGACTCAGGCAGATGCAGACGAAAGTTGTGCCAAACAGCACACATTTATTATAGTGGAGAAGGACTTTTCCCTCACTCCTCACAACAGCACAGTTCAATAACAGTCTAAGCACCAATGCACAGTTCTTCTTTTTTCCCTTTCTCTTCCGTGTTCCTCCTCCACCCCTCCTCTGGCTAGCTTTGTCCCCTTCCACCTGTCTCTGGCTCTCCAAGTGAAGTGAGCACCTCATTTTAAGCCGCACCTGGGAGTATTCCAGGTGGCTCCTTAGGAAGGTCTGGAATCAGTCCCAGGTGTGGTGGAATTTCCAAGTAGGGCTCTGTAGCTCCCCCTGGCAGCCCCCACAGAACCAACCCAACAGGGCTGTGCCAAACTACAACTCCCTTGGAGCACTGCGGGAATCCAAGGTGCCGCTGCAACCCAGGGGAACTGCCATCTAGAGAAGAGAAGGCAGGGTCTTGTGCACGTCTGCTCCCCGGCTTCTTCCAATATATTGGCCTCCTGACCAGGAAAAGGCCGCAGCCGTCCATCACACTCTGAATACATTTGCTTCTTCTAATTGCAATGACCATCATTGATCCTTCTAATGTCATGCCCGTTGCACCTCTTAGCAGTGGAAACCTGGGACATTGACTGCTCTTACAATTCCCAGTAGTGCCGGTATACATTCCTACTGTACACCTTCCATGCCATTCTGAAACTTTGTCTGCACTTCGCTACCAATTACACCATATGTATTAAGAGCAAGATGCCACTTCTGCTGTTGGGTAAGTGCAAAATGCCAGATGTTTTCAGATAACATTTGATGAACGCTATTGACATGTGTTTTTGACAATGGAGATTTTTTTAGCAATAATTTTGCAATATACATTAAAAAAGGTATCCAACAGGTTAGCTTTAAACAAAAAAGACATCCAGACAAGAATTTGGGTTTAAATTTTATGTAAAAATATGCTAAGAGAGTACAAGCTCCAGCAACTGAATTTTGTTTTGCAAAGGCAACGTTTTCTAATATTTCCTGTTTCTAAATGCTTTAGGGTCAGAAGTACAGAAAGATTCATCAACAAGAACTTGACCTGTGCTCTGTTTATGCTCAATACCAGTTTCATCATCAATGTCCTTGTCAACTCTGACAGTGGGCAACTATGTATATTTTTGGCTGCCCTTTTACACTATTGCCTGCTCTGCACTTTTACGTGGATGGGAATTGAAGGATTTCACCTTTACAAGAAATTGTGTGTTGTGTTCAGGAATGAAGGCCCATATTACGTGAGATATCTCTGGGCCTCTGGCTGGGGTATGTATTTTTAAAAAAGTACAGCAAGAAAAATGTGTAATTTGGATATTTGCTTCCTAGTTAAGTCCATACTTGCTCATATATGCTCAACTAAATTCAGTTAAGTTATAAGTTAATCATTTAATCTCACACATACACTGTGGGATTTTTAAAAAAAATTAAAGTGGTATTTTTATACATTAATTGTAATAGTAACTGAAAAGGCTCAGCCTAAAAATATTTCACTTCTCTAAAATGTAGTCATTTATTATCAAGTTTTTATTCTGTCATTTTGTTATGTTATAAAACAATTTTGAGATTTGCCAAACTTCATCCTGAATCCTGATACAAATTAATCAAAGTTTTGCTGGAAGTGTCCAGTGGCAAGGATGTCTGTTATTTGAACAAATCTATAATTAATCAAGAAGACTAATTAGAAACTGTTTCAGTTTAGGTGGCTGTTTATATCTGCAGTTGATTCGGTGCTAACAGAAATATGATTGCCATGGTCCCACATCATATCACAAATACACTAGTATGCATTTTACAAAAAGAAAATCACATCCTGCTAGGCGCCAGTTGAATTGAATTTATCAGGGCCAAATGATGCATTTGAAGTAGGGATTGAACCTACAAATCTCATATTTTTCAGTGAGTAAAATGCCATAAACTCTTAATTCCAACAATCTGAAAGCTCTGCTAATGTGCGTCATTGAATATCAAAAGAAGGGTGCAAAGTGTGCAGGATACTTCTACACAATCACTGTTGTCAGCTTTAAAATTCTGGTCCCTTTTCACATGGAGACTCCAAATTTGGACAAAAATTTGACTGTGCTTTTCATCAAAAGAGAGATCTCATCTCCACCAGTGTGACCAATGAGGAAATCAAGTCATTTCTATAAATGCAGTCAGTCAGTGTCAGTGACCATCATATGACCATAAGAAAAGGTTGTGACAGACCACTGCTGTGATGCTAATGAACCCCGTCAAATGTTAACCTAGGAAGCAGGTATTGTTTTCTCAATTCATTCACAAATCACATTTTTATTAATAGTCTATTATTATTATAAATAATAATAATACATGCAACAATATCATAAATATTCAGCACATTTAACACCCAGCATCTAAAGATCATGGAAAAGGCATATGGAAGAAAATGATGCTGTAAAACCCAATGTAAATAGTCTTTTAAGACTATAAAAAGTCAATTGTTAGACATGGCTTGTAAAAGAATTGAAACAAACAAATAATCGGCCTCATCTTCAAGTTTTTTGACATAGGTAGTGTAGCTAATCTAGAGCATCAAACTACCATACCATTTTCTAAGACAGCTTAAGTCTGAGCAGGGTCATAGGGGGCTGGAGTCTATCCCAGTAAGCATAGGCTGCAAAACAGAGACAATCCCTGGCCAAGGTGCCAGTCCATCACAGCGTAGGGTGAATGGTGAGCAATTTACTAAGGTACTTTTGAACCATTTAAGAAACTCTCCTAACCAAATAAATGGTAAACATTCTTGTGAGATGATGTTACGTAAAATACCTAATCAAAAACAATACAGAAGCGATAGAATAAAAAATGGATGTCTGTGTCAAACAGCTTTGCATGTTTAATTATAACAAATGAGTGATGTACTGTACTGTAGTCCATCGTTTTGGTGAATGTTGTGTAGTAACTTCCTTAATTTACCATATTTTAAGTATTCTTTACTAGCGACTTTGCTAGCTGTTCTTTGGTTTATAGTAGATTTACAGTTTTTAATTTGAAGCCACCTGATGTTCACCTGTAGCTATAGTTATGTATGATTTTCACTATCTTAGATAAACATGAAAAAGAAATATCAGAGAGAAATAATTAGTTAAGAAGTCTAATAGTAAACAGTCATTTCATTCAATTGCTGTAATTTTACAGTTCAAACTTTCTTAAGGGTAACAGCGTCTCCTGGCTTTCATTTCAAGGAAACTTAAAATTTTTGAACTAAAATAATTACATATATAAGAATATCTTGTGAGTATATCATCCATCTATCCATTATCCAAACCACTATTTCCTATCTACAGGGTCACGGGGGTCTGCTGGAGCCAATCCCAGCCAACACAGGGCGCAAGGCAGGAAACAAACCCAGGACAGGGCGCCAGTCCACCGCAGGGCACACATACACACCAAGCACACACACTACGGACAATTTAGAATCGCCAATCCACCTCACCTGCATGTCTTTGGACTGTGGGAGGAAACCGGAGCACCCGGAGGAAACCCGGGGAGAACATGCAAACTCCGCGCTACCCACGGCGCCACCGTGCCGCCCGAGTATATCATGATTTGTGAATTTAAAAATAGCTTCCAGACACTTCTCTATTATGTTTTTTGGTCTATTCCCTTCTAACATAACATAACATTCCCAAACCTGGTTAATCCAGGTACACTCACCACACATCCAAATTGAGCCTGTTTGGAATTTCAGATTTTCTAACACACACAGAGCCACAGAGAGAATCTGGTGGAAAACTGGAGTACTTGGAGGGAGGAAAACCCAACACAGACAGTGGAAGAATTTGGAGTTCAAACCCAGGACACCGGATCAGGGAGTCATTAGTGCCAGCCACTGTGCCATTTGCATTCTGTTTTAGCGCATATTTATGTTATGCCTTTTCACTGCATAAATACTAGTCTCTTATTCCTATTTAACCAATTATAATTACAGACATTGTTGTAAATTACAATTCATCCCACTATGCCACACTTCATAATGGTGTCAGGTGCAATTTTGCCCTAACTAAAACATCTGCTTTCTAGTGCTGCTTATAAAATGTGACATAGCTGCAGAATCTCAGATTAAGTACAGTAGCTACAATATACTGAACACCAATCTTTTCCCAGATAACCAAGCCACCTTGCAGATCTTTATCAAATTTTGTGGAAGAAAAAAAACTGAAGTAGGTCTCGACATTGAGGAAATACAGAACAACAGGCACAGTTGAGTAAGGAGTGTAATTAAAGACATCTATCCACCCCGGTTAAGTGTGTCCATAAAATGAAAACTAACACTGCAGTATTCCAAAAAGCATGAAACTTTCTCGTTTTACTTGTTCAACAAGGCTATGTAACAGCTCCATTGCCTGATCCTGACACAGAGAGTAATCCAGTATCGATTTTGATTAGGACGACTACAAAGACAAAAGTATTCTCAAACATGTGCATTCCACTCCATTTATTTCTGTAAATGTGATTAAACTGTACTGTACAACTCTGTACCTTTTTTGTTTTTTAGTGCTTCCATTGATTGCAGTGGTCATAAGTGTGTCCACAAATGTTTATGGCTGGTATGAGATCCCAACTGAACAGAATACAAAAGTAACAATGTAAGTATACTAATGTTATTAATTAAAGATAGAAGTTGGAGAATACATTCTCTTGAAGAAACATAGAATATGTTAAACATAGCATGCAGTCAACATATTGTGCACAGAGAAATCTTGTCACTATATGATCCTCAAACAAATCACAAAATAGAGCTAGAAACACTGGACAAAAATAAGAAATTCTAAATGAATCAAAATGCTTAAAGCATCACTTTTTTTTTCACAAATTTGAGTATACTTTACATTTCCTCCATAGCTCCCATTTCAGCTATGCATGACTATCTAGTAAGCTGTAAATGAGTAGTTAAATGCAACGGATCAGTGCTGTTCTTCTGCTGCCGTCTACAATCATAGATTTGCACTTGTTCAGAACTGCCTGTGTGTGCCTAAGAAAGCAAAGCCCACTCTGTTTATCTGCTGTTTACTTCTGCATGTACTTCCCAACTTTGATTTTACATAAGAGCCGAGATGGAAACGTTTGCTCAGGGAACAGAGCAGAATAAGCTACTAATTTAGAATGTGAAGTTTAATTTTAAAACTCTGTACAACAGTTCTGTGTATTTACTTGTACTCTGTTCAGTTATTATTAAAGTACCTTGCCTTTGAAGCAAAGCCTCCATGTTTAGTAAATATGACAGAGAAGCAACAAGACTCAGAGAAATTTAAATTATTCCTTTATGTAAAAGGAGTCATTATACACAGAAGACATTGAAATTGTTCAGTTACTGTGATAAATTTGCAAGCAATCATTTAGTTTAATTTTGTTTTTGAGGTTTCATGAACAGTCTTGCAACTGTAGTTTAATGTGAATCTGAGGATCAACACATCAGTCTTACATATGCAGTAAGAACTGTGAGTACAGGGCTGTGTTCTGATCAGCAACACTGACAATAGTAATTGAATGGTGAAAAATTGAAGTAGAAAAGAAACAAGGACTAACAAAGGGCAGGCAGAGGTTTAATACCAAAAAGACAATAGATCAAGTAGCAAAAGGAATATGTCATTCAAAAATCAAATTTAAAAGAAACATGTAAATACGGTATTTGCTAATCCTGATTCAGCATTTGAACCACTACAAAGTATTTTTATACAATATACATAATCTTGGAAATGTACAACACTGGCATTTATCCATAGCTATAATGACGTCACACACTCCTGGTTGTTCTGCTTAGCAGTCACAGAAAGCCAAAGTCAACAAATGCCCCAAAATAGCAGCACCCATAAGAAAAACAAAATGACACTCTGGCAGAACATAATTTCTTTCTAATGATGTTAAAAACACACTAAAACAAAAACCTAACCATTAGCCTCTTTCGTCCCCTAAAGCCCCAAAAAGTTGTCTTGAGTATTTTTGAATAGCAAGGAATAGCTGCAAAAATGAAAAACAAAACTCATGATAGGCTACATTTTTAAACTTGTAAGGCAGTAGCACTATCCACTTTACCAGAATAACTAATATGGATAATGTAAATTTCCTTATTCTGTTTGTCTGTTAATGACAAATTTGTCCTAAGATTTTCCAGGTAAGAAAAATAAGTTCCAGATAGGCTTTGATTAGCACATGTATGTAAACATTTACATAGTTACCCAGTAAGTCTATAGTGCAAAACAATTACTTTTTACTGTTAATGTAAAACTTTCATGTACCTTACTGTCCTTGTTCTGTATAATTGGAAATTTACATTTTACTATTCTGAGAAATCAACAAATAGGTTAGTAGTCCACAACTACTATACCACAACTTCTATTACTATTGAGGTGCATCTCAATAAATTAGAATATCATCGAAAAGATCATTTATTTCAATAATTCAGTTCTGAAAGTGAAACTCATATATTATATAGATTCATTACACACAGAGTGATATATTTCAAGTGTTTATCTCTTTTCATTTTTCTGATTATGGCTTATAGCTAATGAAAACTCAAAATTCAGTATCTCAGAAAATTAGAATATTACATAAGAACAATAAAATAAATGATTTTTAATACAGAAATGTTGGCCTACTGAAAAGTATGTCCACATACGCACTCAATACTTGGTTGGGGCTCCTTTTGCATGAATTACTGCATCAATGCGCCGTGGCATGAAGTTGATCAGCCTGTGGCACTGCTGAGGTGTTATAGAAGCCATTTATTATGCTTTGAGAGGGCCTTCAACTCGTCTGCATTGTTGGGTTTGGTGTCTCTCATCTTCCTCTTGACAATACCCCATAGATTCTCTATGGGGTTTAGGTCAGGTGAGTTTACTGGCCAATCAAGTGATACCATGGTCATTAAACAAGGTACAGTAATCCCTCCTCCATCGCGGGGGTTGCGTTCCAGAGCCACCCGCGAAATAAGAAAATCCGCGAAGTAGAAACCATATGTTTATATGGTTATTTTTATATTGTCATCTTGGGTCACAGATTTGCGCAGAAACACAGGAGGTTGTAGAGAGACAGGAGCTTTATTCAAACACTGCAAACAAACATTTGTCTCTTTTTCAAAAGTTTAAACTGTGCTCCATGACAAGACAGAGATGACAGTTCCATCTCACAATTAAAAGAATGCAAACATATCTTCCTCTTCAAAGGAGTGCAGAGTCTGTCAGAGAGATAGAGGAAAGCAAACAAGCAAACAAATCAATAGGTCTGTTTGGCTTTTAAGTATGCGAAGCACCGCGGCACAAAGCTGTTGAAGGCGGCAGCTCACACCCCCTCCGTCAGGAGCAGGGAGAGAGAGAGAGAGAGACAAACAAAAATCAATACGTGCCCTTTGAGCTTTTAAGTATGCGAAGCACCGTGCAGCATGTGTTTCAGGAAGCAGCTGCACAAAAGATAGCAACGTGAAGATAATCTTTCAGCATTTTTAGACGAGCGTCCGTATCGTCTAGGTGTGCGAACAGCCCCCCTGCTCAATCCCTCTATGTCAGGATCAGAGAAAGTCAGCGCAAAAGATAGGGAAAAGTAAGCTGGGTAGCTTCTCAGCCATCTGCCAATAGCGTCCCTTGTATGAAATCAACTGGGCAAACCAACTGAGGAAGCATGTACCAGAAATTAAAAGACCCATTGTCCGCAGAAACCCGCGAAGCAGCGAAAAATCTACGATATATATTTAAATATGCTTACATATAAAATCCGCGATGGAGTGAAGCCATGAAAGGCGAAGCACGATATAGCGAGGGATTACTGTATTGGTATTTTTGGCAGTGTGGGCAGGTGCCAAGTCCTGCTGGAAAATGAAATCAGCATTTCCATAAAGCTTGTCAGCTGAGGGACACATGAAGTGCTCTAAAAGTTCCTATTAGACGGCTACACTGACTCTGACAGGAGGTTGTAGAGAGACAGGAACGTTATTCAAACACTGCAAACAAACATTTGTCTCTATTTCAAAAGTTTAAACTGTGCTCCATGACAAGACAGAGATGACAGTTCTGTCTCACAATTAAAAGAATGCAAACATATCTTCCTCTTCAAAGAAAAACAGAGAGGAAAGCAAACAAATCAATAGGGGTGTTTGGCTTTTAAGTATGCGAAGCACCACCGGTACAAAGCTGTTGAAGGCGGCAGCTCACACCCCCTCCGTCAGGAGCAGGGAGAGAGAGAGAGAGAGAGAGAGACAAACAAAAATCAATACGTGCCCTTCGTGCTTTTAAGTATGCGAAGCACCGTGCAGCATGTCGCTTCACGAAGCAGCTGCACACAGAAGGTAGCAACGTGAAGATAATCTTTCAGCATTTTTAGACGAGCGTCCGTATCGTCTAGGTGTGCGAACAGCCCCCCTGCTCACACCCCCTACGTCAGGATCAGTCAAAGTCAGCGCAAGAGAGAGAGAGAGAAAGTAAGCTGGGTAGCTTCTCAGCCATCTGCCAATAGCGTCCCTTGTATGAAATCAACTGGGCAAACCAACTGAGGAAGCATGTACCAGAAATTAAAAGACCCATTGTCCTCAGAAATCCGCGAACCAGCAAAAAATCCGCGATATATATTTAAATATTCTTACATATAAAATCTGCGATAGAGTGAAGCCGCGAAAGGCGAAGCGCGATATAGCGAGGGATCACTGTACAAACAAGCCAGTTTCCCTTTCGGTTTGTACATGTTCAGTCTCTCCCTGTGCATTTCCTGTGCAGCGAGCAAGAGAGAGAGCGAGAGAGCGCGACACACACACACACATGCACACACACAGAGGCAGTGCGAGAGACAGAGGCACACACACAGGTAGCGCGAGACAGAGAGAGCTGGACACATAAGGTAGGAAGGCAGTTAAAAAATTCATTGGGCTTGATTTTGTTTTCACTTCTGTTTACAGCGATCGGTTCTTAGTATGCATTGTTGCAATGTTACTTTTCTTGGTGGTTTATTAAATTATGGATTTTTTCAAATGTTCATTTTTTTCCCTGTGCTTAAACTCATTAAAAAAAAGTGTTTTTAGCCAGCGGTTGGTAGCGCTATAGCGCAAACTATTGCAGTGTTAGTTTTCTCTGTTATTCAATGTTTTTACATTTAGTTTACTATTACACTGTGCATTCTATGGTTTAATTAACTATATTTGTGCTTAAAAACTTACAAAAAATATATATTTACATACAGTTCGTATGGTCTGGAACGGATTAATTGTATTTACATACAATCCTATGGGGGAAATTGCTTCGGTTCACGACCAAATCGGTTTACGACCAGAGTTTTGGAATGAATTATGGTCGTGAACCGAGGTTCCACTGTACTGGGCAGAATTACTAATTACTACTATTACTAATTTTAACTTCCATTATGAAAGTGCAGCACTTAATTTATTCATGTTAAATGTGATATATGAAGTCAATTTTGAAACCTTCTTTTGTGATTCAGTTTCAGCTCTAATAAGTATGTTTTCCACAACTGATATTTATTTGTTTTATACTTAAACTGATTTTTGTGTTTGTGCTTAATGGATATACAGGTGCTGGATGAAAATTCAGTTGGCCCATTACATTACAAACGTGGGGTATTTCAGCTTGATTTTCACTCTAAACCTAATTATGCTGAGTACCACAATTTATCACCTGGGAACCGGAAGTCCATTTAGAAAAGCAGCAAAGATTTGGTCAGTTTTGGGACTTACTGTATTGTTGGGAACTTCATGGGGCATTGCCTTCTTCAGTTTTGGAGGACTGACAAAAATTGCGCAGTATGTCTTCACTATCTTGAATTCTCTACAAGGTAAGCAGGGTGATATTACAGTTGGGTCTGTAGTACTGCAATAAGAATTGGAATTTTTGCTACAGGGTTAACTTCTAAATAGTCGGGCATTGAACATGTAAAATGCAGTACACGTGTACCACATAGGATAAGGCTGACAATAGAGTCACGGCACATTGTTGGAGTGTACTGAGCAAGAACATGATAGGATTAATGGTGTTATAAATTACTATCACATAGTTTTTACATATTACTAAAGGAAGGACCTTTAGAAGCGGGCCTGTGTGCCTGGGCTTTCACAGTAAATTAAAAAAAAATAATTTTGGATATAATACCCCTTAGAGTCTTAAGAAGAGGTATAGTTCTGTAATATATGAAGATATGAGATTATTTAATTAACAAATTCAATAATGAATGACACTTTTTTGAGGCTCCCACTTTGCCTTCCTTCCTCTGTGGAAGAAGCTGTTAGACTTTTTTGTTTCAGAGTTCAGAATAAAATGCAAGCTAGTTATAATTCCTAGGTTAAAAAATTGTGCAGTTAGTATCGGATAAGACAGAAATTCACCAAACAAAGGTCTTCATATGCTTTTTAAACACATTGAGTGAGTCAGGATTTCAAATGGAGGCAGGCAGCCCATTCCACCAGTCAGGAGCTATGCATGAAAAAAGAGTCTGGACTGAGAGTTGATATCACACGATGGCACAGACCTGAGTGGTCAAGAAGGAGCATAGGAGCCTCAGAAGTGCCTCCATATATATTGGTGCAGATCAATTGACTACTCTATAGGTGAGCATCAAGGACTTAATACCTGCTGCTACAGGAAGCCAGTGTAGTGATCTAAAAATGACATGACGCTGCTGTGGCTGATTGAACACCAGATATGCCGCTGCACTTTGAATCATCTGCAGCGGCTTGGTGACGTGCTATAAAGGTTGATCGTCACAAATTAAGAGTTATAAACCTAGCATATCAAAAAAAATAATAAGCAATATGACAGCTATCCACATAGCATATTTGACAGATATTCACAGAACAGCATTTGCTACCCTGCTCTGACAGTCTGACTACATGCACTTCATTGATTAGAATATTGGTTAAAGTTTATTTATTTTACTTTACAAGAAGCAATTTCCTCAAAGGTTTGTCTGCCCTTTGACCGCCCACTCCCAACAAACCTGCGTCCGTTCACAACTTACTCCTGCACAGCAAAAACTTCTTGTTAGGAATTTGAATAATATGCATTTATCATTAAACACTGGGATTATAGAAGAAGGATAATTGCTTATACAGTATATACTACCATTGAAATGTTTGGTTGTAAAAGTATAGCCAAGACATTACTAATGTGGCAAGTGGTTGATTTATAATTTATTATTTACATATAACAGTGGCCATTTGCATTGGGTGTGACAAGAATGGATAGGATTAGAAATGAGTACATTAGAGGGTTGGCTCACGTTGGACGGTTGGGAGACAAAGTCAGAGAGGCAAGATTGCGTTGGTTTGGACATGTGCAGAGGAGAGATGCTGGGTATATTGGGAGAAGGATTCTAAGGATAGAGTTGCCAGGTAAGAGGAAGGCCTAAGCAAAGGTTTATGGATGTGGTAAGAGAGGACATGCAGGTGATGAGTGTAACAGAACAAATACAGAGAACAGAAAGATATGGAAGAAGATGATCCGCTGTGGTGACCCCTAACGGGAGCAGCCAAAAGAAGAAGCAAAGCCCCATTTTCAGCCACCATTAGTCCAGTGACCTAAGGTTATTAGAGAAACCTTTGTAATTGTGTTAGTTAAGTTGAATCCTGTTATTCTGTTCAGTGAAGTAAGTCAATTGTCTTTTCTATGGTTGCAAGGTAGTGGCATTTCTAGCGCTCAAGTCTGGATGACAAATGGCTAAAACTAAATAGCTTTTTGCATGTATGTGCACTTACCACATGAGTCTTTGTACGTTGGCTAATAGAATAATGACACTTATACAAGAAGGCTCAACGAGGTAAGAGTGATGCACACTGAATTGTAGGCACTCAGTATCACGTTACCTGTTTAATTAATAAATAAATGCCTTAAGGTATACCCAACAAATAATAAGAAGTAGGATGTAAAAGAGGCAATGGTCACTCACCACCATGAATCCTTCATGGGATCTTAGTAAACAAACAAGCATTTTAAACTAGGGGTTCACTTCTCTTTTTATTTCCCGATTCTTTAACAGGCTTCTTCCTTTTCTTACGCTATTGCTTTGTGGTAAAGACGACAAGGACATCCAGATATGGGACTTCTACATCTTCAACAACAGAGGGAAAGCCTTTAAGCTCATAATCATTTGAAGACAGCAAGGTGTACGTCTGCTGTAGCATTGCACTTTCTTCTTGGAATTGGAAACAGATACATAAATCACTTGTTTTATTGTGTTAAACTGAACTTACTATAAAAAGTAAATTTCATATTTCAGCCAGTAGATGGAGATGCTCAAGTACTTTTGACAAATCTCGGAGCTGCTGGTTTTGTTTGACATGTTCCCATTCCATCTGTAAAATGAAAAGGTAATAATCTTTTATATTTATTGTAATTCATCAGCTGTTTTGTAAACTACATGTGTATTTAAAACGTGCAATTATTTTCTTTTCCTGTACTTCTGGCTGTTGAGTAAATTGCATTTTTATGTTTTTTTGTACATTTGTGTTTTGTAAAGCTGGATTAAATGTGTGTAATTAATAAAGATTTAAAGTTTTATAATAAAAAGCTCTGTATATGAACTGTCTTTCTTTTAATACGATAAAAACCTTGGGAAAGCAATGTTACAAAATGACATCAGGCTTTAAGTGTACAACAATTTTAAAACCCTTAAAGTTCAGGTTTATTTTCAGTTTTTCTATACTAAGGTGATGGTAGGACTCATCCATCACAAGAAATGGACTGAGAACTATGCATAAATGTTGTACGCGATTGACAAAAAAATTAATTCATTTCATTTCACACTTTTATGTTCCAAATAACTAGATTTAGTTTACCAGAGTTGTGACAGTCAGTCACAAACATTGTCTTTAAAAGAAAGGAATGAACACACCAATCAAACATAATCTTCTAAATAATGAGGACTATGTAACTGTGAACACTGTGACATAATGTAATACCCTGGTGCCTATTGAAAGAAAAGTTTATATCACGGGTGGGCAACGTCAATCCTGGAGGGCCGCAGTGGCTGCAGTTTTTTTGTTCCCAATTGCTTAATTAGAAACCAATCCTTGCCAGTCTCAGACCTTATTTAATTTTATGGCTTGTATGAAAAGATCAGACTCGACACACTTAAAAAGGTTTAGGGCAGCCACCCATGTATTATCCCTGGCTGCAATGGTTTTTAAAATGAGACAGAAGTGTCTTTAAAAGAGTCCAAAAGTGAACTGAACTGAGTTTGTAAAGATGGTGATTTTAAATGTAAAGACCAGAAGTGACCTTCTTCTGACATCACAACCAGAAGTGACGTCTTCAGGGATGAGTCAGAGAGGTTTTCCGATGGCTGGTGTGCAGAGACAACAGAAGAAGGTTTAGTGCACCCCGCACTCCCTGGCCTGGCGTGGAATTACCCTCACTTGGTCCATACAACGTCCTCCTACTCGCACGTGCGTGACACTTGTTAGTCTGCAATGTTAGGTTCTTATATCATAGATTTTACTTCTTTCCAAGGCTATCATCCAAATGATTTGAAGCCTAAAACTGAAAAATTTCAGTCTGTCACTTTTTTCTCTTAAGTGTTTTATTAAACCAAATAGTGTATGATGGATCTACACAGGTGTAAATGGAAACAAGTTAGATGGAGAACTGATGGCTCCTTTGTCATTTGCAGCTTATTGCTAATAAGGAGCCATTAAAAACAGAGAATGCAGTGGATTAAGATTGAAATAACCAAATAAGGGGTGGGAGGGGGGCCTTAACAAGCGAGACCACTAAAATGAAGCAGAAAAATGTCACTTGAGCAATAAGTGCTTCATCAGCAATGACTGACTTCACATTAAGAAACTGGGTTGGAACAAAAACCTGCAGCCACTGCGGCCCTCCAGGACCAATGCTGCCCACCCTTTGTTTATATGAATATTTTTAACATTTTTGTTTTGAAAACAGCTGCTGCAATGAAACAAATTTACATCTTAAGAATCGTTAACTCTTCTCTGGTCCATGATGGAAGGCCAAGGGCTCATTTGATAACTTGATTGTGAAAAAACTGAATAGCTGCCTTTTATTAGGTGTGTTTGCATAAAATGCACAAAGCACCTATTGCGTTCGCTATGTCTGTCTATCTGGCAGCACAAAACAACTCAGTGGAGCGATTTTGATGAAATATGGCACACTTATTCTTCAAGAAAATTTGTCAAGGCAGTTTAATTTTCAATGAGATATCTCAAACAGATTGCGTTCTATAATGTTTTATCATTTCAAAATCTCCCTGTGAAAAACACTGCCAAATCCACAACCTTGTGCACCTTAAAAGAGAGAAACATTCTGTGTGACTTTAACTACGTATTACTTTACTGTTTCAATTTTACCTTGACAGTAGTTACACTAACTTGCATATTTTCCTCTTTTTCACTTCCGATAGCCATTATAGATGCCCAGTAAAAGCTAATGAAACACCAACAGACTGCATGAGCGGTTGGGAAGTTACAAGTGGCAAGTCTGTACCTGCAAGTCGAGCCAGGCATGCGTGGAAACCTCCCCATCTGCTGTTTCTGTTTCTGCTTCATAAAGTCTTCATAGTTCCTACTTGCTTGAGAACAAACAGAAGAGAAGCAGTGCATCTGTGTTTCACCTCTCCTGATGCTTTAATTCATTACATGTAAATTAAATGACGTTCCTTACCATAAAAGTATAAAATGCAAGCAAGGAAAATAAAACAGATATGAATTAAGTACCTTGTGGCGTGTACGCCATTAAGCATAAAATAAATAAATACTTACTCTGTATTAACCGTCAGACAATTTCATGGTTCCATTACCCACAGATTATAACAATTCACTTTTTCACTGAAATATTTCACTGTAATTTGCTAAGGTGACCAGACGTCCCAGTGATAGTACCGATTTCAAGCTTTGTGTCCTGATAAATAACTTAAGAATACATAACAGGCTATCCAAATAACAAAGTTCATTTGTGAAAGTGTTTTGATTTTTTTTCTCTTGCCCTGATCCCTCTCTGATAATGATGAGATCAAGCAAGCATTATGCGGATGGGCTTAATGAGAGGCCATACATGCTACACAAATGTCCAAGTCTGGGATTTTGAAAACCTGGTCGCCCTATAATTTATCTTTAGAGTGCCACATTCGCGGAGGTATCCATTATGGTCACTTGCTCTAATAATGTTCACTGTTCACTTTGGTTATTCCCTAACATTTGCCATAACTGAACAGCTTTACAAGTCTCATTTCATGGAAATTACAATGGCCTGACATGCTCAAGCAGACAGAGAATTAATTACAACTCTTTTTGTATTGTGTGTGTGTGTTTATGTACGTGTGTTAGTGGGGGTGGCTCCTCTGATGGACCAGAGTCCCATCCAGGTCTGTTTTCGGCCTTTTACCCAGTCCTGGTGAGATAACCGTTGACTCCCACCATTACACAAAGAGAGTCCCTCAGTTCTCCAAAACGCTCACTGGGGTTGTGGATTTACTGTCGAAGATTGGCTAGATATAAGGGCAAACACAAGATCTTTATAAAATGAAAGATTATCTTCTTAAAGCTCCGTGGAGCACTTAAGGCAAAAGGAGTTGCCTGAAAAGACAAAGGCAGCCCAAGAAGAACAAAGTCCAAAATAAAAACAGAGCATGTAGTCAAAAATCACAAAATCACAGCAGAAACAAACACAAGTAAACTCATCAACTTCGCATGACATTTGAATGAATGGAAGAAATACGGGTTGCCTAGTTTGAATTTCAGTGGCAAATAATAAACAAAATAAGCACTCACGGGCACAAAATAGAACACAACTAACCTTTCCAGCATTATCTAAAGTAGCTGTTATGTGTGGGTCAAAGTGTCAGAGTTCCATCCTCGAAGTTGTGCAGGTCCAAATGAGATGCCAACATTCGGGGGTGTTGATAGGTCTCATGCCCGAAGGGGTGAAGTTAGTTGCTCCCAATGGAAATCTTCTTGCTGCTACGGAAGAGAAAAAAGGCAGAACTGTTAGCAGTAGTGCCCCTTCTTGACCCAGTAGGGTACTGCATACCTTGGATGAGTCGTGAAGTTGTCCCTCTTGACATGCATGTGTAACATTACGCTGTCTAGATATTCCGTATATATAAAGTTTGACCTAGAGGTGGCACTGCAACACCTCAAACCCTCACAATGACACAAGTCCCAGTATAAATAAAAAGATTTACTAACAGCAATACCTTACAAAAAGGTTTCATATATGTTGAGCAGCCACATATTATCTCTTCTCTTCTCCTCTTCTCTCTCTTTTATTCCTCCACTCCTCCTAGGTGGGTGTTGTTGTGACACTGACTTACTTGGACAAGGCAGTGCGCTTCTTTTTATTGAAGACCTGGGAGTACCTCCAGTGCAAGGGGAATGAATGCCCGCTGAAATAACTTCCAGGTCATACGGTAAAAGTAAAGTAGGTAGTGTAACTCCCTGCAGCACACCCTCATAGCCCCACTGGACTACAGTTCCCAGTATACCCTGCAGGTGCCTGAATGGCTGCCATCTAGTGGGTTGGTGGAACAATACCGCCTTGTTTTGGAGCACAACCGATCTCTCCATTGCATTGGCCTCCTGGACGGGTAAAGTGGTTGAGCTAATCCTGGCATGCTGCCCTCTACAATATATTTTATGAAATAAACTGTTATATCCTTCCATAGTGCTACAGTGGTAATTTTAAGATGAAGAAGAAAAAATAACACTAAAGAAAGGATACATGTAGCCTCTTTAATTATTTACTGGAGTGTAAAACAAAATTAAGTCAAAGGAAGCTCCTGGCAAAGCATGCTACAGTGGTGGGGTTCCTGGCAGCTGGCTCTGTTCACTTTGAGAGTGCGGGGGGCCACAGTCCTAGTCACAGGCAGGAGCAATGTCTTCCATCCATCTCTAGGTGAGCTTAAATTTTCAGTGCAGTTGCCGGAGTTTTTATACTTTTCACAGTCTTTGGTTCCAAAATAAAAGCATGCACTTTCCTAACATGTGATTCAATCTTTGCTAACGCAGTTCAGTTTTAAATAAGCACACAGTAGCTGCTCACCTTAAATCGGCCAAACAAGCAGCACACCAGCTCTCCTTTAACAGCCTTCCTGACTGCTCCATTTGTCTCTCCATGGCCTCAGTTACCAGTCTTTAGGTTACTGAACTGTCAGGAACTGTGGGAAACCCTTATCTTAATAGGGCTGAGGGCAGTTCCTGGTGGTGATGGGCAGATGGTCCCACCCTTTGGGGGACAGCCCACAAAACACTGGCATAGAACACAAAACAAATACTTAAAAAAAAAAGTAATGTTAACCAAATAAATGATACAAAAATGAACAAAAAGGACCTAAAACAACGGATCAGACCCCAGCAAGAGGAGAAACCATGGCTGTATTAACACCCGCAACCCTAAAATGGACTGGGAATGTTCTAGAACAGGGGTCTCCAACATGTTACTCGCGAGCTACCGGTAGCTCGCCACCCCTTTCCAAGTAGCTCACCAAAGGGTTAATGAATCGTACATAAATTTGAAAACTTGATTAGTCAAATTAGGGGTGGGCGATCTTTCCAAAAAATCATATCATGATCCACAATCTGAATTGCAATCTATTTTTTCAATGTGGCATACACTTAAGAGAATATGCGGACTCAAACTCATCAAGACCCAAGTAACAATTTATTTTAAATATCAAAAAAAGTTGAATTCAATTGTTCTCTAGTTCGCTAGCTAAGTGAATGTTAGGTAACCCCCGAGGCAGGCGCCTGAGTGCTACAGTGCCCACACAGCCCTCAAACACACCTGAATGATATGCCAGGCGTGCATTTTGATGTCTGTGGTAACCAAAAAAAATGTTATTCTTAAATTTTTTATTTTTTTTTTTTAATCGGGACAAAGCTACTAGCTTGTGGAAAAAGTTGTTCTTTTAAAATCAGCTTTGTAGATTTGTTAGATTTCCTTCTTTAGCAACTGAATATGCAACCATTACAAAAATTCCCTTCCAAAAAGGGGGAAGTGAGATCATCTGTGTTAACTGACTTCTTCTGAAGTGTTTCACATCGTGCTCTTCTCGTCTGAAAGGGATTATTTCATCAGGCTGGAGGGCTACTTCATCTTTATATCAAGGTGATCCCTTTAGCTGTGATCCATAAGAACATCATAACAAAAGAGTTGTTCATTTAAGCAGACTTTATCAGAATGCCATATTACATGAAAATAAACCCTTCAGGATTTGACCTCTTCAAACAGATCTGACATTCCTTTCAGGACTCCTCACCAAACCCTCGCAGAAGTGATGCGCCGAAGCCGAATTTGAGGAAACACCAAGCCGAAAAACACAATTATTTTTCCCCATTTGTTTCTGGGCCATTGCATTAGACCTACATTAAATCAATTTCACTTTTGATTTATGCTTTTCAATGAAACTTAATTGTATACCTCCTTTCAGTGTTCAGTTTTCAAAGAGGATGTATTTAAAAAACTGAACTGAAAACAGACAGATAAATACATAAATAAAATCAGGAACAAAATTGTTTTATAAATTATAAATGATCACTTATGGTATATAAATACATCCACCAATACGATGTTGTAATACAAAACAGTCTTATGAAAAACATACTGCACTGTAGAAGATAAAAACCTACCTACACAGGTAGGACAGGTAGACCTACACAGTAACAAATGAATGGAGCTTGGGCTGGATTTGCACAATAGACACAAATCGGTGGGATTCTAGAGGCCTAAGTCTTGAGCAATACAAATCTGACCTTCAAGAAAGAACCTCAGTTTGGAACAGACTTAGCTTTTCTCATACATCCTCATACCGTTATGCCATTAAGAGAATGTAGGAACTAACAATGAACTCATAATATGTTGTCATATTGTCAGTGTATGTGACTGAAGATAGCTTGTTTAGGGTAACTTGTCCTTTTCTTGGCCCGCATGCCTTACAGATCCAACTTGTTTAGATAGATAGATAGATAGATAGATAGATAGATAGATAGATAGATAGATAGATAGATAGATAGATAGATAGATAGATAGATAGATAGATAGATAGATAGATAGATAGATAGATAGATAGATAGATAGATAGATAGATAGATAGATACTTTATTAATCCCAGTTTAGCATCTCTACTTGTGTAAGTAGCATTGCTTGTGAGAATTTCCACAAATTTATTACGAATAAAAAAATGGAAATATTAAATTGGCGCAAGTTTTCAGACCTTATGTTATGACACTTGAAATTTGTCTCTTGTGCATCTCATTCTACTGATCACCACTGAGATGTTTCCGCACCTCGTTTGGAGTCCACATGTGTTCAGTTCAATTCTTTGGACATGATTAGGACAAGCACATAACTGTCTATGGAAACTCCCACCCCCTTCCCACACACAGTTCACAGAATTCCACGGTTCAGAAGCTCCGCTGGACACCCGATTGGAATACACACTTTTGGTACTTGGTTTACTTAATTTGAGTCAGATAACTCCTCCCACAACCCTAATCTTAACCATAGTGTAACCAGGAATATCACATAACATCACTGATGTACAGTATAATGTACAGCAACAACCTCCTCAATGGAGTGGACCTATGGAGGTCCGCGGCTTGACTCTGTTGGGGTTATCACTGTTTTATGTATCGTCAGATTAATGTCGTTGACAGTCACTTCTTGTGAAAGTTTTCCATTATGAGATGGCTTCAAGTAAACACCAGTCAGGGATGCAGAAAAGAAAAAATATGGACATGAGCATCAGTGGGCTTTGCGCCCTAGGAACCAAGTTACCCAAACTATTCTATAACATTTCAGTAAATATTTACGGCTCTGATGCTGATCTTCCTGATTATAAAATAGGTCATTACAATCAATTGACGAGAACAATTTTAATTAATTGCAGAATTATGGTATTTGAGGGTTCCTCTACAGGGTGTCTTTTTCTTGCACGATTTAGGTCAAAAATTAATCAGCACATTGTCATCTCATAACAGACTTAAGAGTCTGGCATTTTTCCATCCTTTAGCTCTAGACCGTTCTCAAGAAACTGTGACACACTGACACACACCCATCATCGAGATAGATGTTTTCGGCATCTTGGGACCCTAAAATGTTGAGATCTGTTAAAAACCGGAGATTGAAATATTTGATGAATCTAAAGCTTTCGCTTCTCACCCATAGATGTTAGGTTATAGTGGGGGAGGGCGCAAAGCAAAAAAAAAAAAAAAAGCATGTAAAAGCACTTGCACTTGTGTCTAGAAATCTAAATTTGTCACAGTACCTACTTGACACATATGGCTGAGGATTATTTATTACCACCATATAGACCCCAGGACCACTACACATTGTTAAAGGCTGCTAACGTCAGTCAACATGTGAAGTGCTCTGAGTGTTGCTGCATTGAGGGTGTGTTTGTACATTTTACCTGCATACAGGCAGCTCTCTTACATTCTAGTTATTTATTGGATGAATTATAAAATATTATATTAACGCTTAGTGAATTGTATTGGCAGCTAACATTAATTATTGATCCAATTAATGCCTTATTGTTATCTGCTGTCATTGGAAGGCCAAAATGAAGCTTAGACAAATTCATACGTGCAGGTGATATTTTCAAATGTTTATTTTTTAAATATCTAAATATTCAGCTTCATTTTGACCCTGTATTTATGGCAGAAAATCCCCAAATCCACTGTGTACAAAGCACGTCATGTCATACCCAAGAACACCCCAGGCTGCAATTACTGCCAAAGGGGCTTCAACAAAATACTGAGTTAAAGGCTCTGAATACCTGTGCCAACATGAGATTGTGTTTTTTTTTATTTTTAATAAAGTAGCAAAAATTTCCTGTTTTCATTTTGGTGTATTGAGTGTTGCTTGACGATAGAAAAAATAAAATTAAATCATTTTAGCACATGGCTGCAATGTAACAAAATGTGTAAAAAGTGAAGGGACCTGAATACCTTCTGAAGGCACAATAGATGTGTGTTCAATGGTCTTAAGGTGACTGGGCTGTATGTTGACAGTTCTGACTGAAAGAAAAGTTTATGTTGAATAAACCTGACTTAATTATAACTGAGAAGATAGATAGATAGATACTTTATTAATCCCAATGGGAAATTCACATTCTTCAGCAGCAGCATACTGATACAATAAATAATATTAAATTAAAGAATGATAATAATACAGGTGAAAAAAACAGACAATAACTATGTATAATGTTAAATATTAACGTTTACCCCCCCTGGTGGAATTAAAGAGTCGCATAGTTTGGGGGAGGAACGATCTCCTCAATCTGTCTGTGGAGCAGGACAGTGACAGCAGTCTGTCGCTGAAGCTGCTCTTCTGTCTGGAGATGACATTATTTAGTGGATGCAGTGGATTCTCCATAATTGATAGGAGCCTGCTGAGCGCCCTTCGCTCTGCCACAGATGTTAAACTGTCCAGCTCCATGCCAACAATAGAGCCTGCCTTCCTCACCAGTTTGTCCAGGCGTGAGGCGTCTTTCCTCTTAATGCTGCCTCCCCAGCACACCACTGCGTAGAAGAGGGCGCTCGCCACAACTGTTTGATAGAACATCTGCAGCATCTTATTGCAGATGTTGAAGGAAGCCAGCCTTCTAAGGAAGTATAACCGGCTTTGTCCTTTCTTGCACAGCGCATCAGTATTGGCAGTCCAGTCTAATTTATCATCCAGCTGCACTCCCAGATATTTATAGGTCTGCACCATCTGCACACAGTCACCTTTGATGATCACTGGGTCTATGAGGGGTCTGGGCCTCCTAAAATCCACCACCAGCTCCTTGGTTTTGCTGGTGTTCAGGTGTAGGTGGTTTGAGTCGGACCATTTAACAAAGTCATTGATTAGGTCCCTATACTCCTCCTCCAGCCCATTCCTGATACAGCCCACGATAGCAGTGTCATCAGCGAACTTTTGCACATGGCAGGACTCCGACTTGTATTGGAAGTCCGATGTATATAGGCTGAACAGGACCGGAGAAAGTACAGTCCCTTGTGGCGCTCCTGTGTTGCTGACCACAATGTCAGATGTGCAGTTCCCAAGACGCACATACTGAGGTCTGTCTTTAAGATAGTCCACGATCCATGCCACTAGGTATGAATCTAATCCCATCTCTGTCAGCTTGTCCCTAAGGAGCAGAGGTTGGATTGTGTTGAAGGCGCTAGAGAAGTCTAGAAACATAATTCTTACAGCACCACTGCCTCTGTCCAAGTGAGAGAGGGATCGGTGTAGCATATAGATGATGGCATCTTCCGCTCCCACCTTCTCCTGATATGCAAACTGCAGAGGGTCAAGGGCGTGTTGAACCTGTGGCCTAAGGTGGTGAAGCAGCAGCCTCTCCATGGTCTTCATCACATGTGATGTCAGAGCAACAGGCCGAAAGTCATTCAGCTCACTAGGACGTGATACCTTTGGGACTGGGGTGATACAAGATGTTTTCCAAAGCCTCGGGACTCTCCCCTGTTCCAGGCTCAGGTTGAAGATGCGCTGTAGAGGACCCCCCAGCTCCGATGCACAGACCTTCAGCAGTCGTGGCGATACTCCATCTGGACCCGCTGCTTTGCTGGCACGAAGTCTCCTCAGCTCTCTGCTCACTTGCGCTGTTGTTATTATGGGTGGGGATGTTTTTCCTATGCTGGTATCAGCAGAAGGATGTGTGGAGGGTGCAGTACTCCGAGGTGAGAGTGAGAGTGGGTTAGGGTGGTCAAACCTGTTAAAAAAGTTGTTCATTTGGTTTGCTCTCTTCACGTCTCTCTCAATGGTGGTACCCCGCTTCGAGCTGCAGCCAGTGATGATCTTCATCCCATCCCACACTTCCTTCATGCTGTTATTCTGCAACTTCTGCTCCAGCTTTCTCCTGTACTGCTCCTTCGCCGCCCTGAGTTGGACTCGGAGTTCCTTCTGCACGCGCTTGAGCTCATGCTGATCACCGTCTTTAAAAGCCCTTTTCTTCTGATTCAAAAGGCCCTTGATGTCACTTGTAATCCATGGCTTGTTGTTAGCATAGCAGCGTACTGTTCTTACTGGAACTACAATGTCCATACAGAAGTTGATGTAGTCAGTAGTGCAGTCAACAACTTCCTCAATGTTCTCATTATGAGATCCCTGCAGGATATCCCAGTCTGTAGTTCCAAAAAGTTCTCTCAGAGTATTCTCAGCCTCCAGGGTCCACTTCCTGAATGATCGTGTGGTTACAGGTAGGACTCTAACTTTTGGTTTATAGTGAGGCTGAAGCTGAACCAGGTTATGATCTCCTTTCCCAAGCGCAGGCAGCGGGGTGGCGCTGTATGCGTCTTTAACGTTTGCATACAGTAAATCAATAGTCTTATTTCCCCGGGTGTTACAGTCCACATACTGGGAGAATGCAGGCAATGTTTTGTCCAGCGTCACATGATTAAAGTCCCCAGCGATTAGCACAAGCGCCTCAGGGTGCTGCGTTTGTAACTTAGCAACAGCGGAATGGATGATGTCACTCGCTGACTCCTCGTCTGCCCGAGGAGGAATGTATACAATAACAACAATGACATGTCCAAACTCTCTGGGCAAATAGTAGGGACGTAAACGTACGGCCAACAGTTCGATATCCCTGCAGCAAGTGGAGATTTTGACGTTAACATGTCCAGAGTGACACCACCGTGTATTAACATAGAGAGCGAGTCCTCCTCCTTTGTGCTTACCACAGGTACTTGCATCTCTGTCCGCTCCAACTGTGCTAAACCCGGATAGCTCCACGTTGGCATCTGGGATGGTGTTATTTAGCCAGGTTTCGCAAAAACACAACAAACTGCATTCTCTGTAGGTCCTTACATTTTTCACCAGCGCAGCCAGTTCGTCGATCTTATTTGAGATTGAGTTTACATTCCCCAGAATCACAGAAGGCACCGAAGGCTTGGCTGTCCTGGCTGTACAGGACATCTCATTGAACACATTGGGATCTGGATTTGATTCCACTGTATATATAATTTGTATAGATATAATATAGTATTCTGTATAGCTTGCATTTTTTCTTCAGATTTACAGTGCAGAGAAATTGTGTTACAGCTGGCAGAGTGCCCATTCTTACTCAAAGTTTTATCCTTCATGCCCCCTTAACAAATGGCCAGCACAGTTTTTACCAAAATCCTACTTTTAGAGTTGTAGTTAGTTTAGGGGCAGTAAGGCAGCACCACAGCTAGGACGTATGCTTGTCAACTATAGAGGACTGGATCAGAATCCATCTTCAGAATCATAGGTTTTATATTTTCATCCCGTGTTTGTGTGGGCGTTCTCCTACTATATACCCCAAAAATTAGCATGTTAAGATCATTTGTCAGTTTTTAATGATCCAGTAAGGGTTTGTGGGGATGTGTGCTTTCTGATGGAGTTGTATCCTATCCAGTGCTGGTGTTTGCCTCGCTCCTAATTTGCCATAATTGACTCTGGCACCTTTCAACCTTGAATTGAGACTCAGTTAATGGATGGATGGATGGATAGATCATTTATAAAGCCTTATTAATAATTATCTCCGCTTACATTTCAAAGACAGGTAATAGAATAAATTTAAAATTATAGTTTCTCTGTGTTCTCTCCTCGGTATCATCACATGCCTCAACCTCTCGTGCCCTGTGTGTACCTGCCACATTTGTCCAACACCTTTGCTTGGTATCCTGTCCTGCTGTGTGTGCCATCAGCATCTCTCCTATGCTTTTCCTCCGTATCCTTGTATGTCTCAGCCTCTCTGGCCCAGTGGTTCCCCTCTCGATCACATTCCGATAAAGCCTGTTTCTCAGACTCTGTCCATTGTAAGGTGCGTTGCTCACCTCTTATCCACTTTTTGACTGCCACCAATGGTAGAACGGCCCCCAATACCCACTGTGAAAATATCATTTGAATTCTTGCAAATACTTCCCAACTTTGAAGGTGACACAGGGTATGCCTCCTTAGTATTTGGCAAATTAACATCGCTCGGTATGTTACTTGTTTTATTCTTATTAAAATGCTCTATTTTGACTGCTTTTTTGTAAAGATGAAAAAAATGGTCACAATCAGAAATTAACCTCCGCACCCCTAAAGTATCATGTCATCACCCTATCACTGAGAAAAGAAAGTCAAACTGACCAATGACACCAAAGTGAAACTGACCAATCAGATTGCTCAGTGGGAACAGCCAAAGCCAAACTGACCAATCTGGCCAAAATGAGGTGGGCCAATCAGATTGCTCAGAGGGGGCAACCAAAGTCAAACTGACCAGTCAGATTACTCAGACATAAACTGGATACACACAGACAGTAGTGTCTTATTATATAGTTGATTCAATTAAGCATTTATGAGGCTGTCAGAAATAAGTACCACAAAAAATGGGAAGTAAATCCATCCATCTGCCCATTTACTAAATTCACTTAATCCAACTAATAACACCACGCCTGAATGTAAAAGAGCATGTTGCGTAATGTTTCTTAAAGCCAATTTCACTTTATAATAAAAGGTTTGGTTTACCAGATCATCATGTTTGATTTCAAAAGGGCTTGAGTCACAAGCACCCAAGTCCTAAAGATTGCTCAACATTTAACCACACTTTTAAAACTGCTTTCCACTGACGGGGCACATACTCACTATTTTCAACTCTTTTTAGTTTCCATGTAGTATCATATCCTCTGTACTTAAAAGCAACAAATTAGCTATGAGTCAGCTCAGTGATAAGGTTAAATAGGCATCAAGGCTCATGCCAGTCTCCTGTTTCTAGACTTTTCATGAGCTTTTAAGTGGCTGATTTGATTTTTAAATGAAAATGACTCAAAGAGTGAAAGTACTGTAAATGGTTGCCTGGCTGACATGCTGTCCTCATCCACCCCTGAAGGGTGTAATCTTTCATCTCTTTTTTGCATGGAATGCAGAAACATTTGCCACATTAGAAGTTAAAAATAGATTCATTTTTAAATCTGTGGATGACTCAGTGATTGTAAGCTTAATGAATGAGAATGAAACTAGTCATGGGTCAGTGGTAGATGATTTTTTCCTTTCAACACCTAAACATTACAAAAACTAAGGAACTAATAATACCATTCAGGCTCAAGAAACAGTTATCAAAAGCCAGGCATTGAAACATGGGGGGTGGGGTGTAGGGGTTACAGGGGAAGTATACAGGCAATAAGGCTCCAGCAGACCCCCGTGACCCTGTGTTAGGATATAGCGTGTTGGATAATGGATGGATGGATGTACAAAAAAATAAATACAAAAACAGAGTTATAGAAAAAAGGCCAGATGTACACGGTACAGAGAAGAACTGTACAGATACATAGATTGCACACTTTAATAATAGTAAAAAAAATTTTAAAAACGGGGCAGATGGCAGTACACATGTAACATACAGTAGAATTACACATGGCCCACCTGTTGGATACAGTATAGGACAGATGAGATTAGGTTAACATGAGTTTAGTAAGCTAATGGCCCAAAACAGGGGATGACATGCATGGCTATCATCAAAGATGATACAGTAGATTCAGCTCTCCTCACACGTTTTTGGATTAGAGGGTATAAAGCTGTGGAAGGTCAGCCCCATGGTGATTTTAGAAGCTCAAGACATCCACACATTCAAATGACAACTCTACAATGACCTAAAACAGAAGGTGACATGGCACTACCTAACTTCCAATTCTGTTACTGGGCAGCAAATATATAAAATACTTAGATATTAACACAAATTGATGAATATACATAAGCCTGGTCTGCAATAGAAATATAATCCTGCTGAACTTCTTTATATGCCCTGCTTTGTGCCCTAGTAGATACAAATTATCATCAACATACCAGTAATCTAATTGCACATCAATCACTCAGAACATGGAATCAGTGCAGGAAGCACTTCAAGGTAGAGAAGTTTTTATCTGTTGCACCTCTACATGACAATCACCTTTTTCTACCCTCTCAAACCTACACAGTATTTAATGATTGGTTTGGAAATCTTAATTGCAGCATCAAAAAACAAAATAAGTCAAATTGTAAAATGGAGCAATCAGTGCTTGCATTGGGCCGATACTCACATCTTTCAATTTCTGCTTAGAGTACCGGCAATGTTTCTTAATTTAACAATGACAAGGGGGCTGTGCCCCCTGCTCACTTCGCTCGCCTACCCCCCGCGTTTTGAACCCATGCCCGCTGGGCAGCCGTAGTTTCAGACGCGCGTTGTAGGAGCTTGCGTTGTTTTGAACCTGTGCTTGCCCTGCTTCTGTGGTTTGAGATGCGCGTTGTAGGCGTATATCCGTCAGTTGAGCTCGTTCGATTTGAACCCGTGCCTGCTTTGCCTCCGCAGTTTCAGACGGTGGATAGGAAGTAAAGAACGCATTGTATGGTAAATCACAAAGATTTCTTGGAATATCTCTTTCTATACAATATTTGTAGTAAAGATAGTTTGTTGTCCTTGAATGAGTTTTCCTTGGTATTGGAGTATTTAAAACTTTAACTTTAATGTCAGATGAACGCCTAACTCATGAGAAGGCTACATAAAGTTGTCCATGTCCAAATACACGCTCAGGGAGGTATATGCCAACTTTGTCCATGGTCTATGCTTGGGATTTGTTGATTGTCATGGCAAATGCAGGTTTACTGGGAAATTGGCATCGCCCAAGTGTAAATGGCAATTCAAGGGCAGAACTTGTAAGGTGAATTCTAGGAATTAAAACAGTATTGTCAGTATGTGATCCTGTAAGTACTTTTGCTTCAATAACATTGTTTGTCATGGTGTTGATGACTAAACGTGTACCGTTGCATAAACCCTGTTTAGTATTAAGGTTTCTTAATAGCATGACAATTGTAAGATTGTGTTGTGGTAATCAGGCTGGGTTAATAGTGTTCAGATATTGTAAAGCAGCTGTGCGCAACCTGCGGCCGCATGCGGCCGTGGGCAAGGACTTTGGCGGCCGTGGACGTGTATATTAAAGTGTACGTAATGGCGGCCGTGCAGGTGTAGGGTCTCTGGACTCCAGCGAGTAAGGGGTCTCAACGCCGCGGAATCTTTGTCGGCCGGGTCGGTATGGTGACGCCGAAAGCCGATTTGGACTCTGGGGTCTCTAGACTCCTGCAAGTGTAGAATCTCAAACACCGCAGAACCTTCCTTAGCCGGGTCGGTATGTTGACCAAAATGTTGCCCTTTATATATTCATCGAGGCCTAGGGACTCTCGAGCTTACTCCGCATTTCCTGGGAGAAATGGGGTGAGATGGTGCAGCGTGGATAAACAAATGGAAGTAGCATTCGATGTAGCACTGCCATCTCCTAATGGTCTCCAGCGAGTCTCCTGACTTTGCAAGTCTGTCTGCAAACATGCAAGAGCAAGGAAGCCATTAATGGCGATGTTTTCCAAACTTCCTGAAACAATTGCTGTAAAGGTTTTTTGTCCTATATGACGTTTCGTAGACATTTTTTTACATATGTAGACCAGTAAATTGAATATTGTCAGATATATCATACTCTGTTTTAATGTGTAATCTGTAAATTTTTACATAAATCATAAAACATTATTAAGTTTACTTGGACTTACTGGCGGCCGTTATTAAAGTAAAAAGTCTGTAGTGCGGCCGTCAATAGCGGAAAGGTTGCGCATGCCTGTTGTAAAGGGAAATTAAGATGTTCAATGTCGTCTTCAGAATCAATTTTGTCAGTACTTAGAAAGAGGCGGCTTTCTCCAGGAAGCAATGCAATGACTTAGTTATTTATGCGATCAACATCAATATTCTTTGGACATAATATAGCCCGTCGCGTTAACAGTGGTATCTGGTCTATTGTTTTGGAGGCGTGAGCGCAACTCCAGTACTTCCTTGTTTAGCATTAGTAATATGGATAATGGATTGCACTTACTGTTAATACGTAGCGTTTTCTGTGGTTGAATTGTTAATAATGTATGACTGTAATGTGATGATTCACTTATGCTGTATAGTCTTCACGTGTGAGGATGACGAACCTTTAATACGGAGTGTTCGTTTATTCTTATTACCCATCAGGTGTTGTGCCTGTGTCTTGTGTGGTTGCACTGTTAATATTGTATCACTGTAAAGTGATTCAAATATGTTGTGGAGTCCGTATTTGTGGGGTTTCTGTACTATATCGTGTTTTTGCTTGCGGGTTATTAGAGGTGCGTGGATCATGCATGTGTAGTGTGTTTGCGTACTGTCTGGCGCATTCCGTACTCCAATTGATTTGTGGCCCTTTCTGGACTCCGTAGTCTGTCCCGTTTTACTTTGGGGTGGCGTATCATGTCGGGTTTGATTTGTGAACCTTTCTCGACTCCGTATTCTGTCCCATTCTACTCTGGGGTTGGGCGGTGACTCCTGTTGTTTGTGTGGTTATGTCGTTCGTAGTCTCCATGGACTCCATAGTCTGTGGGGGGGTTTGTGTGGCACACCAAGCAGCACATTATTCCTAACTTCACTCAGCAGTAGTGCCACACCCAATATGGCGGTGACGCCTGCGCCCTCACTACGCATTCGTGCCACTCACAATATGGCGGCAACGACTGCGCCTTCCGTATTATGTCGGGTTTCACCATGCTGTGTAGGCACCTTTGCCTTTCGTACTTTCCCGTGCCTTCCGACGCGCGATGTAGGTGCCTGCACCTTCTGGGTCTGCCTCCGCTGTGTGGTGTGGATGTTTAACTGTCGTTGTTTCCGCCTTTATATTCTGTCCCTCGCTGTGCATGTGTTTCGTGCCTAGGTTTTTTTGAAGCTGTTGCATTCCAGTTTTCATCATCTGTAACCTGCTCTCCATGTGTTTGGCCCCGTTCTTTAACCTCTTTATGACGTTTTACTTTGTTTCCTACTCTGTCTTTTATTTCTGACCTCGCTTTATCCTGCTTGCGGCATGTCAGACGGTTCGTAGTTTCTCCCGTTTCACTCTGGGGAGGGGGGCTTTGTGTGGCACCTGCACACTATGTCTCCTGCATCCATGGGCAGGTCCCTGTGTCCATATCCGGTTTACCATTCTCATTTAGTAATATGGATTAACTCAACCAGCCACTCTCCAACCCCATTCTTTGATCAAATGTTAGTGTATTCTGGTGCTCCGATCTTACCACCTAAGAGTAATAATAAAAGGTGAAGGCCGAATGAACAACAGTGCTGCCAGTAATTTTGTTCCACTTCAAGCACTGGCAGCAGGAAAATAGTAAAATCTCAACAGTCAATTCTGACAGATATTCTTAATAATTAGAGTGTATTCTCTCTTCTCAAGTCCATCATCACCGTCAACACTGGCACCCCGCAAGGCAGCGTGCTCAGCCCCCTGCTTTACTCTCTCTACACCTATGACTGCGTAGCTAAGTACAGCTCTAACACCATCGTTAAGTTTGCTGACGATACCACTGTAAAAGGTCTGATCAGCGAGGACGATGAGACAGCGTACAGGGAGGAGTTCAGACTCCAGTCAGAATGGTGTCAGGACAACAACCTCACCCTCAACACTAGCAAAACTAAGGAGATGTTTGTGGATTTCCAAAAACAGGCAACAGAGCACAGCCCCATCTACATCGGAGGTGAGGCTATGGAGCAAGTCAGCAGCTTTAGGTTCCTCGGAGTCACCCTCACTGATGACCTTAAATGGTCAAGTCACACTGCGGCAGTAGTCAAGAAAGCCCAACAACGCCTCAACTTCCTCAGGAGACTGAGTAAAGCCCGGATGTCCCCCACAACCCTGTGCAGATTCTACAGGTGTACAGTGGAATCCATCCTGACAGGATGCATCACATCCTGGTACAGCAGCTGCTCAGTTCAGGACTGCAGTGCTCTGCAGCGTGTGGTGAACACAGCACAGCAGATCATGGGCACACAGCTCCCTGCGATCCACGACATCCACACTACACGCTGTCTCAGGAAAGTAAACTGTATCAGGCGGGACACCAGCCACCCTGCACTGTCACTTTTCACCCTCCTCCCATCGGGGAAGTGACTAAAGTCCATTCAGACATGCACCTCCAGGTTCAGGAACAGTTTCTACCCAACTGCAATCAGACTCATGAACAATCAGTAACCTTGTGTCACCTCCACTGCTACCTGCACATATACTTCTGCCACTGTCTCTATTTATTCCTTGGATTCTGGTTTTATTTATTTACTTATTATATTCATTTATTTATTGTGTGTGGGTTTTTTCTTGTCTATGTTCACTGTCTGCAGGGGCAAATGCAAGCAAGCATTTCATTGTACATGGTACTTGTACACATGACAATAAAGAATTGAAAGTTATTGCCATCAGGTCACATGTTCAAGGTTCCAACTATAAAAAGAAACCTGTTCAAATATTGTACTCCTTCATCTTAAATGCTTTTAATCTTCTGAATAAGCAACTTTAATGAACATCCACAGGCTTAAACCATGGGATTAACTGTCATTTAGCTGCCATTTGCATAATTCAATAGTCAGGTCTTAAAGTTCATTTAATTTTTTATGTGTAACATGCAAAACCTGCATTATCTTTACTGCTGTTTTATTTATATGTGCAAAGATTATGCTTGTACTCTGTGCTCTTTGTGATGTGTTTTTAATATTACGTCATGATCTCTCTATAACACCTTCAGACAAACCAAATTACTCTGTTGGGACAACAAATTGAATTAAATTCAATTGAAATTGATTTGAAAAATATGAGTAGTTACTCTTGAAATGTCCTATTTGTTCATTTTACAATGAAAATATAGCAAATAATTACTATATGACCCTACAACTACAGCTGATTTTTGTTTTGAGTCTGATGATGCTGTGCAAGACCATGAAATTCCACAACTCTGAACTGGCTAAACAGGAGATTGGTTACAGTATGAACACTAGCATTAGGATACTAAGAACAATTAGCAAAGAACATCTTTCCATCCTCACTTACCTAACATTTGTTTTATGAGAGAGTGTCAAAATAAAACTGTCTTGTCTACAGTTTGGCACAATCAATTCTAAGCACTATTTTCATATTTGCCCACTCACCAGCCACACTGCTAGAGCGCATATTTATTATTAGGTACAAATGGTTGAAACATTAAATCTGGCAGAGAGTTATGCAATTCATAGCCTGCTGCTTGAGACATAGGTTTGTAAGATAATAATGGAAAACGTGAAAAAAGAGGTAAAGGTGCTGTGACAACAACAGAAATATTTAATTCCCTGTAACTGAAGAGAATGTTAGAGATCAGGAAGAAAAATGATCATAAGTAAGGAAAAAAAGAGTTCAAGAACTGGGAGAATGAACATAAGTAGGGAAAGGTACCCAAGGTTGCTAGGCTGACACCAAAATTAAAAACTCAAGAAATAACAACTGCTAAAGGCAAATAAAAAAATGCTACAAACAGGTTTTGGCTGAATGTGGCCTGTTAGGAATTCGTATCACAAGATTGCCATTTCTTTAATACTGATTAACAACATAACAAGATGAATGGCACTACATGCAAGTAGAACATGGAGGGGCAATTAGTGGTGCCCAGACCAACACATAACACCTATGTTTAAGTTAACTCTAACACGGCACAACATCCTGAAAATACAATCCCCATACTGTCGAATCTTGTGGAGGCAGCATCATACAAAGGGAATGGTCCTCTGAATCATGATCTAAAAAACTGCTGAGAACGGAATGCAAAATGGACGCAGCAAAGTATGGAGAAATTATGAAGAAACATCTGCTGCAGTCTTCACAAGAGATCAAAAGACAAATTAGCTGCCCCAAAGTAACACCTTGAACTTATCATCTCACTTCCCAGCTCTCTCTCTCTCAACCTTGGTATCAACATTGAACACTGGATAAGAAAAAACCTTGGCTATAAAGTTGTGACAATAATAAATTATGTAATGAAACAAACTTAATAAATGACTATATGTTGTAAAAAACTACATTACTAATTGTAGTGTTTTTTAAATATTCTGTGCTCCATTGTAAAATCATGATTATTTATTCAATAAAATAATCAAATCTGCCACTATTAGCATCTGATTAATTTCTGAAAGTTTTTATTGCAATTATAAGCACTCCAACATCTGTCAGATAGTTCATGCCCTTTACTTAGTTTCTCACTTTTTAGCCGTTGAAAATGTAATTCTTTAACAGCTGCCCTAGACCTACCTGATGTCCACACTTCTCAATACTCGTTTTACAAGCACCCCAAACCCCAGACACAACCCTATTACTGTCAAGTTGTTTCCGCTCATAGACCCGCTCAGGCTCCCCTTTCCCCGATGCCTATTTTGAATGTCCCTTTCGAGAGAGTTTGGTTAGACATTGTTAGTCCACTTCCCAAGAGTAAGAATGGTTATCAGTATATGTTCATGTCGGTTGATTATGCAACAAGATATCCTGAGGTCAGTTTGCGGAAGGTCGATGCCCCAACTGCTTCAAAGGCTCGTCAGAAGTGTTCACTCATATTGGCATCCCTCACGAGATTTTAACAGACCAGGGTATGCCCGTTACTTCCCGTGTCATGAAGCAGCTATGCGAGAGCCTTATAATTGAACAATTGAGCACCATTGTTTATTATCTCCAGACGAATGGCTGAATGTTTTACAGTAATAAGACTTTAAAGCAGATGATGCGGCGAGTGGCTCATGACGACCAGACCTCCTGGGACACAGTGTTACCTTTTCTCCTATTCACAGTTCGGGAAGCTCCTTGGGCATCTAGCGGCTGAAGACCAATTGAACTGTTATTTGGCAGGAGACCACGAGGGTATTTTAGACATTTTTAGAGAAGAATAGATGGGGGTTCGCCCTGACACTCACAGGGTGAAATTTGTTGGATTTGTTTAAAACTGTGACACTCAGTGAGCCATCTAATTGTACTACCCATTTTTAAGCAAAATTCACTCATGGTTGTCTCCAGACATAAGCAAGAAAAATTCATAACTAATGTAAGAGCAGCATGGTGGCACAGCTAGTGCTGCTGCTTCCTGAATCCAGCATTCTGGGTTTGAATCACTTGGTCAGTTATTGTCTGTATTTAGTCTTCATGTTCCTCTATGTAATTGTATGAGTTTACCCTCAGGAACGCCACTTTTTACCAATATCTCCAAAGAAGTGATGCTACTGTAAATCTGATTCATGATTCCAAATTGACCCTGTGCATGAGTGGGTCTTGCAATGGACTGGCAACCTGTCCAGGGCTATCTCCTGCTAATGTACACAGTGCTTCAGTATAGACTCCAGAACCCCATGACTCTAAAATGGAATAAACAAACTTAAAAATGTGATATTATCTTGTTAATGTAAAAGAATTTCTCAACTGCTGACTCTACTTCGTTGGGCCCTTGAGCAAGGCCCTTAACCTGCAATAGCTCTGTCCTGGCTATGACGTTAATCTGCATCTAGCCCTGTAGGTAGGCCCTCCAACTTGCAGGGAAAAACCTGGGGGTTGGTGGCAGAATTGGCACTCCAGCCAACACAAAAAAACTCATACTGTTCCACTCCATCTGAACTAGTGTGGTGCTGAGGTGTCACCCATTGCAAGGTTGCACTCGGGTCCTAATCTGGATCCTGAGTTGGTTTGTCATGTGGTGGGTGCGGCAATGCACTGTATCAGTGGGTGCTCCTAATCTCTCTCTGTCTCTCTCTATTTACCAATTGACGCTGACATGGAAAAAAGTAAAATAACATTTGATATTCTAGGGTGGTGCAGTGGTACCGCTGCTGCTTCGAAATAAGGAGACCAGCATTCACATCCTGGGTACTCCCTGAGTGGAGTTTGCATTTTCTCCCTTTGTCTGCATGGGTTTCCTCCGGGTGCTCTCACAGTCCAAAGACATGCAGGTAGATTGGCAAACCTAAACAGGCCCTAGTCTGTGGGTAGTATGCATGTATGTGCACCCCTTGCCATGGACTGGTGCCCTGTCCAGGGTTTGTTCCTGTTGAGCTGCGGTGCAGGAGTGAGCCCCCTCTGGAGCGCCATTCCCCTTTGCTTTGGAACATGTGCGTGGACGATGATACTGACCACACCAGGCACTATCTTTTGCATGATAATGCAACATTTTTGTGAAATAATGCAATAAAAATTACTTTTTGAGTGTTGGGAATAATGTTAAGTAAAAACATAACATGCAATGCAAAAAATGTCTTCCATTCAAACATTAATACTTGATAGCACATAGGATGAAAATACCTTCATAATGTGCTGGCAGTTATTTTCTCTGTGATCATTTGTTCCATTTATTTATAAAAGCTGTTATTGATAATATATTTGCATCTTTAGGACAATTACACTCCAGATGTAATCTTCCAGCTACACACTTTTTTGCCTATATACAAATTGAAACTTTTAACAAAAAGCAACCCACCCAATCTTTCAATCCATCAGCATTATCATCAAGCACCTGCATGGACAGGCTATATTGTTTGGGAATGCTCTACACTTAAATCATTTCAGGCAAACATTTTTCCATATCTCTCAGACAGCCTTGAATTTAAAGTCACTATTAACACATTAATGGCTGTATTTGGAGAATAAAATGTGCTGAGAAATTGGTTGTTTTATCCTGTCCCACACTACTAGAACGCAGACTTATTTTGCTGAACTGGAAGAGTCCCAATTCACCTTCCTCTACTCAGTAGGAAAACAATGTTCTATACTATGACAAAGTGGAAAAAAACACATTATCTTTATGAGGATCTGTTCAAAATTTTTTCATATTGTTGTATTTATGTTACATTTATTTGTTTGAGTTGAGTTCTTTTGTAATGTTTTGCTTTCAGATAAGAAGAAAATAAAAAAAAGTGTGTATGTAAATTAGTCCAAGTTATTACTAATTTTTAAAGTATGTATACTTAGGCAATTCTGGGTCAAAGGACTGCAAAACAATATAAAGAAAAACAGTTGGTACATCCTGTAAAAAGTCAGAAGCTGTTTCAGAACTTTTTTGCTGTGCTGAGAAGGACATATTTTCTCCATGACCTTCTTTCGGTGTTACTTACAGTATTTAACCTCAGTACTAAAACAGGCCAAGTGCATATTTTTGTAGCATTTTACTTTCTTTTACCTTTGGGGAAGGTGACTTGAATTACTATTTCAAACAGAGGAATTCTCAGCGTGATAACGGTTGCTGCTGGATACAGTCACCATATAACATGATTTCACACATATCTAGGAGAAAACTGGAGTAAGATATGCTAAAAAAGGAGAATGTGGACACTCTACATAGCATACGACAAAGTCAAGATCTGAATACAGGTGTTTAGAGCTACTTGAACCATGACATTTATAATACAAAATTTCTTGGATTCAAATTCTGACTCTGTTAGTTTTATACATTATAAATGAACTGTATACATGGGTTTTTTCTTAATGTACATACTGTAAGTTATCCTTCCATAAGCTAAAGGCTTGCTGTTAAGTTAGTTGATGCTGATGTTGAGTATCAGTGGGTGTACAGTGGATCTGGAAAGTATTCACAGCGCATCACTTTTTCCACATTTTGTTATGTTACAGCCTTATTCCAAAATGGATTAAATTCATTTTTTTCCTCAGAATTCTACACACAACACCCCATAATGACAATGTGAAAAAAGTTTACTTGAGGTTTTTGCAAATTTATTAAAAATACAAAAAACTGAGAAATCACATGTACAGTACATAAGTATTCACAGCCGTTGCTCAATACTTTGTCGATGCACCTTTGGCAGCAATTACAGCCTCAAGTCTTTTTGAATATGATGCCACAAGCTTGGCACACCTATCCTTGGCCAGTTTCGCCCATTCCTCTTTGCAGCACCTCTCAAGCTCCATCAGGTTGGATGGGAAGCGTCAGTGCACAGCCATTTTAAGATCTCTCCAGAGATGTTCAATCGGATTCAAGTCTGGGCTCTGGCTGGGCCACTCAAGGACATTCACAGAGTTGTCCTGAAGCCACTCCTTTGATATCTTGACTGTGTACTTAGGGTCGTTGCCCTGCTGAAAGATGAACCGTCGCCCCAGTCTGAGGTCAACAGCGCTCTAGAGCAGGTTTTCATCCAGGATGTCTCTGTACATTGCTGCAGTCATTTTTCCCTTTATCCTGACTAGTCTCCCAGTTCCTGCCAATGAAAAACATCCCCACAGCATGATGCTGCCACCACCATGCTTCACTGTAGGGATGGTGCCAGGTTTTCCCCAAATGTGACGCCTGGCATTCACACCAAAGAGTTCAATCTTTGTCTCATCAAACCAGAGAATTTTCTTTCTCATGGTCTGAGAGTCCTTCAGGTGCCTTTTGGCAAACTCCAGGCGGGCTGCCATGTGCCTTTTACTAAGGAGTGGCTTCCGTCTGGCCACTCTATCATACAGGCCTGATTGGTGGATTGCTGCAGAGATGGTTGTCCTTCTGGAAGGTTAATCCATTTTGGAATAAGGCTGTAACATAACAAAATGTGGAAAAAGTGATGTGCTGTGAATACTTTCCGGATGCACTGTATGTCAGTCAGTCTGCCCTGGGATGAACCAAGCATGCCCTGTGTGTGGTTGCTTGCATTTGTTTCCCATATACTACCCAATGTAAGGTCTTTGTCGTTTGCTTACAGGCATCTATATATGTATATAATGAAAAGGAATAAGAAAAAAATTGACAGCCATAAACTTGGCCCCCATACCACAGCCTTTTTGTCTCAGTATTTCAGGCCTGAACATTTCTTACTTTATTCAATCCTTTAATTAAAGATCCCTTGCAGGGCTTCCCTACAGTTGCAACTGTGCGAGAAGAGTTTTGAAAACTGCTGCTGAAAATTTTCAAATATGGTTAAAATTATAGTCTGAGAAAAATGTAGCACACTTTGTAAAGATCATACAATTACAATGGCTTGTGTAATGAGTATAAGGATCAAAGTCATTATAGAAACAAATAAACGTCAGGCTTGGATACCCAGTTTACTGTGATAGGCTAAGGCCAATCAGCAGTGCATCATCAGAGAGTGTGAAAAGATCATAGGCTGTAACTTACCCTCACATTCAAGTCCTATGTGAGTCCAGGATAAGAAGGGGGCCACAAAGATCAGTGCTGATCTGACTCACCCAAGGCATCACCTATTCCAAAGATTTCCCTCCAACAAATGACTTTGTGTAGTGAAAGCTAAAACAACATGTCACCCAAACAGTTTTGTTCCACATGTACTTATTCTTACTAAGCTCTCTATACCGGCACACTGGACTGCCTAGACATTTTAATCCTACTATCTCTTTATTTTCTGTGTTTCCCTTATATGCTACATCATATGTTATCATTTTATATTTTTATCTTCTTATATTTATCTTTTGTATTCTGCGTTGTCCTTGTATGTTGCATTAATACACCCTTACACCCCTCACATGGACTTTTCACACTTCTGCCATCCAAGAGAAGATACTGCAGCATCAAAGCCAGATCTGCCAGGCTGCAGGAAAGTTTTTACCCCCAAGTTGTTAGACTCTTTAACACCAGGCTACCTTCCACATGGCCTCAACCACCTCTAAAAACAGAACTTTTATATATGTAAGCCACTTTCCTGCAAAGACTAGTGGGCATGTAGAGAAGAACTGAAAATCTCATACTGACCTTTAAGTATTTTGACACTCTTGTTATCCTTCTGCTGTGAAACATTCTGACCTGTCATTGTTTACACATAGATAGATAGATAGATAGATAGATAGATAGATAGATAGATAGATAGATAGATAGATAGATAGATAGATAGATAGATAGATAGATAGATAGATAGATAGATAGATAGATAGATAGATAGATAGATAGATAGATAGATAGATAGATAGATAGATACTTTATTAATCCCAATGGGAAATTCACATTCTCCAGGAGCAGCATACTGATACAATAAATAATATTAAATTAAAGAATGATAATAATGCAGGTGAAAAACAGACAATAACTTTGTATAATGTTAAATGTTAACATTTACCACCCGGGGGTGGAATTGAAGAGTCGCATAGTTTGGGGGAGGAACGATCTCCTCAGTCTGTCAGTGGAGCAGGACAGTGACAGCAGTCTGTCGCTGAAGCTGCTCTTCTGTCTAGAGATGATACTGTTTAGTGGATGCAGTGGATTCTCCATAATTGATAGGAGCCTGCTGAGTGCCCTTTGCTCTGCCACAGATGTTAAACTGTCCAGTTCCATGCCAACAATAGAGCCTGCCTTCCTCACCAGTTTGTCCAGGCGTGAGGCGTCTTTCCTCTTAATGCTGCCTCCCCAGCACACCACCGCGTAGAAGAGGGCGCTCGCCACAACTGTCTGATAGAACATCTGCAGCATCTTATTGCAGATGTTGAAGGACGCCAGTCTTCTAAGGAAGTATAGCCGGCTCTGTCCTTTCTTGCACAGCACATCAGTACTGGCAGTCCAGTCCAATTTATCATCCAGCTGCACTCCCAGATATTTATACGTCTGCACCATCTGCACACAGTCACCTCTGAAGATTACGGGGTCCATGAGGGGTCTGGGCCTCCTAAAATCCACCACCAGCTCCTTGGTTTTGCTGGTGTTCAGTTGTAGGTGGTTTGAGTCGCACCATTTAACAAAGTCATTTATTAGGTCCCTATACTCATCCTCCAGCCCATTCCTGATGCAGCCCACGATAGCAGTGTCATCAGCAAACTTTTGCACGTGGCAGGACTCCGAGTTGTATTGGAAGTCCGATGTATATAGGCTGAACAGGACCGGAGAAAGTACAGTCCCTTGTGGCGCTCCTGTGTTGCTGACCACAATGTCAGACGTGCAGTTCCCAAGATGCACATACTGAGGTCTGTCTTTAAGATAGTCCACGATCCATGCTACTAGGTATGAATCTACTCCCATCTCTGTCAGCTTGTCCCTAAGGAGCAGAGGTTGGATTGTGTTGAAGGCGCTAGAGAAGTCTAGAAACATAATTCTTACAGCACCACTGCCTCTGTCCAAGTGAGAGAGGGATCGATGTAGCATATAGATGATGGCATCTTCCGCTCCCACCTTCTCCTGATATGCAAACTGCAGAGGGTCGAGGGCGTGTTGAACCTGTGGCCTAAGGTGGTGAAGCAGCAGCCTCTCCATGGTCTTCATCACATGTCTTAAATAACAATTATCATACACTGATAATTTCTGTATTATCTATATCTATTATTTATTATTTATTTATTATTTTACATATCTTACACATCAATATTGCTGCTACTTCTTTGTCTTGTCTTTGCACAATGTCTTGTCTTGTTTGTGTTTTAATTTTAAATTTTAATTTTAATTCTATTTTTAATTTATTATTTGCATGTCATGTTGTTACACTGTGGACCCTGAGCTTCGCAATTTCGTCTATCTGTATACTTGTATATGGTTGAGATGACAATAAAGTTCACTTTGACTTTGACTTAATACAATCACGACATATTCCTAGTTAACATAAGTGCACCGGTACAATAAACTGAATTCTGATTCTGAATCTGATTCAAGACAATTTAAAGTGAGTTAAATGGGTTTGACATTATTATGTTACATTGTTATGTTATGTTACAGCATTCATTGCATCAGAAATGACCGTTTGCATGAATTAGTAGGAGTGAATACAATTAATTGGTCATGCTTCTAAACAATGTGAATTGTGGAAAGTCCCAGCCTGCAGTCCCCTTTTGAAGACATATGACTCACATTCTAAATGAAACAGGCGTTTCAGAACAAAACTGAAACTGAATCTAGTGATAGTCCTTCTAAATTATAGTCAAACTAGCTTTATATTAATGGAAGCCATTTGAAGAGCAGCTCAGACGATCTGTTTTTTTTCAAGCAGCACTCTGAACACATCCACTTCAAAGGATTTTAGATAAGAATTAATTGACTTAATGAAATTACTTAAGGAAATGGTTCAAAAAGCTTGTTTTTGGCAAGGAGATTGCTGAGGACTTGCAAGGTCTGAGTATTTATTTATTTATTCATTTACTTACATAGGTACTTGAATAATGAAGACATGTTCCTTTAAGAGGGCACTACTTAGAAAGAATGTCAAGACTTTGAAGGCAGTTGCATCACTTTTTCCTGTCAAACAAAAATAAATGCAGGAAGATTGAGTGAATGCTTGTGTTTCTACATATGGTTTTAGAAACCACAGTCTCTTATGTTATAAGCAGCCAAACAGCTATAGTCTGTGCTTTTATGAAAACCTTTAAACAATTGCATTTTTAAAGTAAATGACAACGTCTTGCTTCTTAACAAGTTTATATACTATACTACTTACATTTAATACTTGGTTACTCATTTATAAGGTCACATATCTCTCCAAAACTTTAACCATTATGGGAACAATTTCACATGATATTTTCATTATATTTCATATGAAAACAAACATGGACAGGAATAATTAGATGCTGCCTAGGTTTGTCTGATGTACAGTTTAGTTCAGGGCAAGCCAGGAACCAACAATTAAAACAAAAGGTGAGAATTAAATGAAAGTCAGGAATGCAATGGCACATTGGTTATCTCTTCTTCTTCACAGCTCTAGGAACCTGGCCCAAATCGTGGCCCTACCACAGTCGGTAATTAGTTTGCACATTTTTCTGGAGTCCGAGTGGGTTTTTTCCTAGTATAGATGTTTCCTCTCATATCCTAAAACCATGTATTTTATGTTATATGTTCTTGACAAAGGGGCAGCACGGTGGCGCAGTGGTAGCGCTGCTGCTTCACAGTAAGGGGACCTGGGTTCACTTCTCAGGTCCTCCCTGCGTGGAGTTTGCATGTTCTCCCCGTGTCTGTGTGGGTTTCCTCCCACAGTCCAAAGACATGCAGGTTAGGTGGACTGGCGATCCTAAAATTGGCCCTAGTGTGTGTCCCTGGCGCCCTGCCCGGGATTTTGTTCCTGTCTTGCGCCCTGTGTTGGCTGGGATTGGCTCCAGCAGACCACCGTGACCCAGTGTTAGGATATAGCGGGTTGGATAATGACTGACTGGTCTTGACAAATTATAGTAGGCTAGAGCTACAAATATGTCTTCTATTCTGATCTTGCTAGATCTCTCCTCCGCCTCATGTTTAATCACCAGGGGCCTCATTTATAAACGGTGCGTACGCACAGAAATGTTGTGTAAGAACGTTTCCATGTTCAAATCGTGATGTATAAAACCTACACTTGGCGTAAAGCCACGCACTTTTTCACGGTACCTCATACCCTGTCGTACGCAAGTTCTCCGTTAGGTTTTGCAGACTGGCGGCACCCAGCGTCAAAGCAGTGCTACTGTTCCTGTGTGGTTACCCTTTCTTAGATCCACATCCACGACGGCGGCTCAAGTGCTCCTTGTAGAACTGTTTGTACTTGCAAGTTACCGTGAGGTAATTGTACTTATGATACAGTTATAATATTGCACAGCCTGAGCCACTTTATAAAGCATGTATTTACATATGATGACGATATAATTTTTAAGATGAAATGCAGCAAAATATGTTGATTATATTATGCAGATAAAACTTTAACTACACGGTGCCGCAGCGCTAGCGAGCTTGAGCTTCATTCACGGTTTGTTCTTGCCTTGCGCTGTTTTCATGCTGTGGCTGGCGCGACACTGGAAGGATAGATGGATAGAATAATTAAACATTACGAAGATATTTCGATGTTCCTTAAAAGTTTTGAAGAATCAGCATTCTAAGCTTACAGATGGATTCACGTCTATTACAGAGCTGATTGTGTGGCGATTGGGTATTTGGAGAAAGAAAAGTAAGGACAGGAATTGGGGGTTAGTACGTTTGAAAAAGACAGTTCTTCTGTAATAAAGCATTTCATTGAAGGTCGCGCATGGTGCAGCAAGCATCTTGTTGCTGTAAAACATGAACAATCACTGTGCCACCATGTTCCCAAGTTTAATAACATGCTTTAAATCATATCATCGTGAAAATGATATCACGTATACTTCTCAGTATTTTAACTACTCAGAGAGCTGTAATATTATGAACGTAATGGATTCTGTGTCCTGTCAGAGGAAGAGCACGTAGTGATTCAGGCACATAGAGCACATATAAGATCAAATACAAAACAAAGCATTTAACGTGCTACTTTAGTTACGATGGGATTTGAGAAACTAGTAAATTAAACAATTTTAAGATGAAGTTTATGATGTTCTACTTTAATAACAAAATAAACTATGTGATTAAAGTGGAAATTTCGAGATTAAAGTTGACATTTCGTGCTTTGTTCACACTGTGTGCCTTTTTTTCACTGTACCCTAATAAGCTTTCATATGACACTCAGACGGTCCACTACGAGTCGCCTTTTCGCGCCGATTTTGATATGTGACAACTTTATTATTTCGGGCACTGTGTGACTTTGTGAACTTGAGCTTTCGAGTTTCTCTGACACGCTATGTCACTCGATCAGCTTCCTTTTGTTGCTTATATAACTGTTTAAACCAACAAATAGTACGTTTTTCTTTGCCTCCATTTGGTATTCGCTGAAATTCTTCTATTTTTCCTCGTACTTTTGCCATTGCCTTTTCACAGAATGCTGGGCTTAAGGGCTATTTATATTGATTTGCATATTCAAAGAGGTGTAATTCTGGGAGGAGTTGGGGCGGGACAGCAGACGCGTGTAAGTGCCTGTGCGGGATTTATGTAGCGGAAGAACGTGGAAGTTGGCGAACGCACAGATTCCTGCATCTGGATTTTTCTGTGCGTAAGCACATTTTGGCTTTTGTGCTTACGTCATGTTATAGTGCTATGTGCATGAGGCCCCAGATCCTCTTTGCCACCCTCTCAGACCCTGCACTCGTGTTTTCAGTCCTACCTCTTGGGCAGATCCTACAAGTGTGTCCTGGCATGGAGAGATTCAGGGGTGGACCAGGCAAGCACAGGGGTGCCAACTATCTATGCTGGCCCCACTCTTCCTCTCTCTATATACCTTCTCACTAGGCACCTATCATTGAGTCTCATGGCTTTCCTTATCAGAGCTATGCCAATGATATGCCGCTGTGCCTGTTGTTTCCTCCAGCCAAACACACGGTATCAGCAGGAATCTTTGCATGTCTCACTGATATTGCAACTTGAATGGAGCAACACCACTTCCAGCTCAACCTGGCAAAGATGAAAATTCTCCCTATCCCAGCTCGTCTGTCTGTTCAGCACCCCATCTCTGCCCAGCCTGGCTTCTTATTGCTAACACCTGCTAAGTTGGTATGTGACCTTGGGGTGGTCATCACTAATCTGCTATCCTTCACTGACCATGTTGTTACAGTCTTTTGGTCTTGCAGATTAACTGTATACAATATCCTTAAAATCAGATTTTGTAGGACACAGTTATCTTATCAAAAGATTTCGGTCATGGATTGCAGTCCTCTCTTGCAAAACGAATCTTATTTTGTAGAGGACTGTTAATATTTGACACTAAAGATGTTTCACATAAGTGTTTTAGACTCATGTTTCTTTCTAGTGTGTATAAACATAAGTAACTGCAGTTTCTGTATTATACCTTGCCTGCAGAAAGGGCCTGAGCTGCTGAACAAAAGCTTGCATGTTGTAATCTACTTAGCCAATTAAAGGTGGCACTTTGTTATGATTATCATTGCACACATACTGTAAATGGCTAACACAATACATCACTCCATTATTCAGAGATGTATAATTAACTGACAGACATAAAGGGTAAGACAGAAGTATTTTGCATCGAAACACTGAATGAAGCTGTGAATCTTCACATCTATCGCATTTCACTGCATAAAATCAAAGATATTATCAAATACGTGCTACGTGTTTATTTGTTGTTTTTTTTTTTTTTTTATACAAACCAGGGCATAACTGACTGTCATGAAGTCTTTACCAGGTCCCATAATTGATTAATTAGTAATAACATACTGAAACTATAAGTGAATAAGTAAGTCCAACCTTAACTATCATATTAATTAGGAAGAGCATTTAAAGTCAAATGCTTTCAGTCAAGTACTGTTGTCAAACAATGACACCTCTGCAAAAAACGCAGAAGCTTTGACAGTTAATTCTGAAACGTTTAGGATCGTAATGGCACAAATATCTAGGTATCTGCAATGATCTCAGAGGAGTGATTTTTGCTGCTTATCAGTTTAGGAAAAATTTAAAAGCATCCTTCTCCAAAACAGAAAACATTCAATATACCGTAAATGTGTGTCTTAGCACAGTCACCCAAGTTTTATCCATTGAGATGCTCCAACATATTGTAAAGCCTCCAAAATCATGCCCAATGTCCTTTAATTATCACAATGTTTTTGCTTGCTATGCATGTCTATATACTATTAAACTGTACATTTAATTTTTATGGATTGTCCATTTATACAGGGGAAAACTTTAGGTTATGTTTTGTTTAAAAATGTAGTCAGCACCCATACCCAATGCAGCCCTGAATACCCCTTATACAAGTAAGAACTGTTCTGAAAACATATTAATATATAGTAATATCAACGACATTTTATATTCAGTCTGTTACAATTCTTAGTGATGTGTAGTAATATTAAATTAAGCAAATTTTCATAAGTTACATGGCCACAGTCAAATGTAACTTTCATGTTATTAGTATTTTTACACATTTATAGCTGGCATAAAATGCATAAAACTATATTTTCAGGAGGGCATAATTTACTTACCTTCTGTTTCCATTAAATATATTATTGTCATATAATCCAACAATTCATCAACTTATCTGGAGAAGTCAATGTTCATTAACTGTTTTTGATCCACCTATGAGTAACCAATATTTCATATGTTCACTTTCAGTTGCAGGTCTGTTTTTTCAGGCTTTTAAAATGAGAAGCATTTTCCAGAATCTCCATAGCATACATTTTCTTGCATACTCTAAAGAGGAACAGAGTGAAGAGAACATAATAATGTTGAAAGTAAGTGGGGCAAGAATTGCTTGTTTTGTTCACCACATAGCTACAAGAAAAAGGAAGACACTGGCAGTTGACTTTCCAAGACCGAAAAGGGCAAAGCCATTGAACAAAGTTTAGTTATGGTTCAGTTACTCTTAGTCAACAGACTGAACAGTAAAGAAAACACAAATAATGGTTTTCTATTCAGGATGTAGGACATGGGATTAAGACTTGCATCTCCTGCCAGGGTGGCATAGTGGAAAGCATTGCTGCTGCATAGTGTTTGAATCTCAAATTCACTGTTGTGAGAAGTTTTCAGGGTTTCCCCTTTTTCATGTTTGGTTCTGCCTTTGGTACAAAATTAAAACTGCCCTTGTGTGATTGTGACCAGCAAAAAAATGAGATCTTATCTAGAACTGGTTCCTGAGTAGCACTCATTGCTTCAAGGAATGAATTTACTTTTAAACACTTCTGTATTGGAAAAGCTAAGGTTAAAAAAGCTTGCCAAGATTAAATAATACTGCATGCATGCTTAAAAACTACTGCAGAATTAGTACAGAAAAACCTGTGGAAATGTATGATTATTCACTTCAAGAATGTGAAAAAATATTTTTGTAAAAAAGATGAAGACATGCTTATGCTTTTTGCTGAATTTGATATCTATAAAAAGAGACATTAGCTATCTAAAATATACAAATGACATACTTTTATGTTTCATTCTGGTTATTCGTGGGATTTGATATGGGTGGAGATGAAGAACCTATAGAGTATTTATAAAGAAGCTGAGATGCGTGTTTCAGGAGACATGTTTTACTTCACTGATGAGAACACCGTTATTTTATGTTTACTTTAGTCTTTAGGACTGACTCAGGATGTGAAATCAATGGCGTGTGGGTGCAGCATGTATCATACGAAAGTCTATAAGCCATCCCCTTGCAGGAAGGCCATAAATTGCCTTAATAAAGCAACAGGGGGGTGAGTCGTAACCTGAGTGTTTTCATTGGTAACTGGTCCAAGAAGGGGCAGGTACACTAATTCTATTGGTCTAATGTATGGCTGTTTATGATTGGTTGTAAATCGGAGGCTATTCTGTATGCTCCACTAGTTTGTGGTTTTGTGATGGGAATGGAATTAAAGAAGTCTCCTTGCCTTTACCCCCCTCTCTCTCATCATCTGGCCATGAACAGAAGACCATGATGAAGACAATTCTATCTTGGCAGCCATACTGAGACAGGCAAGTGGCCTGTTTCAATACTCCACTGAAAGGCCATGTGATAGCAAAGCAAGTACTGAAGATAAGCTGAGAGCCACCTATGGATGCAAGATGCACTGCTGCTTAGGCTGTAACGGTATAGTTTGCCAAAATTCATACTGTTGATGCTTCTTTAATAATTTTTAGGCATATTATCAATAACTAGACAAAGAGCCCGTTTCAACAACGTAAGATGAAATGGGCACGAGTTTGTGTCAGCAGTGTATGAAGAACAAATGATAAGTAACGAAGAAGTTATTTTGTAATGATTGTAGTCCGCTTTACTCATTACTGTACAGGCTTATACTGTTAGTTGATGAATTTTCCAGGCCTATAGTATAATATTGAATGATGAATGTTCCAGTACAATATGGAATAGTACTAAGTATAAGCACCACAAACCTGATATAGGTGTATTGAATGAATGCGTAATTGAATCAGAATGCGTAATTAGGCCTCGAGCTGTAGTTCAAATCGCCTTTCAGGCCTCTAGAGCTTTAATCGAAGTCGCCTTTCTCTTTGAATTTTTGCGGCCATAAATCCTCCGCCTGCCGCGATGTTGGGGTTGGATGTCGGTCTCGTAAGGTTTTTCGGGCAGCTGCGCAGAAGGCGACTGTGCATTCGGCTTCGGACAGACGTGAGTCAGTGAGGAGGCAGGCGAATTATGTATTAAGATATACAATTAAATGTGTAACTTAACTCCTATCGGTTCCTTTACTCGGTCGAACTGCCTGTGGTTACAGATATAGAAGGGAAGGGGGGAGGAAGTGTATGGGATTTAAGACATTTTATTAAGGTCTACACAATAAAGAATATAAAGGGGAAAATAAGGTCACCACAAGACCCAACATGACAAAATATAGGGTCATCAGAAGCAAGTCGAATGAAGCCCTGCTCAGAAGCCAAACATAATTGCTGATCTAATGGCATGTTCTCTCCGTGTCTGCGTGGGTTTCCTCCGGGCGCTCCGGTTTCCTCCCACAGTCCAAAGACATGCAGGTTAGGTGGATTGGCGATTCTAAATTGGCCCTAGTGTGTGCTTGGTGTGTGGGTGTGTTTGTGTGTGTCCTGCGGTGGGTTGGCACCCTGCCCAGGATTGTTTCCCTGCCTTGTGCCCTGTGTTGGCTGGGATTGGCTCCAGCAGACCCCCGTGACCCTGTGTTCGGATTCAGCGGGTTGGAAAATGGATGGATGGATGGATGATCCAGGTTCAGGATAAAAGAAGGATGGGTGGGATGAAGGAAGGCAGTTTGTTGCCAGCAATATCATTTAAATTAGCTCCATCTTTGTATAAAAGTACTGCAGAGAAAGGGACCCTAATTCGAATTACGGATGGCAGACAGAAGAACAGACTTAAAAGTCGTACATATTGGGTAAGTTTAGAGCCTTGGCTTTCAGAGGGCCAAAAACTTTGTTGCTGTGCTTTACAGCATTGATCTGAGCTTTTCAAAATGTTTTTAGTGTTAATAAAATACACAACCTAACATGTTGTTCAAAGTGTTGTTTCAGTTTCTAAAGAAGACTCCAGTAGTCAAACTATACATAATTTTTCGCACAGTGAGCTTAACGATTTAACCACAAATATTTCTGCCTCATGTTGCTGACTCACTGACTAGTAGTGGGCATACATTAAAGTCATGCAAATGTCACAGAGCAGCCTTTAACCTATTTCTGTCTGAAAATGAGCAGCCTTGGATTGACCTGTTAAAAAACTTCAGAGTCATCTTTTAAATGCATTATCTGTTTGAATACAGTGTTTTAACTTTAATTTGCTTTCTTTTTTAAGAATGGGTCACTTCAAAAGCCTTTCCACAATAAAATACTAAAATACACACCCACCTATGGTTAGATTAACCCAACTGAGTGACCTTGGGATTTGACATCTCTGTGCCCCACATAACACACCCCTATTTTGGTAAAACAATGCAAAAGTGTGTGTGTTGGGGGGGTGGGCAATGGAATGAAAAAAATCAAGTGAACAATAATGATATCATAATGGAAACTGAAACACAAAAGCCCATACCCAAAAAAAAAACAAATTTTATTCTCCAAGCTACATATAGCCACACAATTTCAAGGCAATCAATGGAGGAAGAACATGACAAATAAATACCATATAACTCAATTTAGGATCTCCAGTTACCCAGTTAGACCAGCTATTCCCTAACATGTTTTTTTCCTGCTCCCCTTGAATTACGAAGGTTATAACTGACCACCCGTCCCTATCAGGCTTTATTACTTTTAACAACTATGCAAATCAAAAGTTATCAACGCAGCCTTTCATGAACCACACTTCTACCAGTCGATTCATCTCACTGGAATGCACATTTTTCATTACGCTTGACTCATTCAGTCAAGTGAAGTATCATGAAAACATATTACAGAAAAGGGGATTTATTTTTTTTTCAAGATGGAAAACAAATTTATCACCATGCATGACTCTACTCATTGCAATAGCTTCTGGATGAATGAGGCTCTCACCGATTGTGAATGGCTTTTTCCACTTGATTATTCAGAACTATCTCCAGATGATCACGTAACTTACTCTCCTTACAACTAAACAACCCAATTATTTTGTGCGCGTGTGCTGCCTTATTTCTAAATGTCTCTTAAATGTAATATTTTTCAAAATATAAGTTTGGTATTTTTCAAGTCAAAGTTATTTCTTCATGATCATGGTATAAATTGCATTCAGAAGTGAAGCGTATTTTATACATTTTTAAAAATAACTAGCTTGCTTCTGCATTTTTTAATGGAGCTTATGGGTAGTATGGTCCCATTGTGAGAAAAAGCAGTCTTGATCCACATTTTCAGATTACACACATATTGTAAAACAGAGTACTGTATCCAGGTCATTTGAAAAAAGCAAAACACTGCTGTGAGATTCAGCCATCTTTAAAGGAGACTGGCTGTGCCATTCACTTCTCCACTCATCTTCATCCATGGCAACCTTCAAGGCCAAGGGTGTGGAATCACTTCAGAAAGTCATCAACAAGTGCCATTATTGATATTGAATGTTGATGCCCAGATGTTAATAACTGTCTCTTTTCTGCATATAACTAGACAATAATAACTAAAAAAGGCACTCTTACAATCCCTTATATTCTTTCGTTATATGGAAGCTTATTTTCACAAAGATACTGCCTGCTCCAACTGGATTGATAAAAAGTATCCCTTATGACAGCTTTGGTGAGAGAGAATATTGACCACGTACTCAGCATGCAATCAAGTGACAAGAACTGAAGAAATGCTACAGGCATCCATCTATCAATCTTCTTAGCACACTTATCCAGGGCAGGGTAGCATGGCAGTGAAGCCTATCCCAGAAAGCATCGGGCACAAGCCAGAACACTTCTCTGACAGGGCGTCAGTCCTTTGAACACACACACACACACACACACACACACACACACACACACACACACACACACACACACACACACACACATACACATACACACTTGAGCCACTTTAGCAATGCCAGTTCACCCAAATTTAATCAGGATGAAGTTAAGTTAGTTCAGTACAGATGTTTTAGCATTGGCAGAGTGGTAGTGCAGAGCTGTCATTCCTGCCTCACAGCACCAGGGTCTGCATGTTCTCACTATGCATTTGTGGAGTGATTGATTGATCAGGGTGTCAGTGAGTTTATTCACTCAAGCATGTTGTCCTCTTTTCTTTTATTACCATATGCTCAGCCAGTGGGACTCAACATGCTTTAAAAAATCAACAATTAGTGGTGCTTCAATCTGCTCTATTGCATACCCTACCATTTTAATTTTCTGAGTATTTTTATTTTATCACAATGGAAAGCCCGAAATGAAGATGGCTTGGCTCCATCACTTCAGTTCAGTTCTATTGTTACTTGTACAAAGTACAATGAAACTCAAATGTACTCTTGTCATAATGCTGCCAACTGGTATGGATCTCACTCTGTAAGTTAGATAAAAACACAACATGGAGTGGAACTGACTAAAGGTAGGCACCATTGAGGTAAATATCACCATATGATTCTGACATGTATCTTTTATTACAAGCCATGGCAAAATATGACTGCTGAGGAAATACAGTCACAGAAACAAAAGTAGGAGAATAAGCCAAGTATAGTTTGGCAAAGAGAGATTGGTGTAATTCTACCCATGGCAGACAAGTGAGCAAGAAACACATCCCTAATGCGAGCAAATAGTCCCAAGAATCTGTGAAAAAAAATGTTTTACTTCCAGTTTATTTTTGTTTTCACAAGCATGCCTTAGAAACACACAAGGTATGTTTCCTTAAATCAAAACCTTTGCTACTGCAAAGTATATTTATTTGGTAAAATTGTAAGGCTCTTTTTTTTATGGGACCCAGGTATCCCTAAGCTCCATTATAAAACACAAGAGTATGTCAGCTATTTTTTTTTTTTTTTAATTTATAAAATGTGCCTCACTTAAGAATGCAATTTCATGTTGCAAATTAATATACACCATGATTGTCAAGTAACAGCTTTGTGTGATGGTGCAGGTCAGCACCATGCGACTGGATCCTTCCAAAAACAGTGCACAAGTGGAGGTTAAAACAGTACAATAAATAATCCATAAAACAAGGTTAAAATCGTAGGCAGGAGTCTACCTTTAAAAATCAAGTCCCTAGTGCTTCCCTTTAAAATGGACGTCTCTCCAGCTTACCAATCTCAGGTCTTGCAGCCCGGAAAGAGACATCAAACTAACAGGTGCAACCGACCTTCTTCCACAGGTCTGGGTTAATGTTGACCCATGGCTCCCAGCAAGGCTCCCAATCTGAGCCTCCCCAACTCCCGCTGCCTTCCTGGACTATCCCAAACTTACCTGGGAGTGAGCACCTGGTCGCTCCAGCTCCCTAAACACGTTCAGTCGGAGTGGCCACATTCAGCCCCTGAGCGTCAACCGCACGCTCACCAGGGGACTTCCTCCAGGCTGCCTGCCTTCTCTCTCTTGCACCGGCTCTCTGCACCTCCTGCTTGTATCTCCCTTCTTCTGTCTTTCCTTTTCTTTTTCCTTTCATTTTTGGTCTTTTTCCCCTTCTGTCCCCTGCAGGCTCCTTTTATTCAGCTACCTAATTAGGCCTGGGTGCAAGAAACTGTACACTGCGCGGCACCATTGAGGTACCTGATTGATCTACCCGTTTCCACACGTGTATGCGGCGCAGTAAGCCAGTACCTTGATTAACAGTGGAGTTAACCCCACTCATACAAACCTGTGCCCAATTGGTGCCTGCGCTTTCTTGGATTGCGATAATTAAAAATTGGCCTCTTGTTTCATGAATGCAGATTCGTTATACCACACTTTGACATGAAAAATACTCAACTTATCCTTTAAGATGCTATAGGTATGGACTTCTGAGCACAAAATACACAGTAGATAAGGGCTTATTTTTAATAAGCAGGCATGCAAATCCATACTGCACAAAATCAGCTTGATATTTACACTTTTTCATTTTCTCTTCTGGTAAGTGCGTGCTCTTTGTCTTATGTTTTTTTATCTTATTGAGCAAATCATTACAATCAATATAGTATAATTATTATTATTATTTATGTAGCAGATACCATTATTCAAGGAGACTTACAAAGCAAGTTTTAATACATACAAGAATGAAGGTGCAAGCATCAAAAGTAACAGAGAACAAGTGAAAAACTGAGCACAAGGTAAAAGAACTACTATATAATTATAGACAAGAAACAGTATTCCAAACTCTTCATCAGTGCGACAGCAGTTATCCTGTAGGAGACAAACTAAGCAGTTCCAAAATATTTATTGAAACGGTGTGCTTTCAAAAGACGCCTAACATGAGTAAATTGAGTGCAGTTCAAATGGTCTATGGGATAGTTTTGGATAGTTCTATAGTTTTGGAGTATGACGAGAGAAACATTGTGCAGTCTTAGCACATCTGGCTAAAGGAGGATGGTTGGCAGAGGCAAAACTGAGACTTCTTGAAAGGACAAAAGGAGAGATAAAGGACTGGCAATACTGAGAAGCATAACTATTCAGAAATCTGTAATTCAAGACAACTGTTTTAAATTGGATCTGCAGCAGCAGGAAGCTAGAGGAGAGACCATAGCAGAGGAGTTGTAGGAGTGAAACGAATAACAGAGGACAGCAGCTGCATTCTGGAGAGCAGGAGAGGTCTGATGGCAGCTGAAGAAAGCCCCGGCAGAACAATAATCCAGACATGATAGAACTAGTGCCTGAACATGGAGTTGTGTGGCATTATTAATGAAGAAGGGCCTTCAATTCTCTGAATATTATAAAGAAAGAAATGACAGGATTGAGTCATTGAAGATATCCATTCAATGAATGAAAGTGAGGAGTCCAGAGTCACACCAAAATTCCTGACCGTGACTGATGGTGAAACAGTAACATCTTCAAGGGCAAGGCTTAGAGACAAATCTAAGGAAGGAGAATCGGAGGGCAAAATATTTGACTTTGGTAAGTTTAAGTTGATGATCATTCATCCATGATGAGATGGTGAATAGACAGCTGGAGATCTGGGCTGAAACCGATGGATTGTAAGAGGGAAATGAGAGGAAGATCTGTGGATCAACAGCATGACATTACCTAACGAGCACTTGTAGAGAGGAAAGAGAAGTGGACACAGTACTGATCATCTCGGCACACCTGTAGAAAGCTTCTGTGAAGAAAACAAGGAATTAGCCTAGGAGTCACAAAAGGATTGGTCTGAGAGGTAGGACTTGGTCCAGTCCAAAGCAGAACTATTAATACTGAGTTAATCAAGAGAAGAGATAATTAGGAAGTGGTTAAGAGTACAGAAAGCTAATGGAAGTTCAATGAGGATAAAGACAGAGAAGAAAGAAGCAGCAGAAGCATTAGTGACTGAACGCAGGGCAGTCTTAGTATGGAATCCAAATTGAAGCAGATCTAGTAGACTGAAAGAGAGTATTTGTGGACTGTGTGCTCTAGTGGAATGGCAGAGGGGAGACAGGATGGTAATTCTAAATGGCAGAAGGATTGAGAGAGGTTTTCTTGAGAATAGGAATTACACGGGACTTCTTGAAATCGGTTATGATGATAGCAAAGGTCAGTAAAGTCTGAAAAAGGGAAGAGATGTAGGGGATCAAGGACAGAACCATAGACTGGAGAAGACATGCACAGGTTGTTGGTCTGGGCATACAAAGCAAGCCAGAAATATCGGAGTTATTCACAGCAGAGAATGCTGGGGAAAAAACAGAATGGTTAAGTGAACTGTCAGGGGATATTTTTGAGGTTTTGAATGGTTTTTGGATATTGGTGAAGAGAGGAAGGAAGCAAAATCGTTAGCAGAGAAGGACAATTGCTTTCAAGCAGCATGTAGACTTAAGAGAGACTTGAAAGTAGAGTAAAAGCTTCAGGTATTTCTTTCAGACAATGAAATTAAGTTATGAAAGAAGGATTTCTTTGCAGATAGCAGAGAAGACAGTGGATTATTGGAAACCATACTCCTTCACACACTTCTCAACTTGTGGCCATCTCTTTGTGATGCCTTTCAGCACATGTGAATGATCAAGGTCCATGACTCCTGCGTCTTTGTCCATTTCACTGCACTCAGAATTTTAACTCCCCTGTCCAGCTCCTGTTATCCACCTGGATGTCACTCTCATGCAGACTATTTGCTGTTATCTCCTACTGCCAAAAACGTTGGATTCCAGATGTATGCTGTATATATAGGGGCAGCAGAGTGGCACTGCAGCCTCACAGCAAGTAGACCAGGATTCACATCTAAAGTGCTTCCTTTGTGGAGTTTGCATGCTCTCCCTTTGTTTGCTTAGATTTCCTCCTTGTGCTCTGGTTTCCTCCCACAGTCCAAAGACATACAGATTATGTGGATTGGCAATGATAAATTGGTCCTAGTGTGTGTGTGTGTGTGTGTGTGTGTGTGTGTGTGTGTGTGTGTGTGTGTGTATGTTCACCCTGAAGTGAACTGTCACTCTGTCTACGCATTGTTCCAGTCTTGCGCCCAAAGCTTTCTGGGATAGGCTCCAGTTTCCCAAAGACCCTGCAAAGAACAAGTGGTCTTGGAAAATGAACAGAGGGCAGTTTTAAACTGGACCAGTATGAATGAGAGTGCTTAGCAATGTTTCTAGGTTTGAGTGTAGCTGCCAGTATAGGCTCTATGACGCCCCCCCCCCCCCCCAAAAAAAAAAAATGATCACAAAATGAATGGATGAATGGCCAAAGGTATATATCAGACAAGTACTTTAGGAAATTAAACTTATTTATGCTACTAAGCTAAATATAACAAAAATAAAATCCAACATATAGATTAGCCTAAATTACTGCATAATGTGTCACTCCTTAAACTTTAGGAAATACTTATTTACGCTACTAAGCTAAATGTAACATAAATAAAATCTAACATAAATATAGATTAGCATCTTGCCTGAAGAAGGGGCTTGAGTTGCCTCGAAAGCTTGCATATTGTAATTTTTTTAGTTAGCCGATAAAAGGTGTCATTTTGCTTGACTTTTCACTATGTAGATTAGCCTAAATTACTGAATAATGTGTCACTCCTTTGAGTAAGCTTGCTGTATTTACAGTGACCTTAGTGTTAAATAGGAGAACGGAGTTGTATAGTATTTATGGCACAACAGAGGCGCCACCGTTTGCACTGATTACACTTTCCTTGATCAAAGGAAACATTACAAAACCCACAAAAGTATTACTGTCACACTATGATTAAGGGAAAAAAAAATCCAGTTTCTTGGTAACTCTCGGACAAATTAGGGGAATTCTAAAGTGCAGCGGGCAGCCAATCAGCGTGAAGGTAAACAAGTGCGTGTCAGGGCGCTGTAGTAACTTCTGTCTACTTCTGCTGTGTATGTGACTGGGATTAGAACGCAGAGGAAAAGGAGCAAAAGTTGTGGACGAAAGGTATGTATATAAACATTCATACTTACCAAGAAAGTGAGTTTCACCGCAGTGTCGCAGTGCAATTCGATCTTCGTGCTGCTTTTTATCATGGTTTTAGTAATAATTTGGGTTGTTATAAACAGTAATATCAACAGCTTTTTGAGACATAAAACAATTCAGACATATGCGAGGCCGTATATGCTACACAACGTTGGACACATTGTTGTAAAATCAGATTTTTGCTGTTATTCCAAGCTGGCTGCGTCAATCTTCGCAGCAAGTGCACTGCATTCTGCACAGCTTTGTTACTGTAACGCAGTAGTGTAACATTTACTCAGCTAAAGACGAATTTAAAAACATATAAAGTGTTCTAATAAAGACTTGCGCACGTATTCTCTTGCTTTCGTCCATCCATCCATCCATCCATTTTCCAACCCGCTGAATCCGAACACAGGGTCACGGGGGTCTGCTGGAGCCAATCCCAGCCAACACAGGGCACAAGGCAGGGAACCAATCCTGGGCAGGGTGCCAACCTACCGCAGCTCTTGCTTTCGTTATGGTCCCAAATGCGGTGAAGATTAAGTGTCAGAATTAAATAGACATGCAAATGCGCTTATTTTTCTTTGACTTGCCGCACGTGTATTAGTGACATCAAGCAGTCTCTTAGAAACACGATCTGTATTTTTGTTCTCAGTAATATATGGCCTTATGTAAAATTCATATTTGTGAAATAAGGTCTTAAGGGAAAAATGTTTATATTTTCTTAATAATGTGATGATGAAAGATACTAATTATTTCTTATTTATAGCATGTCTGTTACAATATATTTCTGAAGCCCTGAAAAGACTACATACACTATATGGATAAAAATATATGGAGACCCCTCCAAATTACTGAGTTCAAGTGCTTCTTTTGTACCCATTGTTAGAAAGTGGCATAAAATCTAGCACTTAGCCATGAAATTTCCATTGGCAGTAGAATGAGTCATACTGAAGAGCTCAGTACCTAAGAGTGGCACTGCTATAGGATGCCACCATTGCCACAAGTCAGTCATTTCCTAACCGCTTAGTCCTGAAAAGGGTCGCAGAGGGTGCTATAGGTTATACCAACTAGCATAGGGTGCAAAGCAGGAGCAAAATCTGGACAGGGTGCCAGATCTGCCCTGCTTAATTGTGTTATTATCGTAAAGTGGAATTGTCGAGGAGCAACAACAGCCCAGCCACAAAGTGGTAAACCACACAAATTCACAGAGTGGTGTACAGAGTACTAAAGTACATAGCGGGTAAAAACCCCTGCTGCATCACTCATCATAGAGTTCCAAATTGATTCTGTAAGCAATATCAGCACAAGAACTCTGCATCAAGAGGTTCATGAAATGGGTTTCCATGGTCAAGGAGCTGCACATAAGCCTAAGATCGCCATGCACATTACCAAGCGTTGACTGGAGTGGTGTAAAGCATGCCCCCTTTGGTCTCTGGAGTGGTGGAAACATGTTCTCTGGAGTGATGAATCATGCTTCAATATCTGCCAATCAGATGGATGCCTCTTGGTTTGGCAGATGCCAGGATAATGCCACCTTCAGGACTGCATAGTGCCTAATGAAAAGTTTGGTGGAAGAGGGTTAATAAATTTGGTTCTGTGTTCAGAGTTTGGACTACACTCTTAAAAGTAATGGTTAATTAATGGATCTGTACTGAGTTGTGTGGTTCCTTGTAGTTCCTCATTGCTTGACAAAGAACTACTCATGCTGGGACGGGTTGTTTGCATTTGAAATTGACTCTTTGGACTTTGAAAATGTTCCTAATATGTAGATGAAACAGAAATATTTAATGTATACTAGGCTACCTAGCAGGATGCTAAAAGATCAGGAAAACCTGAAATTAGCCTGTGTTTTTTGTATGTAGCAAGAGTCCTTTTAAAAATCATAAGCTCACTAATATTTTACAAATCTGTCATTTACTCATGGTGATTTTTGAGCCTGTAATAGATTTAAATAAATAAACATTCTTTCCGGTATTTTCTTGTGGAAGGTTCTTTTGAGGACCAAAAATGTATACCCAATGGCATCCCTCTGCAGAACTACTTTCACACCTTTGTTTTTAAGACTGTAGGCCCCTTGGTTCCAGTGAAGGGTCCTGTTAATGTTACAGCACACAAACATTTTAAACAGTTGTGCTTTTCCAACTTTGTGGTAACAGTTTAGGAAAGGCCCTTCTCTGTTCCAGCAAGACTAGACCCTTGTGAATAAAGCTGGGTCCATAAAGATATGGTGTGATGAGGCTGGTGTAGAGGAACTTGAGTTACCTGCACAGAACCCAGACCTCAACCCTATTGAACACCTTTGGGATAAACTGGAATGCTGACTGTGAACCAGGTCTACATGTCCAGCATCAGTGCCTAACTTCTCAAATGCTGTTTTGACTGAATGGGTACAAATTCCCACAGACACATTCCAACATCTTGTGGAAAGCCCTCCCAGAAGAGTGAAGGTTGTTATAGCCACATAGTGGGGGGTCAACTCCATATTAATGCCCATGGTTTTAGAATGGAATGTCCAGTAAGTTTATATAGATCTGATGGTCAAGTGTCCAAAAGCTTTTGGCCTTATATTTATTATATTTGACCTTATTATTATTATTTTGATTATTCAAATTTGTATTCTTCCACTGTGTTTAATCTCAAACTCTATTAAGTTTCACAAGTTCTGATTGTATTAATAATTATCCAATATACTTTGTTCCTTTATAATTTTTTTCATCATTTTTGAGGCAAGTGTAACCCACCTTACAGACAAGTGTCTGTGTGTCTGAGTATCTGTACGTCCATCTGGTATATATATATATATATATATATATATATATATATATATATATATATATATATATATATATATATATATATATATATATCTGTTATGTGCCTTTTGGTATGAAAATTGTAAAAGCAGTGCTAATGTTTGAGATGTGCCATCTGTTGAAGTGAAAAATGCAATGTATTTTATTACTAAATGCATTACAAAATACATTCCAATAGTTGGAGTCTGCATACTACAGTTTTACAGAATATTTAAAAAGGGTTGAAGTCTTAACCACTATCACAGGGGTCCCTGGCTATGTCAAGAACAACATGGCAGTGCAGTTAATGAGCCTAATAGGAGCAGCAAAAGAAGTTAATGAATCTAACAGGAGCAGCACAAGAACTTAATGAACTTAATAGGAGTAGCACAAGAAGAGAGAAAAGCTGAATGATGAGGGAAAGAATAAAATCAAGAACATTCTAGCAAGGAATTCGTAGCGAGGTTATAACAGAGTAAGGGAGACAACAAATAATAGGAAACATGCCAAAGTAAAACTCTGTCAGGTGCACAACAGCAAACCTGTTAATTCTGTTTAAGGATGCCAGTGGCAGCTGTAAGAGAAATGAGTAGCACAATTTTAAATATAATTTGATATCAAGGAGGAATTGAGGTTTCAAGGCTAAAGGGTATGTCCTATTCTGAGAGGTTCAGGGAATTAAACCTCTTTAGTCTTGAGGAGAGGAGGATGCTTGGGGACCTTTTTCAGGACTTCGGAATTCTCAAAGTCAATCCAGGACAATTATTTCACCTAAATAGTGAATCTCTTACTCAAAGGCACCAGTGAAAATTAAAGTGGAAGAATATTTAAAATTACTGGGATTAAATATAGGGCAGGATGGCAGGTATCACAAAAACTTAGTAATTCTGCAAATTCAAATTTTTCTATTATGCAGATTTCTCAGACTTTTATTTAGTAAGCCGTTTCTCTTGTTTGTTGTAAGAATATTCAGTGTCTTTTTAAAATTACTGTTTTATAATAGTTCATAATTTTTTTAAATAGGGATTTATTTATTTTTTTCATTGTCTGCATTTCACCTAGGGCTCATGCATAGGGTATCACCTACTTATTGTAGTTGCTCTTGACATGCAGCTGCTGAATTCAGGAATCGGCTGTTCAGTGGAGCTGTGCAAGTGTGTAGCAAGAGTCATAGACTGTGTTTAAACTGTACTTCAGAAGGAACTTAACTAACTTTGTAAAACTGTAGGCTAAAAACAGGCTGAAGCATAATCTTCCACTCAAATGATACAAAAATTGAGGAAATTTGCTTGGATTGTTTAGTGAATTTGTGTTCATTTTTTGTTTATCTGACAAAATGACCTTCGCCAGTTCCTGACTGTGTCATCACAGTTAGAGACACTCAAAATCCTCATTTTTTATATAGCACATTTTCATACAAATAATGTAGCTCAAAGTGCTTCACATGATGAAGAAAGAGAAAAAAGACAAAATAAGAATTAAAATAAGAGAACACTAATTAACATAGAATAAAAGTAAGGTCCAATGGCCAGGGAGGACAGAAAAAACAAACAAAAAAAAAAAACTCCAGACGGCTCGAGAAAAAATAAAATCTGCAGGGGTACCAGGCCACGAGACCACCCAGCCCCCCCTAGGCATTCTACCTAACATAAATGACATCAATCAGTCCTTATTGTAACATATTAAGATATCTTGAAAAGCAAATGCAGGTGTTTTGAGACATGTGAAAATGTATTTGAGATATCCTGAAATGCATCTGAGATATCTAAAAATGTATTACAGATATCTTAATCTCTTTGGCTTACCATAGGCAATATGGAATGGAACCATGCAACTTAAGAGATCACTTGTACATTAAGCAATTAGACAATTTAATGGTAGACTTTTACCAATAGTATTTGACATTTATTTTTAATGCACATTACTACATTAATTTAACTTGACCTTGATATTACTTATAAATAAATGCCATTGCCTGTGACTAAATTAAAATTTCAATTTCATTTATACTGTATAATAGAAATTGGTCAGATTAAGAATCTAAATAGATGTAATTTGTTCACTATCAGGTATTTTTGAATTACCGTATATACTGTATAATAAATTCCCACGTTCTGAGACATTTCATTAGTAGTGTGTAAGTTACTAATGTTTATTAAAGATTTAATGCTTATTATTAACTGAACTTTGTTGATGCACATAAATGACTGTATGATGTTTACAATTTAAGCAAATCCTACAAATGTGAGCATGGCCAACCCTTGCTGCCTGCCCATACTGCCATGCCAGGAGGTACAAAACATCTGCTTGATCCAAACCAGCTCCGGTCCTTGCCTTAGAGGTTACTTCAGGAACAAGCAAGTATCCATCAAACTCCTGAGCATCCACAGCGTGTATCAAAGGTAAGGAAATGGAAAGAGTGTTAAAATGCATATTTATATTTATCTCAGGGCCACTTATGTTAGTGTCTTGGTAGCCAGGTATTTTTGTCCTTTTCACCAGTAGAAAAAAAAACCTTAAATGCTTTGATATATAGTTAAGTTTTCCTCAACATATTTTTATTATTAACAACTCTGGATCTGAACTCTGTGCCTGTATTCTTCATGGGCATAGCTATTTTAGAGTGGGATCACTGGGATGATGTGTGTTACTAAGGAACATGATTACATGCTATGTGACACATGATGTAATGGTGGCCATTTTATAACAAATGGCCATTCAGTCTGAAATGCATGCAAACTTTGTTGAAAATTAAAGGAAAGAATTTGTAAAATAAGCAGTTTTCTGTTATTGATTATTAGATGTATTTATTAAATATCCTTAAACTTCACAAATAATTTTTTGGACCTTTATCTTATTTTGGCTACATCCTATTACCTTTCCGTAATATCCCTTAAATTTCTGCCATTCAATTTATTTATTCAGTCAGTCTGGAATTTTAATGGAATGCTCTTGATGGTCAGGACATTAGCCCCTGTGACCCTGTATTGATTGTAATGAGGACGAATGAATAATTAATAACTGTCAATTGCTGTGTGACAGAGGGGAACAGATTCATGTGCACAAATCTGCAAATCTCTCTAGCTCTTATGGTAATGAAGTTAAAATTTTTAGAAAAAGCCTTTTTTACTTTCTTGTATACGAAGTATTGGGAAAGTACTGAAATCCTCTAAAAATTCCATTTTGAGATTTGGATGAATCTTGAAGTTTGAGACCTTCGAAAATACCATTTTTGGAATTATGTCTGTGTGTGCGTGTGAATGCGTGTGTGTGTGTATATAAACATGATAACCTGAGTACGCTTTCATTTAGGTCAACCAAATTTTACATACAAGTATTAGGTACAACACATAGATTTTTGTCAACTTTTGGGCTATTTCTGTTAACCGGAAGTGGTACTTTACCTTTTATTCATGCAGCTGCAGAGTCCAATTTATTCAACTTTACTTTTATAATAATTGTTCAATATATTATTAATTTGATTGGTTGTTGAAGGTTATTTAATGTACATAAAATAAAAATAAAATAAAAATATAATCATTGTTTTGCGGTTTACTCCTCAAATATCCATCCCCATATCTGAGTATACGAGAAAGTCCAGGGGAGACCACTCCCGATTTTTTCTTAACTATGTGGGAAAAGTAGCTAGCAAAGGACCATCCCTACCCTTAAATTGGCTCGAACACAATAAGCTACAGTGGTGTAGCAACCATGGACAGTGGGCAGAAAATCCCACGAGCTGCAAAACCTGGGGAGACCCCTAAACACCTTCCTTTTTTTTTTTTAAAAAAAAAATTCCCACCATTTCACATTTTCCATCCCATGCAGCGAGCGTGTGTTATCAGGATTGCGACCAGTGATTTGAAAGTGTACAGTTTCAAATGGTTAGACCAATGACTGTTCCTGTTGCAAGTTTTAATAGCAGCTGTCATTGGTCATACAGTATGAAACTGTATGCTTTCAAATCCCTGGTCACAATCCTGTCCTTGAAAAAATAGAGGGAAGCTGATTAACAGTGTAAATGACTGGGGAGCAAGCCAACCAGCAACACACTGTGATACAAGTCTAAAATTTGGTTAACAAGTAAGACATCTGTGCAATGCAGAATACAAAACAACAGTGAATTTTCTCTTGCACTGGGGCCAGTCTTCTGTGAAATTTTATGAATATGTTTATGTTTGTTACCTAACACATGAAAAGGCATTATAGGTAATGCTTTAATGGAACATGATAGTCATGTTGGAAGGTGCAACTAAAGTTCTGGACAAGGTGGATCCATGTGTATTGTTGATAGAAGACAGCAAAATTCATAACAAGGTGGATCCATGGGTTGTAAGTTCTTATGTTTGTATTGCTTCTAGTAGCTGAAACAGTCTAAGTGAGGTATGATAAATTCTGCTTGTGTATTTGCACAGGCCAGCTCTGTATGTTCTGTTTTTTGTTTTAATTAAAGTGAGTTATTCACTTATTTTATAAACACATAACATTGTCAGCAGTGCAGTAAAGACAATAAGTTCAATACATAAGTATGCTCAGCCCACCGAGACACATTCATGGTTGAGCGATCTCTGCACATAGGTTATAGTTTTTTTTGTGTAATATTACAGTAACATTTCTAAATTGTAAATATTGCCATGTAAAATATAGAAAGTAATAAATTTACCTGATATAATACAATTCAATGTATGCTTTCTGTCATTAATATTACCAAACATTTTAATGAAATGCTTCGATGGTGGTGGAGGATGCCGGTCAGGCCTGGTAGGCCCAAACGTGTTGTAAGGGTCTGCTGGGAACGTCTGGCAGAGCCCCCTGTCAGAAGTAGCTTCAGCTCCCACCTCTTTGACCATGTCCCGAGGGAGGTGACATTGAGTCCGAATGGGCCATGTTCCGTGCCTCTATTGTTGAGGCGGCTGACCGAAGCTGTGGCCGTAAGGTGGTCGGTGCCTGTCGTGGCAGCAATCCTCGAACCCGTTGGTGGACACCGGCGGTGAGGGATGCCGTCAAGCTGAAGAAGGAATCCTACTGGTCCCTTTTGTCCTGTGGGACTCTGGAGGCAGCTAATAGGTACCGGCAGGCCAAGCGGAATGCAGCTTCGGTGGTTGCTGAGGCAAAAACTCGGGCATGGGAGGAGTTTGGGGAGGCCATGGAGAACGACTTTCGGACAGCTTCGAGGAGATTCTGGTCCACCGTCCGACGTCTCAGGAGGGGAAGCAGTGCAGTGTCAACACTGTATATGGTGGGGATGGTGCGCTGCTGACCTCGACTTGGGACGTTGTGGATCGGTGGGGGGAGTACTTCGAAGACCTCCTCAATCCCAATAACATGCCTTCCAATGAGGAAGCAGAGCCTGGGGACTCGGAGGTGGGCTCCCCCATCTCTGGGACTGAGGTAACCGAGGTGGTCAAAAAACTCCTTGGTGGCAGGGCCCCGGGGGTGGATGAGATACGCCCGGAGTTCCTAAAGGCTCTGGATGTTGTAGGTCTGTCTTGGTTGACACATCTCTACAACATCGCATGGACATCAGGGACAGTGCCTCTGGATTGGCAGACCGGGGTGGTGGTCCCCCTCTTTAAGAAGGGGGACCAGAGGGTGTGTTCCAACTACAGAGGGATCACACTCCTCAGCCTCCCTGGAAAAGTCTATTTGGGGGTTCTGGAGAGGAGGGTCCGTCGGATAGTCGAACCTCGGATTCAGGAGGAACAGTGTGGTTTTCGTCCTGGTCGCGGAACAGTGGACCAGCTCTACACCCTTAGCAGGGTCCTGGAGGGTGCATGGGAGTTCGCCCAACCAGTCTACATGTGTTTTGTGGACTTGGAAAAGGCGTTCGACCGTGTCCCTCAGGGAATCCTGTGGGGGGTGCTCCGGGAGTATGGAGTACCGGACCCCCTGATAAGGGCGGTTCAGTCCCTGTACAACCGGTGTCAGAGCTTGGTCCGCATTGCCGGCAGTAAGTCGAACCCGTTTCCAGTGAGAGTTGGACTCCGCCAGGGCTGCCCATTGTCACCGATTCTGTTCATAACTTTTATGGACAGAATTTCTAGGCGCAGCCAGGGTGTTGAGGGGGTCCTGTTTGGTGCACTCAGGATTGGGTCACTGCTTTTTGCAGATGATGTTGTCCTGTTTGCTTCATCAGGCCGTGATCTTCAGCTCTCTCTAGATCGGTTCGCAGCTGAGTGTGAAGCGGCTGGGATGGGAATCAGCACCTCCAAATCCGAGACCATGGTCCTCAGCCGGAAAAGGGTGGAGTGCCCTCTCAGGGTTGGGAGCGAGATCCTGCCTCAAGTGGAGGAGTTCAAGTATCTCGGGGGTCTTGTTCACGAGTGAGGGAAGAATGGAGCGTGAGATCGACAGGCGGATCGGTGCGGCATCCGCAGTGATGCGGGCTCTGCATCAATCTGTCGTGGTGAAAAAGGAGCTGAGCCATAAGGCAAAGCTCTCAATTTACCGGTCGATCTATGTTCCTACCCTCACCTATGGTCATGAGCTATGGGTAGTGACCGAAAGAACGAGATCGCGAATACAAGCGGCTGAAATGAGTTTCCTCCGCAGGGTGTCTGGGCTCTCCCTTAAAGATAGGGTGAGAAGCTCAGTCATCCGGGAGGGGCTCAGAGTAGAGCCGCTGCTCCTCCGCATCGAGAGGAGTCAGATGAGGTGGCTCGGGCATCTGATTAGGATGCCTTCTGGACGCCTCCCTGGTGAGGTGTTCCAGGCACGTCCAACCGGGAGGAGGCCCCGGGGAAGGCCCAGGACACGCTGGAGGGACTATGTCTCCCAGCTGGCCTGGGAACGCCTTGGGATTCTCCCGGAAGAGCTAGAAGAAGTGGCCGGGGAGAGGGAAGTCTGGGCATCTCTGCTCAAGCTGCTGCCCCCGCGACCCGACCTCGGATAAGCGGAAGAGGATGGATGGATTTTAATGAAAATAGGTGCCCACTCAATAAAAAACCCCATGTAACATTACTTTTAAATTATTTTGCATTAAATATTGTCGCAGCTGGCAGAGGCTACGGAGGTGCGGGGAACTCCAACCAAAGGGGCACGAAGACCTCGGAGAGGGTGCCAAAAGAGTAGGTCCCAGGGTGCCGGATCGGACCCTGGAGCCTCAGGATTAGGACCCACTTCGGGGATGAGCTGCCCTCATGGGACGAGTTGCTCCGCCCTACGGGTCTTCGCTGGTGGTGGGGCAGTGTCGCAGGTGGCTGAGGGGGAGACCCAGCCGGGACACCCTGGTGGACCAGAAGAGGGCTTTCGCCCGCCTCAGACCACATGGGGGCGACCACCCTGGTTGCTATGGGGACCATGGGTACAGAGCTTTGAAGCTCGACCCTATAGGGGCCCGTGGTCACCGCTAGGGAGCACCACGATGCCTTGGGAGCCCTGGACCTCAGCACTTTCGCCACACCTGGAAGAGGAGCAGGGACACACGGAGTGCTTCCGGGTACGCAGCTGGCACTTCTGCCACACTGGGGAGTGCCGGTGGAAGATTGCCGGGAAGAAGCTAGAGCACACCCGATGTGTATAAAAGGGGCTGCCTCCCTTCATAGAGAGGAAGACAGAAGAGGTCTGGGGGGAGGCAGGAGGTGGCCTGAAGGAGACGCCATTGTATCGTGTGTTGGCCAGGACGGAGACTTTTGGGGTTGTGAGTACTTGTAAATATGGAGCACATTGACAATAAACGTGTGTGGGGTGAATACAACGTGTCTGCCTGTCTGTGTCCGGGTCATATTCCACAATAACCATTCAGTTAAATACTGCAAATAACCTACAGAACATTTTACCCATTTTAGCTTATTTATGTTTCTGAAATGATATGTTTATCTTGGCATCCTCTTACGCAAAAATTAAATACTTAGAGTACAAAAACATATTTTAAAGAAACTCTATTTTCTTATCAGACTAGGGGGCTCCGCCCCCTGCTCGCTTCGCTCGCCAACCCCTGGTGTTGGGAATGACAAAGAGCGTGATGTATGAATGAGATATAGAATAGTGTGAAGGTGTAGATGATGCAAATAGAAAGCAAACAATAAAGTGTGTGGCACAGTGTAAAGGTTTATTGGAAAATTTCTTTGTACACGCTGTTTAAGTGTAAAAGGTAATTCCAGCTCAGAACTTGTAAGGTCAATGAAGATGGTTATTGTTGTGATCAGAGTCAAGTTTGTCAGAGCTTAGAAAGAGTTGTGTCTCTCCAGGAAGTAATGGAATGACTTGGGTATTTATGTTTTCCACATTAATATTTTTTGGACATAATATAGTGCGTTGTGTTAAAAGGGGCATTTGGTCTAATGAGATTGCTGTTCCAAATTTGTCTGTAACTAAGTCGTCGCAGATAAAGGCTTGAGGAATTGTAATAATATGTGGCTGAAGTCCATCTGTATTGGTGAGTGTACCATCTCTCAGTTGTAATAAGCAATTGTTATGATCTGGTTCTGGACATCGCATCTTTTTTACTAACTGTATCTTTTGAAAGCAATGCCAATTGTGTGCGTATTTTAAGGTGCACTGAACAATAGCTGAGTGCATGGCATCTGGAAGAATAGCTAATCACTGTCTAAAATCTCCTCCTCATAAAAGTACCTTTCCTCCAAATCGAATATTATTATTCATAAACGTTTGTAGAAGTTTATGAATGGTGTTGAGTAAGTGACTTCATGCCATTGTACATTCATCAATAAACAACATTTTTTCAAGACGGATGTCACGTGCAGTGCCACCGTTAATGTTCATAGTGGATACCGATTTGTAGGATCTAATGCAGTTGATAAATATTTCACTTTCAGGTACATCGTCAGTTATAAGCTTCTGTAGAAATTCAGGATATGAATGTAAAGGAGGCAGTCTAATTTGACCCTTTTGACAACAACGTGTAAATGTATTACTTGTATTGCCAGTTGTTTCTTCAGGGAAGTGAACTGAATGACAATGATTGCAAATGACATTCATTAATCCGAATGAATTTTCCTGGTGTATGTTTTGCTTGTGCCGTTTGAGAGGCGCGTTGTTGCATGTGTAGTATTTGGGACGTGTTGTTTTGGAGCTGTAATCGATTTGCCTGTGCTGTGTGAGAAGCCCGTTGTAGCCTTCGCTGCCGTTAACATGTTTTGCTTGTGGTGTTTTGAGTGCCGCGTTGTTGCATGTCCATTATTTGTGACGCGCTATTTTTGATTTTTAATTGATTCGCCTCCGCTTTGCGCAAAGTCCGTTTCACTCTATGTCGTGCATTGTTTGTATCGTGCCTTGTCCGTTTTTGTATGTCGGTCAGTTGAGCTTTCTGCTTTTGGAGTCTTGCTTGCTTGTTTTCTGGCCGGTCATATGCGCGTTGCTTTGCTCCCTTTTTTGTATGTCTGAGACGCGAGCTCTTTCTTTTGAAATCGTGCTTGTTTCGATGCAGCACTTTGAGACGCGCGCTGTAGGCATCTACGTTCAATGTGTCTGTTCATTTGGGCACGTCTCTGTAACGGGGTTACTTGAGCTTTGCGTTTTTTGATCCGAGACATTTTTTCTCACGTATTTTCCGAAGCGCATTGTATGCGCCGCCGTGTCTTCTTTTTGTTTCATTCGTGTTCGTGTGTTTGGTCCCGTTATCCGATCCGAACCGTTTTGTACCCGTGACCGTGTATGCATGACTTGTTTGTTCCTCAGCGTGCGAAATATGTATAAGTATTAAGGAGGATCGCACTCACTGTTAATATGGAGCCTTTTCTCCAGTTGAACGGTTAATAGTGCTTTATTTTAATGAGATCCACCTATGCTGCCTAGTGTGAAGGTTTTGAGATGACGTATGTTTAATATGGACGTTTCCTTTAAATATGTGGCATTGGGTGTCACTTCTTATTGATTTGGGGGGGGATTGTTGTTGCGCGAGCCTCTTCTTTCTTTTTGTGTTCCTGTGTCTTGTTTGAATCCCCCTCTTTGTGTGTGTCCCATCCCTTGCTTGTAGGGTCTGTGGGGCGGTTTTGTGTTCTTTTTTTTGACTTCCATGGGCTTGTTGAATCTCCCTCTTGGTGTGTGTCCCGTCCCGTCCCGTCCCGTGCCTGTAGGGTGTGGGGGGGTGTGGTCGTGCCTTGCTGTTGTGCGCTCGTCTGTTCTTTTTTTTTGGTGTGTTTAATTTCGTGTGCAATGTGTTTCGTGCTTTGCCCGCGTTTGACTACTTTTTTATGTGCCTTTTCCTTTTTTCGGTGCTTGTTGCGACTCATTTCTGTGACTCCTTTTTGTATGTGCTCACTCCTTTTTTCTGTGGTCTTGTCCGCCTCTCGCGGCCCCTCATCCGCCTTTGTCGCCCTCTTTTGTCCGCCTTTCTCCGACTCTCGCGGACTGTTTTTGCGCCTGCGCCTCTCGCGGCCCCTCATCCGCCTGTCTCGCCCTCTTTTGTCCGCCTTTCTCCTCATCCGCCTCTCTCGCCCTCTTTTGTCCGCCTTTCTCGGCTCCTCAGCCGACTCTCGCGGACTCTTTTTGCGCCTGCGCAGTACGTCCTTTTGCAGCTACGGCCCATTGCCGGATGTGCCTGCGTCCATCATCCGGTTTAGCATTCTCGGTTAGTAATATGGATATACCTACTTTGCATTAAGGTTGTTTTCCTTGATGTCTTTACACTTCTTTTCCTTAATATTCTATGGGGGGGCCTCAGTATTTTTTACCATGGGCCTCTGATGTACTAGCAATGCCACAGGTAAGACATGCAGTCATAGTGCAAAAAGTGGAAATGATGGGCGTGGTAAAATTTCTGAAATGTGAAGTCAATACAAACTTACAGATGTACAAGTAATGATGAGGAAAGAGACTAGAGGAAAAATGTAAAGCATTATAGGCTTGTTAGGTTAATGTCATGATTTTCCTATTTACAGCATGAAAACGAACACCTACTTTGGTATTAAGTTTTAGTAAGACAGGATTAGTGTGGCTCTGCGGAGTGTTTAAGCTTGAACATACAGGCAGCTGGCAAAATTAAGGGCATACAAGTTATTCTACAAATGTGTGATCAATGGAATAATTAAGAAATGAATATCCCACTTGGAAACACTCAAACAATGCACTTCTTTTTCCTTCTTACTGTCACAGAGTTCTTATGAAAGGTGTTCTGCACATTCATGCCATACACTCAGTACCTTGGGCCTCAGCATTAGCAAGCTGCTCAGTGGTTCTAGCTTTTAGCTTAACACTGAGCTGAGGTAGTGGATATTGTCGTTTTTCATGGCATAACAGTGTGTATGACTTTGTTTGGCAATCAGAACGTATGACTTTTGTTGTGATGAAAATGACCAGTTTACTGTAAAGACCTGAACAAATGTCAGATGTCACAAACAACAGCCTGTGTTCGTGGTGCCTGCATTGTGTATTCCACCATTGATTCACATTAGCAGATGTTGCCACGGTTCTTCTCCCATCACCAATGTTGCTATTTGAGAAAGACCTGAATCCCAATTACTTGGCCAAGGCAGCCCAAACCTATAATTCGTGGGTCATGTTACAAGTGTCAAGTTTAAAGCTCTCAATTAAGGCCCAAGACCTGAGGCTTCATGTATAAATGGTGCGTACGCACAGAAATGTTGCGTACGAATGTTTCCACGCTGAAATCGTGATGTATAAAACCTAAACTTGGCGTAAAGCCACGCACATTTCCACGGTACCTCATACCCTGGTGTACGCAATTTCTCCGCTCGGTTTTGCAGACTGGCGGCACCCAGCGTCAAAGCAATGTTACTGTTCCTGTGTGGTCACCCTTTCTTTCTTAGACCCACGTTCCTGACGCGGCTTTATAAATACACTGAAACTAACTGCATATTGTTTATTAGTGTAATGCATCTGATTGTAATTAACCTGCAGCAATATAATGGTCCAGGGAATAGCCATAGTATTCCAAATACCATAACTGCTTTAGCATTGTTCCTCTCACTGCACCTTCTTCTCCTTCTTCTTTCAGCTGCTCCCGTTAAGGGTTGCCACAGCAGATCATCTTTTTCCATATTACTCTCACTGCACCACTCAGAGTATTTATATCAGTGTATCTGAGTGGGGAATCACAGCAGCAGCTAATTGGAAAGAGAATTATCGGTATACAGCATGAAGCAGACGCTGCCTGAGCCACGGCAACAAGTTTCAGAGACTTTCCTGTACGGACTTCGCGGTTTAGAAAAAGTTTCATTCCAAGAACTATAAACGCACTCAATCAGTCCATCAAGTGCTCCTTGTAGAACTGTTTGTACTTATAAGTACAATTACCTCACTGTAAACTTGCACTACAGTTATAATATTGCACAACCTGCGCCACTTTATATAGCATGTATTTACATATGATGACGATATCATTTTTAAGATGAAATGCAGCAAAATATGTTGATTATATTATACAGATAAAACTTTAACTTCATTTAAATAATCTGTATTGTTAATAATTAAACATGTGAGGACACGGTGCCGTAGCGCTAGCTAGTTCAGGGATTGTTCCTGCATTGCGTTGTATTCTTGCTGGTGCTGACGCGACACTGGAAGAATAGACGGATAGAATAATTAAACATGTACTACGAAGATATTTCAATGTTCCTTAAAAGTTTTGAAGAATCGGCATTCTAAGCTTACAAATGGCTTCACGTCTATTACAGAGCTGATTGTGTGGCGATTGGGTATTTGGAGAAAGAAAAGTAAGGACAGGAATTGGAGGTTAGTATGTTTGAAAGAGACAGTACTTCTGTAATAAATTATTTCATCGAAGGTCGCACATGGCGCAGCAAGCCTCTTGCGTGAGACATGAACAAGCACTGCGCCACCGTGTTCCCATGTTTAATAACATGCTTTCATTCCTATCATCATGAAAAATACATCTCAGTATTTTAATTATTCAGAGAGCTGTAATATCACAAATGTAATAGATTATGTGTCCTGTCAGAGAAAGAGAAAGCCCGTTTCAGAAGCAGGTAGTGATTCACACACAGAGCACATAGAAGATCAAATACAGAACAAAGCATTTAACGTGCTACTTTAGTTACAATGGGATTTGAGAAACTAGTAAATTAAACGATTTTAAGATGAAGTTTATGATGTTCTACTTTAATGGCAAAATAAACTACGTGATTAAAGTGAAATTTCAAGATTAAAGTTGACATTTCGTGCTTTTTTTCCCACTGTGTGCCTATTTTTTTTGTCTGTACCCTAATAAGCTTTCATATGACACTCAGATGGTCCGCTACGAGTCGCCTTTTCACGGCGACTTTGATATGTGACTTCTTTTTTATTTCGGGCACTGTGCGACTTTGTGAACTTGAGCTTTCGAGTTTCTCCGACACTCTGTCACTTGATCAACTTCCTTTTGTTGATTATACCACTGTTTAAACAAACAAATAGTACGTTTTTCCTTTGCCTCCACTTGGTATTTGCTGAAATTCTTATATTTTCCCCCGTGCTTTTCCCATTGTCTTTTCACAGAAGGCTATTTATATTGATTTGCATATTCAATGAGGCGTAATTCTGGGAGGAGTTGGGGCGGGACAGAAGGCGCGTGCACGTGCGTTACTTTTCACGCTGATCGGGATTTATGTAGCGGAAGAACGTGGAAGTTTGCGTACGTACAGATTCCTGCATCTGGATTTTTCTGTGCGTATGCACATTCCTGCTTTTGTGCTTTCGCCATGTTATAGTGTGAGTTCAATGCACGGCGTTATACATGAGGCCCCTGGTGTTCCATAAGGTAGTGCATGACAGACGGATAAATCTTTACATTTTATATTATATACTGTATATATGTATACAGTCATATGAAAAAGTTTGGAAACCCCTCTTAATTGTTTGGATTTTTGTTTATCATTGGCTGAGCTTTCAAAGTAGCAACTTCCTTTTAATATATGACATGCCTTATGGAAACAGTAGTATTTCAGCGGTGACATTAAGTTTATTGGATTAAAAGAAAATATGCAATATGCACCATTAGACAGGTGCATAAATTTGTGCACCCCAACAGAGATATTACATCAATACTTAGTTGAGCCTCCTTTTGCAAATATAACAGCCTCTAGATGCCTCCTATAGCCTTTGATGAGTGTCTGGATTCTGGATGGAGGTATTTTTGACCATTCTTCCATGCAAAATCTTTCCAGTTCAGTTAAATTTGATGGCTGCCGAGCATGGACAGCCTGCTTCAAATCATCCCATAGATCTTCGATGATATTTAAGTCAGGTGACGGTGACGGCCATTCCAGAACATTGCACTTCTCCCTCTGCATGAATGCCTTTGTAGATTTCGAACTGTGTTTTGGGTTGTTGGAACATTCAACCCCTGCGTAACTTCAACTTTGTGACTGATGCTTGAACATTATACTGAGGAAATTGTTGATATTGGGTTGAATTCATCCGACCCTTGACTTTAACAAGGGCCCCAGTCCTTGAACTAGCCACACAGCCCCACAGCATGATGGAACCTCCACTAAATTTGACAGTAGTTAACAGGTGTTTTCTTGGAATGTGGTGTTCTTCTTCCGCCATGCAAAGCACTTTTTGTTATGACCAAATAACTCAATTTTGGTCTCATCAGTCCAAAGCACTTTGTTCCAAAATTAATCTGGCTTGTCTAAATGAGCATTTGCATACAATAAGTGACTCTGTTTGTGAGTGCAGAAAGGGCTTCTTTTTCATCACCCTGCCATGCAGATGTTCTTTGTGCAACTTGTTCTGAATTGTAGAACGATGTACAGGTACACCATCTGCAGCAAGATGTTCTTGCAGGTCTTTGGAGGTGATCTGTGGGTTGTCTGTAACCATTCTCACAATCCTGTGCATATGCCGCTCCTGTATTTTTCTTGGCCTGCCAGACCTGCTGGGTTTAACAGCAACTGTGCCTGTGGCCTTCCATTTCCTGATTACATTCCTTACAGTTGAAACTGACAGATTAAACCTCTGAGATAGCTTTTTGTAGCCTTCCCCTAAACCATGATACTGAACAATCTTTGTTTTCAGATCTTTTGAGAGTTGCTTTGAGGATCCCATGCTGTCACTCTTCAGAGGAGAGTCAAAGGGAAGCACAACTTGCAATTGACCACCTTAACTACCTTTTCTCATGATTGGACACACCTGTCTATGAAGTTCAAGGCTTAATGAGTTAATCCAACCAATTTGGTGTTGCAAGTAATCAGTATTGAGCAGTTACATGCATTCAAATCAGCAAAATTACAAGGGGTCCCAAATTTTTGCACAGCCAGTTTTTCACATTTGATTTAATTTCATATAACTAAATACTGCTTTACTAAAAATCTTTGTTCGAAAAGCACCCCAGTACTCCGATGTTCCTAGGAAATGAAAGACATACCACTGTTATCTTTTCTGTTGAAAGTAGAGTTAATTATTATGCAGGCTGAGAGAGGTTACCAAACTTTTTCATATGATTATATATATATATATATATATATATATATATATATATATATATATATATATATATTTATATATATATATATATATATATCCATCCATCCATCCATTTTCCAACCCGCTGAATCCGAACACAGGGTCACGGGGGTCTGCTGGAGCCAATCCCAGCCAACACAGGGCACAAGGCAGGAACCAATCCTGGGCAGGGTGCCAACCCACCGCAGATATATATATATATATATATATATATATATATATATGTATGTGTGTGTGTGTGTGTGTGTGTGTTTAACCAAGGTTAAATGACTCAATTTGGGCACTTAGGTGTGAATGCAGAAATAGAAAAAGTATAAGGTGTCTTATCTTATGACACTATGAAAGACTCACTCACTACATATTAAGAAGTGGTTAAGGTGGCATGTAATCTATATTTTTCTAATGTCATTGCTAATAATTGCCATAACCATAGACCAAAATGTATGATTTAAAATGATCAACAGCACTTTTAATCCTGTTTCCATTCATTGCTACCCTGTGGCTTCTTCTGAACTTTGCAATAAATTTTTGAACTTTTTTGTGGGTAATGTAAAGGCAATTAAACCCCAAATTACAGTGACCCATCTTCCTCTCCTGTGTCCTTAACTGTTTTAACCAGTTTGAGCCAGTGAACTTGACCACCTTAGGATAACAGATTAATCAGTTAAAACCTTCTTTTTCCCCTACTGATATATTTACCTTCGTTTTTTCTCAAAGAAATTTTTAATGTGGTAGGGGTCAAAGTTATTATAGTTAAGGAAAATTAAAATCAAAACTGAAACTATTAATAAAAAAACATTTTTGTAAACTGTGTCACAAGCCGTCTACTAAAGCAGATGGCCTGCTAGTAGTTCGGGACCGACCAGGACTGAGGGAAATAAGAGAGGCACAAAAGAGGCAGATGTTCAAAGAAAGGTAATTTTATTATTCCACGATAGAGAAAAAAAAACAATTGCTGATGTATATGGTTGCACAAAAAAAAAAAAAAAAATCCCATAACAAAACAAATCTAATTATGAAATGCAAAGAAGAAAAACAGAATATGTAAAATACAGAGGCTCTTACCCAGATATATACGCAATCACTTTTAGTTCATGTAAGGGTATCAGCAGCCTTAAAAAAAACCAAAACTGGAGTCTGTTTCAGCCCATGTCATAAATACAACACCTCAAAAAAAATCTCAGGAGCTGTTTTTGGTTCTCAGGAGCCTAAACAACTTAACATCAACCAACTACTCAGGCACTAGGCGACTCTTAGCCTGGCATACCTCATACACCCTAACCCTTCTTCTCATCTCTCCAAATGATCATCCACCATCTTGTGGCCACAACTGTACTTATAAAGGCTTCTTAATTCCTCTGGTCAGCTTGCCTTACCATATGGAGATACCATTTCGGGCCTGCCAGGGGAATCATACACCTCGAGCAAAAATCAAAGTATATGATAGCAAATTACACATAAATACTAAATAACAAAAATAAATATACATTTATATCTAACCTCGAGGTTACTAAGACACAAATGGAAATGTTACAGGACACCTACACTATTAATCCAAAATGAACTCCCCTATAGGTGTCTGTCAACTTTTTAGCTTCGGCGCCACCTTTAAAACACGGCTGGTAAATGTGGAATATTACGCGCAAGGCTTGTACCTGAAACAAATGGCGGAACATCTGATAATACTAATATTTTCAGATGTTCCGCCATTTGTTTCGGGTACATGCCTTGCGTGTAATACCTTGGTTCTTTCTCGGTCTACCATAGAAATTTTACTAAAACCTGGGTGAGTGTTTTAATTTTGAGAAGCAAGTTAATGCTGTTGTTCATACAAGTTTTGTATCAACTGTGATCTTTGACTAGGGTCAGACCCTTTTTATCCCATGGAATTAGTCAGAGAGTCCTTTCTCGAATGCGGCTGGTGCAGAATGCTGCTGCTAGGTGTCTCACTGGTACTCGCAAATGTGGGAACATTTCACCAGTGTTAGCTGCCCATCTGCATTGATTTAAAAATTTTAATGTTAGTTTATAAGGCTCTTAATGGACGTGCTCCTGCCTTTTAGTACGCTATACTCCCACCAGTGACCTTAGATGTGCCAATCAGCTCTTGCTTGCCACTCCATGCACTAGTTTAAAGCTGAAGGGTGATTGATCTTTTGCCATTGTTGCTCCGAAATTATGGAACAGTTTACCTCTTAACAGAAGAACATCATCATCTCTGACTGTGTTTAAGAGTAGGCTAAGAACCAATTTTTATTCAATGGCATTTTTGAGTTAGTTCTTTTATGTTTATTGTTATTATTCTTTTGTACAGCACTTTGGCTCAACAGCAGTTGTTTCAGATTTTGTTCTATATTAATAAATTGACATTGACACACTCATATACCTGGCCGGGACTCCAGCTGGATGGAAGGACAGGGGGAGATTGCATCTGCAAGGCACTACCTCCCCTGGGTCATTAGAGGGCAGCCCACCCAGGACAGCTGTGGTACCATGGATTCCCACAGGGCATGCTGGGAGTTGAAGTTAAGCACAGCCCTATTGAGTTCAGATGATGTCAGATGATGTAATTTCTTATTGAGTTGCACCTCTCCAGTATTGTCCCAGACACTAGGAGGATCAAGATGAGCATGCATTAAAATTGTCCTTGCGGTGGCCATGTGCTTTATTGAGACAATTGCCATAAGGTGTTTACTTATTTTGTCAGTTACCTGTATATATTTGTGGTTTGGGCTTGTGTATATTTGGAATATTTTAAAAGGACTAAGCACGCTTCCAAACCTCATTCCATGTGTTTTCCTAATGAAAACGTTTGCTTGTAGATTAGCTCTTGAAAGCAAGAATTTCAGTGTACTCTATGCATATACCCATAATAACTAGATGAACCTATAAACCTATATCAGATCACGTTATAAATAATAATAACACATATCTTACTTCCTTCTTGCATGTTTTTACTTAAATTTCATCAGCAATAATCATTTCTTTGCAGGAGATAGAGAGTTTTGTACTATGTTAAAAGCACATGTGTTTCAGAATTTTCTCAATGAATCACTTTTGGGTGGCTGGAAAAAAACAGCTGTAAATAAAATCATTGCCTACACACTTTCATATGAACACCTTTCCTTTATCAATGCAGTGTGTACTTGTATGCAGTGCACTTTGGGAGTTCAATGTTTCAGATCTTTCAAGGTTTTGTCTCCTGCCTTTATTATTAGGCTCCCTGTGTTACGAAATCCAACGTCCAGTTGGTTAAAAAAACTGAAAGCCTTATACAGTTTGCACAAGTCATACAAATAAAAGTCTGTTTACTGGGTAGCCTTTTTCCTGTAATACTTCAAATACTTTAGGCCACATATTTGGTAATAGTCATTAATTTGTTTAAAACCAGAAGTGGTCAGATTTATGATGTAAAGACTTTGCCTCAATGCAGAGCCATTCTTTAACAGAAGGAACTAAATATGGACAGATGTTGGCCAAATGTAGACTAAAAGGGAAATAAAAATATAATTTAAATACTATTGAATTTTTGTTAACAGATTGTATAAAACCACAAAACCCAATGAGAACAGATACAGAAGTCAAACAAGACAATATTTTCTACATACCCAGTTCAGCAAGCGTGAAATGAATTTACTTGAATGAGGTGTCATTTTATACAGCATGATACTGTTTGGTAGCATTGTTTTAGTGGCACACTATCACAAATATGATGAAAAAAATACTTTTTTTCCCCGCAATATGTAAGGCTATTGTGAGCAACATCTACTGTAATTCTCCCAGGACATGAACCTGGGTCTCCTTATTGTGAGGCAGCGGCACTACCACCGTGGAATGGTGCCACTGCTTTATGTGGCCCGTACTTTGTAAATACAAGCAGGAATACAAGTTTTGAAGTTGACAATGTAAAATAAGAGCTCTATAGCGCCCCTTGAACCCTCAGACAACACGTCAGACACCTGATATAAGTCCAATATATTGATTTTTTATTATAATACTGTGCACAAGCACCACTATTCTAATCTACTCCAATAAACACTACACAATCCTCAATCCTCACTCCTCACTCCTCCACTCCTCCCAGCAGCTCTGTCGCACTCCCTCCCAACTCTGGCTCCGGCTGCTGGGGTTACCCATAGTCCCTTTATACTTCTCGACCCGGAAGTGTTTCTGTCCCTCAGTCCATGTGACTCTTAACACTTCCGGGTCAGGTAAAAACTCCTTTTCTTCAACCCGGAAGTATGACATTGCTTCTGTCCCCTCGACTGGGAAGTACTCCCAGGTTATAAGGCAAATAGAAGTCCCTAGGTCTCCCTGCAGCGTCCCCTGGCGGTCCACATGGTATCCAGCAGGGCTGTGAAGGGAAACTCCAAGGTCCATGCTGCCCTGTTGGAACCCGGGGCATCTCCACGTTGCAGGGAAGGCTCCACCTGGCGGCTTGGGGGTATTGGCCGGGATAAGCTGCCGGCCATAGTCCACAACAACATGTCACACATTTACACTGTTAGATACTTTTATCTCATTATTTGTTAGCATTTTCCAGTCAAACGTAAAAGCATAAAACCATTATTTGTTATTTCATGAACCAAAACCAGTACACAGACATTGTTTTGATCATAAAAATAAATTTGTAAATAAAGTAATATTCACTCTAAGCGAGTGTTTCTGCAGTCCAGACAGAGTTGTTCAGTGGGCAGGTAATGTGTGTGAGTGGCCCATGGGGTGGGTGGTCTTCTCTACCAGGAGAGGGGAAGGCTCTTTACCTGGATGGAAAGACACAACTAGATGGACAGGCATCCCGACAGAGAGAGAGAAAGGTGACTTACCCGATCCAAGTGGACGGACAGACATCCCAGTCAATGTGGGGACAGTTCGTTACCTGGATGGGAAGCCCCAAGCAAATGGACAAGCGTCCCGACCATGCACATGTGTAACACCTCCCAGTTTATTCCTCCCAGTCATTAGATGGCAGCAGCCCTTGATATCAGCACCCATTTGGGAACCAACAAGGAGTGCTGGAAGTTGTAGTCTAGCAGTGCAATCCTGCTGGGGTCTGTGGATGCCGCAAGAGGGCACTGCAGGGAGAGGTATGAGACTATTATGTGGGACTTCTGTGTGACTCAGAAGTACTTCCAACGGGCAGTAGCCCTATCACCAGAAATACTCCCCAGTCCTCAATAAAAGGGACTGCACTCCCTTGTCCAGGTAAGGGGGGAATAAGCCAATACTCAACTGGAGGAGGGAAGTGTGGTGGAGAGAGGAGAGATGATTGTTCAAAGAAACTTGTGCTTGTTACTTTTGAGAGGTATTGTGTGCATTAAATCATGCATTATTTGAACTTGGGACTGTGCTTGTGACTTTGTGTTTGGAATTTGGGGCTCACTGGTGCCCCGTTTCTATCACACGTGCCATGAATTTAGGCAAACATGTTATGGGGGCAAAAAACTTAGACATCCCGTTTCAAATGAATGTGGACAGAAGTCATACAACGCAACTTAATGAAGTTACCACAACTTAATTTTAGGTTTTTTTTTATCAGTGAATTATTGAAATCAAGCATAAATCATTTAAATATATGCAGAAAACTACAATAAAAAAAAAGCGGCAGTGGTCTCCCCTAGACTTTCTTCTACACTCTGATATGGGAATGGATATTTGAGGAGTAAATTGCAAGACAATGATTATATTTTTATATTATGTACATTAAAGAACCATCAACAACAAATCAAATTAAATTAATAATATATTGAACAATTATTATAAAAGTAAAGTTAAATAAATCAGACTCTGCAGCTGCATGAATAAAAGGTAAAGTACCACTTCTAGTTAGCGGAAATAACCCAAATGTTGACAGAAATCTATGTTTTCTACCCAATACTTGTATGCAAAATTTGGTTGACCTAAGTGAAAGTACTCAAGTTATCATGTTTACATACAAACACACACATACACACGCACACACACAGACAGACACACAAACATAATTACAAAAATGGTATTTTAGCAATCAAGGAGGTGTAAAATGTCGAGATTCATCAAATTCTAGAAATGGAATTTTTGGAGGATTCCAATACTTTCCCTATACATCGTACAAGAGAAAGTCAGGAAAGTCTAAAATGTCAAGATTCATGAAAATCTCAACATCAAATTTTTGGATGATTAAAATACTTTCCCTATACTTCCTATACGAGAAAGTGAAAAAAACATCTTGTATGTATTTGAATGTCTTTTGATCCAGTTAATCTTTTACTATTCTTGTTTGGGCTGCTTCACCATCAGTGGTCCTTATTGCAAGAAGTACAAAAAAAAAACTGTTGAATTTTACCTAATTGGTTTTATTCTGTATTTTGTAATTCTTTGGCTTATGACAGTTCTCAATATACTTATTGTTTGCACAAGTTATCCAGACAACTGGACTAAGCCCTCATATTACAGTAAAATTCACATCACTATTTTAGCTTTGATATTGAAGCACCCTAGGAGTAGAGTTTGTGTTCTAATGATAGCAGAAACATTGCTCTGTGATCATAGTAGCAAATCTCTCAGGTTTATTTTCAATGTTATTAGAGAACAAAAATCAGTCTTAAGAAATCTACAACACATTTGTGGTGGCAAGTGTTAGATCTTGTCAACTGCTGCTTTTATGTCACACAGAGTTCACGTTTGATTTTGTTCATTTTAATTCCACATATGAAGAACAGAGGTCAAAGCAGAATGGTCTGCTTTAACCTTAGGATTGTTCTAATGTTCTGCTGTATGTAATGTACATATATATATATATATATATATATATATATATATATATATATATATATATATATATATATATACAGTGGAACCTCAGTTTGCGAGTAACTTGGTTTACGAGTGTTTTGCAAGACGAGCAAAAATTTTTAATAAATTTTCACTTGATAAACGAGCGAGGTCTTGCAGTACGAGTAGTATGTACTGTATACGATTTGTCTGCTGAGCGTCATGTGATCACAACTGAGCTGATGGTCCTTCTCTCTCTCTCACTGCGGGATTGTGGGCAATCGTCTCCTATTCTCCGTCTGAATCGGCATGCCTCACTCATATAGTCAACATCCGTACGAGCGTATAGTGTTTACTACAGCATTAGCATTGTGACTGTGTGCGCGTGCTCGTGTGTGTATGTGTGCTCACGCGCGCTCGTGTATGTGTGTGTGTGTGCTCTGACATGCGAGTCCCCGTCTTGCACCCTTAAATCACGAATCTGAGTCTCAGTACTTTAGCAACACAAGCTTTATTCAGCTTGAAACAGCAACAGCGCGGTTATTTATACACAGACACAGCAGTCAGGCAGGGCCCTGCACATTTATAATGTTCCTTGTTCCTTGTATCACCCATTGACGGCAGGCGCTTATAGCATGTCCGCGATCTTTTCGGATTCGCTTTTACGGAGAACTGCTACAGCGCTGGGAGACTGCGATTGCTTTGGGACGCTCTTCCGCGTGTCATCCCGTTGGGTGCAATCCCACAAGAGTTTAGAAACTCACTCACGCCAGCCATGATTCTTTTCAAAGGGAAAGTGCAAGTTAATTTGTTTTATGTATTTTTACTTTATATTTTGTATTAATCATTTTTATATGAATAGTTTTGGATTGTGGAACAAATCATCTGAGTTTCCATTATTTCTTATGGGGAAATTCACTTTGATATACAAGTGCTTTGGCAGGGCCGGTCTTAGGCCACTGCAACCTATGCGGTCGCAGTGGGCCCCGCACTTTCATAGGCCCCGCGCTAATTCTAGGTGTAAATTATTAAATTAAACCATTATAACTTATAATCATGTATAGGTCAGCGTGTTTATTCTGTTTTTATGTTTTTACAGTGTTTTTTATCTATTACGTCGTTGTTTCAAGTGATTACGACAAGTAAATAAAATTGAAAAAAAATTGTAGCTGCTCGGGTGCTTTATCTCTAAACTCATCATTTAGGGGAACTTGGGGTAAGATGAAACAGACACCGTTCTTAACCTTATGATGGCTCAGCTCAGTGAAACCAATCAAATAGGAGGAGCTATTTATGGAGATGATGTTATCGATTTTTTGGATGAATAGTTTGAAATTTACCGGTAGTGGTTTAAATTTTCTCTTTTCTGCCAGACGAAGATTTTTTCACCGGTGAGTAAAGCTTGTTCCTCAGAAACAAGCGTTGTATAAAATTCGAAGATCCTGTACATTGATAACCCACCCTATGTTAATAGAATCATCGGCACGTCAACTTGTATCTTTATACAATTTGTTTTATGAATAGTCTCTCATTTCAAATGTTTAAGATAGTTTTACAAAATAAAATAATGTGATTCGTCTACCCAAATGATTGTTTCATCTTACCCGTAGTAGGGGTAAGATAAAAAAAAAATTTTTTCACAAACACTTGCTCAAAACGTACTGATTCATCCCTAAGCGACAAGCGCATGCATATGCAGATCATTAACAATAATTTGACTGAAAATTACTGGTAAAAAGCAAAAAATGTGGATTTGACAAGGAATTTTAAAAAGTGGTTCATCTTACCTCAAGTTCCCCTAAATTGGTAGACTTAAGGTATTTTTTTAAATTTTATTTACTCGTAATCAAATGCAAATGTGACATAATCAAATGCAAATTGTCGTTCAAACGTTAAATCACGTAATCAAATGCAATAATGACGTAAAAAATCAGTAAATACTTTATTTTGTTCATTTTTCATTTTTTTAACTGTAGCATCTGGTGAAAGAAGCTTCTCGCGCCTCAAACTAATCAAGAATTACTTGAGGTCAACAATTCACGAAGATAGATTGAACAATTTGGCAATTCTTGCTATTGAGCGTGATCTATGTAGGAAACAAAATTTTGATGATATACTGTATGACTTCGCTACACGCAAGGCTCGTAAAGTAAAGTTAATTTGATCGTGATTTTGTACTTAGTAAAGAATGAATAAAATGCAAAGACGAATTTATTTTCTAATACAAAATCTTAATTTTCACTTATTATCCTTATCCCTACCCCGACTGGGCCCCGCGCAATCCGTTTCGCATAGGGCCCCGCAATTGTTAGGGCTGGCCCTGTGCTTTGGACTACGAGCACGTTTCTGGAACGAATTATGCTCGCAAACCGAGGTTCCACTGTATATATATATATATATATATATATATATATACTGTATATATATATATATATATATATATATATATATATATACAGGTAAAATTCCATTACAACGAACTCACAGGGACCTAAAAAATATTTCGTTGTAACAGAAATTTTGTTGTAATGAGATTCTGTATTTGTTACTATAGTGCTTTCTTTAACTTGCATCCAGGCGTTTGCAATCACTTCAATAGCTTCTTTCGCATTAATTTTAATCTCCTCCTGCCTACAAGTTATGCTGACGAGAATTTTTCTCAGCATTTCCTTGCAATAATACACTTTCAGGGTGCAAATGATGCCCAAAACCAATGGCTGAAGCGCTGCCTTGCAATTGGGTGGGAGGAATTCAACGCGAACATTATCTAAATGTGGAAGCCTGTTGTGGGCTGTACAGTTATCAATCAGGAGCCGAATCATTATTTCTTCTTCATATCGTGAGGTTTCTGAACTCTTTTGAGACCTCCCCCCTCACTCCCCACTCCCCACCCCCCACCCAATGGGAACGACACGCTGAAGTGCGTTCTGAAGCACGATTGCAGAGTCTGTGGAAGATTGTTTGTCCGTTGCTGGGGCAGGGCAATAGGAGGCTCACAGCGCTGCAATGAAGTGCCACAGAAGCAAATCATAAAAGATCGTGGTCACGCTATAAGTCCCTGTCTTGCACCCCAAAACATGAGGCTTAGTCTCAGCACTTTAGCAAAAACAGCTTTATTCAGCTTGAAACAGGAGTGGCACAGTTATTTATTGTAGCGTGATCTGCCACTCTGCTATACACAAACACAGCAGTCAGGAGTCGTGGCCAGGTCAGTGATCAAGTACTCCTGTTACAGTATCTGCATTTACAATTTACGTGCTCCTAACCTTGCATCACCCCTCGAGATCTTTTCTGTTGTGAGCTGGGGGGCTGATCACACCCCTACAGGTTTAAAAAAAGACGCTGAAAGACTACCTTCACATCGCTCCCTTGCTGCTGGGCTTACTTGTGGCTGATCTATCGTGTGATCCGCGCGGTTCTTCGCAGACTTAAAAGTCCAAAAGCACCTGTCAGTTGCGGATTGTTTGTTTGCCTTTCTCCATCTCTGCCCTTCCCTTCTCCTGACGTGCACTCCTTTGAAGAGGAAGATATGTTTGCATCCTTTTAATTGTTAGACAGATTTGTCATAACCGTCTTGTCAAGGAGCACATTTAAACTTTTGAAAAAGAGACATGTTTGTTCGCAGTGTTTGAATAAAGTTCCTGTCTCTACAATCTTCTGTGTTTCTGTGCAAATCTGTGACCCAAGCATGACACTGTTTACTTTGGCGGAGAGACGCAGGAGATCTCACTTCTGTCCAGTTGTGGGAAGTCCCAAGAGAGTTTACAAACCTCACATTCTCTTGAATGAGTGCCACATTAATGGGAATGTTTCTTGAACGAGAATCACTGAACCACATAGAAACAGCTTTTTCGACGTCTTCAAGTGCAGCAGTTCACATACGTGAACTTGCTACTTTTTTTGCTCTGTCTTTCAAGAAAGTTGATAGCGTTGATAGCGATAGCGAAATTCTGAATTCACTGGCAACGTCTTTTTTCTTTTTGCCGCAATCAAGAGCTGCAAAAAGTTAAAAAAAATTTTCTAATATGAACTGTTATCGTTTTTTTCGTGTCTGCCGTTTCTATAGGAGGGTGACAATGAGTTAAATTCCAATGGATGTTTATCAAATGTTGACGAGCAATAACTAAAAGGTATCACTGAAAACCGCAGGAAACAAAAAAGGCAACAACAAAAAAAAAAAACAGTACTAGGAAAGTTTGAAGAAAGAAAAAAAATTACAGTGTTTCTGTTTGAGCAGGGGTGTGCAAAGTCATTCCTGGAGGGCCGCAGTGGCCGCGGGTTTTTGTTCCAACCCAGTTGTTTAATTAAAAAACAATCCTTGCCAATAATTACATTTCATGGCTTGTTAGTGCTTTAACTCTGCTATGTCAAGTCATTCTCAAATCCTAGATATTTTTTTCCATTCTAAAGATATCATCCAAATATTTTGAAGTGTAAATCGGATGGGTAATTCTCAATCCCTCACTTTTTTCTCTTCTCTTTCCTTCCAAGTATTTAATTAAACCAAATAGTGCCTGATAAATACACACAGGCGTAAAGGGTAACAAGCAAAATGGATAACTGCTGGTTTCTTTTTTCATTTGCATCTTATTGCTAATAAGGAGCAATTAAAAACCAAGAATGCAGCTGTTTAAGACTTAAATAAGCAATAAGGGTTCAAAATCTTAACGAGGGAGATAACTAATATGAGGCAGAAGTGTTTCTAGAGCAATTAGTGCTTCTTATTAAGCAATTGGGTTGGAACAAAAATCTGCAGCCACTGCGGCCCTCCAGGAATGACTTTGCACACCCCTGTGTTTGAGGATCATTGTGCACAACTGAGCTGCGGCCACAGAACTAACTGCTCTGTGGATGATTCATTCAAGCATTTCAAGGTCTTTTGTGCATTTCATTATAATGAAAGTATCTGCTGAATGTACTTCGTAGTAACGAGATTTCTATAGACTCGTGTCATATGGGGAAGCTGTAGGGACCATAAAAATACTTCGTTGTAATGAAAATTTCGTTGTGAAGATATTCGTTGTAACGGAGTTTTACCTGTATGTATATACAGTATATATATATATATATATATATATATATATATATATATATATATATATATATATATATATATATATATATATATATATATATATACTAATAAAAGGCAAAGCCCTCACTGACTGACTGACTGACTGACTGACTGACTGACTGACTCATCACTAATTCTCCAACTTCCCGTGTAGGTGGAAGGCTGAAATTTCCTTACAGATTACTTACAAAAGTTAGGCAGGTTTCATTTCGAAATTCAAAGCGTAACGGTCATAACTGGAACCTCTTTTTTGTCCATATACTGTAATGGACTGCAGCTCGCTGGCCGCGGGAGGCAGAGTTGCGTATCGCGTCATCACACCTCCCACGTAATCACGTGAACTGACTGTGAACGCAGTACGTAGAAAACAAGGAAGAGCCCCAAAGAGCGCTGAAGAAAACATTCATTACACAATTGAGAAGGCAGCGAAACAATAAGAAGTGAGCGAGTGACGCATACAAGCATATTCATAAGTGCAGCTACGGCGGAAACAAAGCACGGTGTAAACCGTAAGTTTAAATTAAGTTTGGCAAGATTGCTTTTCTCCTGTACAACTATACGTTGCATTCTCAACAGTAAGCTTGCATGACTTGGTCATATTACAACCTGAGTGCTGAACTGACAACGTGGTATACAAAGAGAACTATAACAATCGTAATAAACGAACAATAAAACAGCGGAGAACCCGTGGATTAAATAAAAAGGCTGCTTCCTTGGCGAAGCAAGGAAAAAGGATGGCCTTATATGGCGTTCGTTTATAAAACAGCGGAGAAGCTGTGTAAAGACTGCTTCACAAAAAAACAGCAGAGCGCCTTATATGAGCAGGCAGTCAGCTAAAGAAGGGAATCAATAAATAACTATAATCGTAATAAATGAACAAAAAATACCGGAGAATCCACGGATTACATAAAGGAAATAGGTACCTGAACAGAAAAGTGAGTCTCAAATACCTACACAATAACTATAACAATCGTAATAAACGAACAATAAAACAATACAGAACCACTAAGCAAGGAGAAAGGACGGCCTTATATAGCGTTCGTTTATAAAACAGCGGACAGGCTGTGTAGAGGCAGCTTCACAAAAAAACAGATCCTTAACAAATTGTTATTGGTATATTTTCCCTCAATTTAAAAAGGTTTTCTTTTCTTCTTAATTAAAATTTAAAAGCAATACTTCACCGCTGCGAAGCGTGGGAATTTGGCTATATGCAGTGAGTGTGTACGCCTGATGAGCCCAGAATTAGGGCGAAACACATGTCGTGTAATCTTTGCATTATTTGACAGTAAACTATTGTCAACCATTCTATGATCTGCTTCTCACAACTGAGGGCACCGTGGCGGATGTTAGCTGACTTGCTGGCCAACCACAAGCGTTACCTGGTAGGTAACCACCCATACAATCAGATTGTGATTCAGACTACGAATGCTGTGAATGTAATTACCCCGATTTACATGCTGTCAAATAAATGAACCACACGCTGTGGCGCAATGTTAGGAGCTTTGCCTCTAGCGCTGACGTCCAATGTTCGATTCCCGTAAGGGAGTGCAGTGAGTGTGTACGCCTGATGAGCCCAGAATTAGGGTGAAACATGTGTCGCGTACTCTTTGCATTATTTGACAGTAAACTATTTTCAACCATTCTATGATCGGCTTCTCACAACTGAAGGCACCGTGGCGGATGTTAGCTGACTTGCTGGCCAACCATAAGCGTTACCTGGTAGATAACCACCCATACAATCAGATTGTGATTCAGACTACGAATGCCGTGAATATATTTATTTATATATATATATATATATATATGTAGATATGTATATATATATATATATATATATATATATATATATATATATATACAGTGGTGTGAAAAACTATTTGCCCCCTTCCTGATTTCTTATTCTTTTGCATGTTTGTCACACAAAATGTTTCTGATCATCAAACACATTTAACCATTAGTCAAATATAACACAAGTAAACACAAAATGCAGTTTGTAAATGGTGTTTTTTATTATTTAGGGAGAAAAAAAAATCCAAACCTACATGGCCCTGTGTGAAAAAGTAATTGCCCCCTGAACCTAATAACTGGTTGGGCCACCCTTAGCAGCAATAACTGCAATCAAGCGTTTGCGATAACTTGCAATGAGTCTTTTACAGCGCTCTGGAGGAATTTTGGCCCACTCATCTTTGCAAAATTGTTGTAATTCAGCTTTATTTGAGGGTTTTCTAGCATGAACCGCCTTTTTAAGGTCATGCCATAGCATCTCAATTGGATTCAGGTCAGGACTTTGACTAGGCCATTCCAAAGTCTTCATTTTGTTTTTCTTCAGCCATTCAGAGGTGGATTTGCTGGTGTGTTTTGGGTCATTGTCCTGTTGCAGCACCCAAGATCGCTTCAGCTTGAGTTGACGAACAGATGGCCGGACATTCTCCTTCAGGATTTTTTGGTAGACAGTAGAATTCATGGTTCCATCTATCACAGCAAGCCTTCCAGGTCCTGAAGCAGCAAAACAACCCCAGACCATCACACTACCACCACCATATTTTACTGTTGGTATGATGTTCTTTTTCTGAAATGCTGTGTTCCTTTTACGCCAGATGTAACGGGACATTTGCCTTCCAAAAAGCTCAACTTTTGACTCATCAGTCAACAAGGTATTTTCCCAAAAGCCTTGGCAATCATTGAGATGTTTCTTAGCAAAATTGAGACGAGCCCTAATGTTCGTTTTGCTTAACAGTGGTTTGCGTCTTGGAAATCTGCCATGCAGGCCGTTTTTGCCCAGTCTCTTTCTTATGGTGGAGTCGTGAACACTGACCTTAATTGAGGCAAGTGAGGCCTGCAGTTCTTTAGACGTTGTCCTGGGGTCTTTTGTGACCTCTCGGATGAGTCGTCTCTGCGCTCTTGGGGTAATTTTGGTCGGCCGGCCACTCCTGGGAAGGTTCACCACTGTTCCATGTTTTTGCCATTTGTGGATAACGGCTCTCACTGTGGTTCGCTGGAGTCCCAAAGCTTTAGAAATGGCTTTATAACCTTTACCAGACTGATAGATCTCAATTACTTCTGTTCTCATTTGTTCTTGAATTTCTTTGGATCTTGGCATGATGTCTAGCTTTTGAGGTGCTTTTGGTCTACTTCTCTGTGTCAGGCAGCTCCTATTTAAGTGATTTCTTGATTGAAACAGGTGTGGCAGTAATCAGGCCTGGGGGTGGCTACGGAAATTGAACTCAGGTGTGATACACCACAGTTAGGTTATTTTGTAACAAGGGGGCAATTACTTTTTCACACAGGGCCATGTAGGTTTGGATTTTTTTTCTCCCTAAATAATAAACACCATCATTTAAAAACTGCATTTTGTGTTTACTTGTATTATATTTGACTAATGGTTAAATGTGTTTGATGATCAGAAACATTTTGTGTGACAAACATGCAAAAGAATAAGAAATCAGGAAGGGGGCAAATAGTTTTTCACACCACTGTATATATATATATATGTGAATGTATGTATGTATGTATGTATATATGTATGTCTATATTTATATATATATATGTGCATATGTATATATATGTGTATATATATGTAAATATGTAAATTTGTATATGTATATATATGTATATGTGGATGTGTATATGTATGTATATATATGTATATCTGAGGTGGGTTGGCACTCTGCCCGGGATTGGTTCCTGCCTTGTGCCCTGTGTTGGCTGGGATTGGCTCCAGCAGACCCCTGTGACCCTGTGTTCGGATTCAGCGGGTTGGATAATGGATGGATGGATATATGTATATGTAGATATGTGTATATGTAGATATGTATATATATGTATATATTTATATGTATATATATATGTTTACATAACCTCTTTAACACACTACTTCTCCGCTGCGAAGCGCGGGTATTTTGCTAGTATATATATATATAGTTCCTGCGGTGGGTTGGCACCCTGCCCGGGATTGGTTCCTGCCTTGTGCCCTGTGTTGGCTGGGATTGGCCCCAGCAGACCCCTGTGACCCTGTGTTCGGATTCAGCGGGTTAGAAAATGGATGGATGGATGGATATATATATAGTATATTAATAATGCATATAATAAGTTTTGATAAACAAAAGAATGTGTTGCCAAAATGGAAAAGTTCAGCATGCTGCCTACGAGCCACCTTTATTTTTGGACCATGGCTCTGTGTGTTTCATTAGTGTGATGTAAAAATGTGATAATGCAAAACATATAGTCTTCTTTGTTTTGTTTATTTATTCCTTTTAAATTCTTGGGACGTTTTCTGTATTTACTTACTGAATAGTTCAGATAACACAACATTTTTAAGTCTAACAAATTACATTCAGGGTTGCAGGAGTCAGGATAGGAATGGTACCATGGCCATCTCTCTGACACACCAAAACTCATTTATAATCATATAGGGTGTTGCCACCAGGGGAACTGCAGCTCCCCAAACACCTGACACACTGGCTCGGACACAAGTGATTCAGTAACCAAATGCTTTTATTTTCTGCAGAACTCTTCCGGGAAGAGGTTCCCACACCACACAACAATACAGCAAATAGCACACAGCAATGCTATGTAATTCTTTTGTCTTCTCTCTCTGCTTTTTCCTCTGCTCTTCATGCAAGCTTTGTCCTCCTCCTCCTGACTCTGGCTCCCAGAGTTGAGGCAGGCAGCTGCTTTCAGAAAACTCGGAAATACTGTACTTGTCCCAACACTATGGCCCAGGAGCACTTCTGGGTAAGGCTGGAGCCCAACTAAATAGGGCTTGCTAGTCCCTTCTGCGCCCTCTGGTGGCACCCACAGAACCCAACAAAGCTGAGGCAACAAACTCTAATTCCGGAAATTATTACTCAGTGAAATAACAGAACAGCAAAATGACATTGAATATATTGTTCAGATTTAAACTTTAAGTCAGAGACTTCTAGATTGTCTAATTTGGGTTGCCAACAGGGAAAAGTAGTGTTTTTTTCCATGAAGAGGCTTATCCATGAGAATGAAAAGATTTGTTGTTTGGTGAAAGTGAAATCCAAATACGCTAGCGGTAGAGACGTGAAGTGATTGGCGCATAGCACAGGTTTGGGGGGGTTGGCAAGCAAAGCAAGCGGGGGCAGAGCCCCCTAGTTTTTCTAAAAATAAAAATTGATCTCTGTTGATTATTTTGATCACACCAAATTGATGTGCAGTGTCATAGCTATTGTATATTGCCAAAAGAACAATCCTGCAGCAAAACAGATAACCATGAGTGAGCACCAGGTTTTGAATTGTGCTCATTTTGAACAGGTAGGTTTTGGAATTAAATTGGTATTTTATAAATGTAAAAATGCTGAACCACTACAGCTGTTAAGAACTGGGAAATCTCTGTATTCTTGTTAGTGCAATTTCTTGCCTTAGATGCATGTTTAATATTTCAAAAGCTGATTTTACAAGCTTCATTTACATTTGTGTATTTATATTTTCTTTGCTTGAGTAAAAATTTCAGCAGAAAGGTAATGGGTCACTAAGAATCACAGTAGGATTGCTAAGGACTTCCTCTAGAAGCCATCACAATTCAGGTTGATAGGCCCATAATTTCACACACGTCTCCTGGTCTGCTGCTAATAACATCTAGCAGTTGCTCTCACTCAATTTGTCAACAGGCTGTGTGAAGAGGAATCTTAGAAATTCAAAGAAACACAGAGAGTGTCTGTGCTGCAGTCCATCTGAGCATATTTGAATACTCAAGTCTGTCATTAACAACAGCACTTGTGCAAAAGCAGAAAAAGAAAGAATCTTAACTGCTGCAGCCAACAGAGGCACACTTGACTTGGTAAATTCCCACGAGAGACCTGCTGGCTTCAGAGGAAGTGGGCCACAAAAATGGGATCCTGGTCAAAATACTACAAGTTCTAGCTGTACAATAAAGGGCAGATGAAGGATATTCATAAAGAGCTTATTTTCAAAAGACTCTGAAACTCCAAAACGCTCAAAGAGAGCATAGCATAAGAAACAAATGGATATGCCCAAAGACAATCTGACAGCTAACATAGTGCCAAAACAGATTCTGAAGAGAGTGGTCAAAAACAAAGCAGAGGTCAGAAATCCAATAATGCGATACTTAACGATAATAATCCGAAAAACACAAGAGAAGTCACTGACACCAAGAACAGACGAATAAACTGCATTGGACCATTTGTGTTTTTCCCAGCCTTTATAGGGATGGAGGCAGTTCAACACAGAAATAGACATGTGGTCCCACCTCTTGGGGAATCACCCACAAAGCACAAGGGAAGTAACAGAAAATGAATACACATATAGAAATATAACTATGCAACAATAAATAAATATAATATAAAATACTCAAAAGTAAACAAAAAAAAAACATTAAAAAGAACTTAAACAGAAAAACCATAAACATAAACAAGTAGAACCATGACAATTAGTTATACAAGATACCAAATAAAAGAAAATCTAAACATATGTTCTTTCAGAGAAGTGTTTCAGAAATTAAAGTATTTTACAATAAAATGCTGCTGTAATTCTTTTGTTTAAACAGTTCACCAAAACAGGTAGGGTTTATTATAAAAGATTATAATAACAATAAAGTCACACCTAAGACTCTTTTATGATCTTTTTCTAATAGTTTTAGTTTTGCTTTGTGCCTCCACCATAATATCATCTATGGGAGGGAGAGTGAATGCTTTAAATTCATCAAAAATTTCAATCTCCGGTTTTTGCCGGATCTCAATGTTTTAGGATCCCAATATCGAAAAACATTAATATCTCAATGATGGGTGTGTGTCTGTCTGTGTGTCACAGTTTATTGAGGATGGTGTAGAGCTAAAACGGCTGGACGGAAAAATATGAAACTCAAAACTTAAGCCTGTTATGAGATGACGATGTGTTGATTAGTTTTTGAGCCAAATCGTGCAAGAGAAAGAGGCACTCTAGAGGAACCCTCAAATAGTGTAATTCTGCAATTAAGTATGAATTCTTCTTGTCAATTGCTATTGTAATGACCTATTTTATGATCAGAAAGCTCAATATCAGAGAAGTAAATAATTACTGAAATCTTATAGAATGCTTTGGGTACCTTGGTTCCTAGGGCGCAAAGCCTACTGATGTCTAAATTTTTTATTCTCTTTTCCCTTGGCACTCACACATTCTTTCATTTTTTCCATATTTTTTTATTTCTAGAAGCATGGCACTGGTAGAAAATATTCTTCTCTATTTATGTCTCATTTATGGTATTCTGGATTATTACTGTTTGTCTCCATTTCATTAATTTGACTCTTTTTTTTCTCATATGTAACTGTCAAAATGCTTCCTGTATTCTCGGTGATAAAATGGCTACTCAGACAAAAAAAAAATCTAAATTTTAATGAGTAATATCTTTAATTTTTAACAATGTGCATTAATTGACTAAACTTGTCTATCAATTTTATTCAGTGTATATAGTATTTTGGCAATTTAAGATCATTTATGAATATTTTTAGAAGTATAGTTTCATATTAATTTGCAAATTATCTATCTTTTCAAATTTGTAATATGATACAAACTTAACTTGAGGGCTACTAGCAAAAACATGTATTTGATTTCTAACGCAGTGTTTGCAACCAAGTGGCACAGTGGTTAGCCCTGCTGCCTCACAGCTTCAAGAGACTGGATTTAAATTCTAGCACATTTACCACTTAAGTAGGGTTCACATGTTTTCCCTGCATTTGTGTAACTTTTTTTTGTGCTGGTTCCTGTCACTCTAAAATGCCTAAACCTGTTTAAAAATGGGTGGAAGAATACATACTATATGCACCCTCTTTTTTCAGCACCTGGAATCAATGCCTTAGAGAGGTTTCATTGGCTGTCCAGATTAAATCAAACAAGTTATTGGCTCCCCTTGGAATCTACAACTGTCCTATGTTCTTGGGCATTGCTTCTGATTGGATGGGTGGTGGATCCTTACACTCACTCCTGTATGAGGTAAGAACATCATAGTTTTAATATATATGTGTGTGTACTATAGCAGAACATTTGATATTTGCATGAAACTGTAAGGGTGGCACGGTGGCGCAGTGGGTAGTGCTGCTGCCTTGCAGTTGGGAGACCTGGGGACCTGGTTTGCTTCCCGGGTCCTCCCTGCATGGAGTTTGCATGTTCTCCCCGTGTCTGCGTGGGTTTCCTCCGGGTACTCCGGTTTCCTCCCACAGTCCAAAGACATGCAGGTTAGGTGGATTGGCGATTTTAAATTGGCCCTAGTGTGTGCTTGGTGTGTGGGTGTGTATGTGTGTGTCCTGCGGTGGGTTGGCACCCTGCCCGGGATTGGTTCCTGCCTTGTGCCCTGTGTTGGCTGAGATTGGCTCCAGCAGACGCCCGTGACCCTGTGTTTGGATTCAGCAGGTTGGAAAATGGATGGATGGATGGATGAAACTGTAAATTACAGTAATCCCTTGCTTCGCCTTTCGCGGCTTCACTCTATCGCAGATTTTATATGTAAGCATATTTAAATATATATCGCAGATTTTTTGCTGGTTTGCGGATTTCTGCGGACAATGGGTCTTTTAATTTCTGGTACATGCTTCCTCAGTTGGTTTGCCCAGTTGATTTCATACAAGGGACGCTATTGGCAGATGGCTGAGAAGCTACCCAACTTACTTTTCTCTCTCTCTCTCTTGCGCTGACATTCTCTGATCCTGACGTAGGGGGTGTGAGCAGGGGGGCTGTTCTCACACCTAGACGATACGGACGCTCGTCTAAAAATGCTGAAAGATTATCTTCATGTTGCTCCCTTCTGTACAGCTGCTTCGTGAAGCAACATGCTGCACGGTGCTTCGCCTACTTAAAAGCTCGAAGGACACGTATTGATTTTTGATTGTTTGTTTTTCTCTGTCTCTCTCACTCTCTCATTCTCTGCTCCTGACGGAGGGGGGTGTGAGCTGCCGCCTTCAACAGCTTTGTCCGGCGGTGCTTCGCATACTTACAAGCCAAACAGCCCTATTGATTTGTTTGGTTTTCTCTCTCTCTTTCTGAAATTCTGTGCTCCTGACGCGCACTCCTTTGAAGAGGAAGATATGTTTGCATTCTTTAAATTGTGAGACGGAACTGTCATCTCTGTCTTGTCATGGAGCACAGTTTAAACTTTTGAAAAAGAGACAAATGTTTGTTTGCAGTGTTTGAATAACGTTCCTGTCTCTCTACAACCTCCTGTGTTTCTGTGCAAATCTGTGACCCAAGCATGACAATATAAAAATAACCATATAAGCATATGGTTTGTACTTCGCGGATTTTCACCTTTCGCAGGGGGGTTCTGGAACGCAACCCCCGCGATGGAGGAGGGATTATACTGTATGTGAAGGTGAATAAGGAGGAGCTGTAGTTTGCACAAAACAGCTAACCTCAGGTTTCCCAGTTTTGCTTAATGTTAATATTACAAAGCCTTACTTTGTGGAGTTTTAAAAATGTACGTCATAACACTTTAGACATTTAATTACTTGTTTCTATTATTGCAGCATCTTGTCTATCCTGAGTTGCCTTTTCCTCTGCTTCTCAGAATATTTTTGGAAGTGGCTGAAGGGTTACATCACTTGCATAGCTTAAGTCCTCCCCTTGTTCATCAGGCACTAAAACCAACTAATGTATTACTTGACATGAAGTTTCATGCAAAGGTAAGCACGAAAGGAATTTGCAAATCTACGGTAACAACCAAGACTATATTAAAACCATTTTTTGTAAACGATGTTGTGCTGCCAGGCAACATCAATTATCAGGGTACGTCCAGTGCTTATTGCCAGTGGTATCTGGATCTTTAGTACTTGAGCTCAGTACTACAATGCAATAGATAATTCAGTATTGTCTGCTGAATCTTTACTCATTCTGCCTTACACATGGATATCTAAATCCTCACATATGAGTGATTTCATTAGAATGCAACAATCAATTTTCAAAACAAACAAGTTATAAACCAATATCATATTGTGTTATGTTTTTATGTATTATTTATACATTTATTTATGTATCATTTATATTAGTACAGTAATCCAATGTCATGCAGTATTATGTTTTAAAAATTGGATCTCAGATTATCATTGTTCTTCTTAATGAACCATAAAACACTGAGGCTCTTGGATGAAATAGTATATAACATTCCAGGAAACAATAATAAAAAGTGATATTAGTAAAGAACACTACAGTTGCTACATTTCTTTAATCTTGACTGTTGCCATATCATTCAGTTAATCAAATGTTATCAGTTTGTTAAATTTACATATGAGTCAAAATTAATTGTACTATCATACAACACAAAACGGCATTCAAATCACCTTCATTTTATAGTCAAAGTGGTAGCAAAGAACCTAAAACAACACAATCATTAATTTAAGAAATAATACTGTAGTAATAGTTTTGAGCAGGAGTGTGAAATCCTCTGGAGACAAGCAGAGCTCTTTGTAAGCTCATGATGGTGTTTTTAAATGTGTCGTGTAATGGCTAAAGTATTCAAATCAGATCATGTAAACATTACACCATTCCAAAATGCATTATCACTAAAAGAAAGATATTCTTTGTTGTCTTTCAATTATAGTAGTGTGTAACACATTTTATATATGGTTTAATGTTTTTATTTTGTCATTCATGCACAAGAAACCACAACATTTGTACTCTCCATTGTATCCACGGGGGAAAAAAAATATAGAAACGTACAAAAATGAAATTTAGACATTCATATTTATCATAATAAAATAAACTCCTCTACTACAGATGGCTGATGAATGAATACAATTGTTAAGCAGATCAACAAGACTGGTAAAAGACAACAGTCAAACAAGACATAGTAAAATCAAATATCAGAAAAAAATAAGATTTACACATAAGCTTTAGATGGATTTTGAAACATCAATGTTTAAAAAAATGCTTTTTGCTTCTCACAGTTTCAAAGACCTCACCTGGGCTTATGCACCCTGCTCATGTAGACTCTATATACTGTCTAATAGGTTGTATGGCACTGGGGAAAATAATTCCAGGGTTGGGTTCCATGGATCTTGAAGAAAATTCTCTTTACTGATTACTTATGGTATCCAAAGCATATTATGTGCTATCATCTACTGTTAAATTCTGCTCTGTACTTGTAATATTTTCATTTTTATACTGTACTGAGGATTACATACTTGTATTCTGTTCTGTGTATTGTGTTGACCCCCTTCTTTTTGACACCTACTGTACACCCAACATACCTGGAAAGGGGTCTCTCTTTGAATTGCCTTTCTCAAGGTTTCTTCCATTTTTTCCCTACAAGGGTTTTTTTTTGGGAGTTTTTTGTTGTCTTCTTAGAGAGTCAAGGCTGGGGGGCTGTCAAGAGGCAGGGCCTGTTAAAGCCCATTGCAGCACAATACAAAAATAAATTGTATTGTATGCGCAGCATGTAAGAGGTGGTCGTCTTCAGTTAATCTTTGTTACCATGTGGCACACATGATCTGTAAGTTCCGCTGCCTGTTTAATAGCCTGCTGGAGTTTCCTTAAATTTAGATTTTTAAGGTCACTTAATTGGGCAGTGGAATTATGGTAATAATCATCCTAAAATAAAGGGACAGCTAAAAGTACCCGCCTTGTATGAACACTTTGGGTTTATGAAGGAGGAATAAAGGCACATTACATTTAGGGTAGATTCATTTGTTCCAGGAGGGAAATTTAGTTTTGTTACAGAAGCACCAAAAATATTATAGCAAACAAACAACAGCGACTCTCCTGAAATACAAACAAGGGATTATACAAAAAGACAACAATTTCTGACTTATAAAGGCATGTTGCTGTATATATAAAGGTATAGTGTTTCTTGATGCCCTTAAGCTGAATATTTTGAAAGTACATACAGTATTGATGTGTCAGAAAGTGGATGTGAAGCATTGTTCATAATAACCAATACAATTTAGTTTATTATTAACATGGGAGTTCCTAGTTAAACCCTTTTTTGACATCATAAACAGCATATTAACCACTATTAGCATAAGTACATTGTGCTTGCAAGAGCGGGTCTGAACAATCCAGTTGCCTAACTGGATGTTAATTTGATGTTGATTTATAGCCTTGCTGTGATGTTATAGCAGAGGTTTTGACGTCATATAGAAATATCGTTGATGTTATACATAGTATTTTGAATTCAAAATGCTTAATTTGTTTGCCTTCCTTTTATTTTTTAAACTACATATTTTTCGCTCCATAAGACGCACCTGACCATAAGACGCACCTGACCATAAGACGCACCTACGTTTAGAGAAGGAAAACAAGAAAAAAAATATTCTGAACCAAATGGTGTACTAATATATTTAATAAAATATAGCAGAATAATATTTCAACCATGTAAAGTCAACAGCGGTATTAAGAACCATCATCACTGTCATTAACAAATCTTAAATCATTCTTGAGTCAGATTGAAGACTTAAGCGCCAGGTTAAGTGAAAAATTAAGGAAAACGTACAAAGTAATTGCAACACAAACACTGACTTCATCAGTTTTAACGTGAAAATATGCCGCCAAAAGAAGAGTGGTCAACATACAGAGAAAGGGTAGGAAAACTAGGAATGCTCAAGTCAAGTGTATTTGTGCAGTGTGCCATTACTGTCTAGTAATATATAAAATCCAATGTCTGTATGTCTGTCCGCTTTTCACTTAACAGATTTATTTCGGGTTTTTTTCTATAACTTTCTTGAAAATTCCGGTTGATTTTGTGACTTCTCTCATTTCGCTATGTATCATAGTTTGCTTGTGGTAGCGATTTATTTGAGCAAATCCAGGCTGAGGGGAGGGGCCTTCCTCACTCACTCGCCAGCTTCGAGGCGTGTTCCTTAACTTAATTGAATTCAACTTTGTTTGATATTTAAAATAAAGTGTTACTTAGGTCTTGATGAGTTTGAGTCCGGTTATTCTCTTAAGTGTATGCCACATTGAAAAGACAGACTGCAACTCAGCCTGTGGATCATGATTTTGTGTTAAAAGGTTTGTGATATGATTATTTTTGGAAAGATCACCTACCCCTAATTTGACTAATCAAGTTTTCAAATTTATGTAGGATTCATTAACCCTTTGGCGAGCTACTTGGAAAGGGGTTGCGAGCTACCGGTAGCTCGCAAGTGACGTGTAGTGACGTGTTGGAGACCCCTGCCTTAAATGGACACTTTTTTAAAAGACACTGGGTACATGAGCACTGCACGGCTCTCTGCACTCTTCCAGGTCATGGGTAGAGGTGGATGGCAACTGACCAGACGCCCTGAGATTCAGAAGTAAAGTGGGACATTTAAGCGTCCCCAGGAGTTTCTCATGGGCCTACCACTTCCTCTTCTAACAGCTGTCGCTACTGCTGACAGGTCAGGTAATACACATCACGGTCTGCGACGCAATATTTGCTCCGTAAGACGCACAGACATTTCCACCCACTTTTGGGGAAAAAAAGTGCGTCTTATGAAGCGAAAAATATGGAGCTTTAATAAACACAAAGATCAAAATCCTGGGAATATAAGCATAAAACAGGCACCGTATTGCTCACAATTTGCAAGAGCATAGTTAAAAACACTGTGGTGGGCTGGTGCCCTGCCTGGGATTTGTTTCCTGTTTTGCGCCCTGTGTTGGCTGGGATTGGCTCCAGCAGACCCCCATGACCCTGTAGTTAGGATAGAGCGGGTTGGATAATGGATGGATGGATGGATAGTTAAAAACAGACAGGAAGTCTAGCAGGCAAAGTTCAAAGCAGGAACAAATTAAAAGTATAAGCCAAGTCCAAAAACAAACACACACCTCAAAATACTGAGAAATTAAAAATTATTTTCACAAAATCTTTAATGTGCAATGATAGTGTAAAGACTGAAGACAAGCTAAAACAAACACCTGTGCTACAGATAACTGCTTAGTGATTCCTACTGCTTAGTAGCATAACAGAATTGGCAAAAGACAACAGTCAAAGGAGACATGAGGGGTGAGGACCCAAGCATGCCTTGAAAAGCACCAAAAGTACTGGAAAGAAACCCCCTTCATCAGCCAGCTCCTTTAAAATTTGAAAGCGATGTTTGTCCCAGCATTACATTGAATTTAATTAACTGGTAACTTGGACTTTTACTTACAGGTATGTGACTTTGGCCTATCACATTGGAGAAGATTAAATGTCTCAGATGAGAGAAATGTACTCTGCACCAGAGACCAAGTATACTTGTCACCACAGATCCACAAAGGACAGGCACCATCCGTTAAGGATGATGTTTACAGGTGAGTTTCTTAGATTCAGAAAGGACTGCCAATGAACGTTGCTTTAACTGGATATAGAACAGCGTATCTTTTTAAAGTTACTAAATCATTCTGCTTCACATGTCTGCCCTTACCAGTCTTTTTATTGTTATGTAAATGTTTGCAACTTTAGGAATTCCTACATAGTCACAAGCAGGTCATGATACTTTCATTTTAGTTGTTTGGCTTATGGCCAGAATGTTAACTTTACAAACAGGATGTCTGCTTAGTTAATTAATGGCCTAATGTTGTGTTTGGGAATTTCTGTCTTTTTTCACATCCAGATTAGTTGAGTATTGTTATATTTTTTGACTGTTATTAGAAGTCACGGAACTTGGGGTCACTAAGTCACACAAATTGGCAAGTAACTCAGAGAAGAAAAAAAGAGATGAATTAGTCTTGCATGCAGCTTGATCAGCTAAAGTATGATCTCCTGCTAGGGTATTTATGTCAGATGTTTATCGGATATGACATATGACTGTAGTTATAAAGAAATTTTAACAGTCATAATTTTATTAATTAATCCAAAGTTTTAAGCAATATGCAGAAGCTTTTGTTCCCATATATTAATACAGTCTGTGAGCTGTAAATCTTGCAAAACACCAAAAATAAAAATAAAAGGATATTCACAATTTATTTTGACCTTCAAAAACATCTTTAATAAATCTTCAGGGTTAGATAACGCTGCATAAGCAGCAGCTCTGAAGACAGGCAAAGAGAAACAGGATTGCAGTGACACTCTACTGTATATCACAATAACTTGGCTTGTTTTCTGTGAAAAGATTTACAGTATTTCTTTAGAGTAGTTCTACATTCTCCTATGCATATTTTGTGTATGCGGATATAAGTTTGCATTGTACACACTGAGAAGATAAGTTTAAAAAAATTGACAAACATGTTTTACAAGACGAAGAGACTTTAATAAGACACTTTTTTCTCTGCATATGGAAAAAAAGTTGAAATTATTTTTTTCCAAAATTTGAAATTCTTAAAACAAGTTTGAGCCTTGACAGTAGTATAGTCATTTTGCCTTTGCTTAACAGAGATTTAGTGCAGTATGTCAAGGGACTGGACTTTAGCACAGTACATAAAATAAATTTAGCATTACAGGATAATCGGGCTCTTTCACAGGTGTCAGGCATTGCCTTTTTAAAAATACATTACATATACATAAATGGATAGACATAGTAGCATATTAGATAGCTATACTCACACCAGGGATTAAACTTCACCTGTCAGTCTAACCACTATCAGCACGGTGTTTGCATGATCCAGTCTCCATGTGGGTAATGTAAGATATGTAATGTATGTAATATGTAATGGGAAATAAAATATTTATACAATGTCAAAAACTCAGAACTTGACTCTGAAAGTAACAGACACAAATATAACTCGCAAAACTTGTGTTATATTCTTGTTCCAGTTATGGTTTGATTGTTTGGGAGACCGTTAGAAGAAGAATTCCATTTGAAGGTAGGTTTTTTTTTTAAACTAATTGGAATTAATATCGTAATAAAGTATTTCAGTTTCAGCATAAAAACAATCAAATATACAAACATTTAGGGTTTTACGTCTGTATAAAAATGAAAAGAACACTAAGAGTCAAGCATCATGAATAATTTTCTTGAGAATCATTAAACTTCACTCATCCATGCTGTACAGTTCAGGCTTAGTGAAGAATTTATTTGAAAAGAATATCTGGGATGATTGCTTTTTCAATGTTTCCTTCTTAAAGTTATTAATTCTAAATACTTGCTGGCATAAAACTCTTTTTACACACAGCTATAAACCTCAGATTTGTCTAAAATTAACAATAAGGTTGAAAGCAATCAGGGTAGTGCACATAAAACTGCATTCTGTTAAATAGTTGTTTATTCGTATGTACCCAACTGAAGCAGATCGCTCTTTCCTTAACACATTTTGAAAAGGATGCTCAGTAAATTTCTAAATATATTTTATTTTGTGAACTAACCAGAATATATCATAGTAGACTGGCAGTGTTCCAGTAAAGATTCCAATGTCTAGATTTATTTTTTGTGAGATTGGTAAACCAAGGTGACAGCTTAGTTCAATTTTTAATTCAGTTTTGTTCTCTGAGTGCATTTGCCTCTGTTAGTCTGCATACAACTCTACACAAACATGCCCATTTTTATTTCATGTGTTTTTAACTTTCACAAAGGCAATGCTTGTGGCTTTGTTTCATCCTTTCCTATTTTCTTCATACAAAGGATTTATCAAAGCATTGTAGTGGTACCAAATCCTAGGTTTGAGTTTTTAATAACCTCATGTTTTTAGGTATTCTTGAGTGCAGTTTGGATAGATACCCGTCTGGGTGTGTATCTCTCTTTCCATGTTTACAGTATATACATGATTTTATGTGTTTGAGGTACTGTATATGTAAGACATGAACATAATAAATAATTGTGATTACATGTGTCACTCTTAGTACAGTTCTGAAGTGCAAAAACCCTGTCGATTGTGAACAAAATCAGTTAACAGTAACTTAATCTTTACTGAAAATAGTAGTGCTTCAGATAAATGTGGTAAGAACATGTCTTAGGTAAAGAGATATTAACACAGCATGGTATGGAAAAAGTGGCATGTCTTTCTCAGTTCTACAAATCATAACCATCACTTTGCTATCAAAGTACTTGTCAACAATACAGGATGCATCTTGGAAGATCCCTTGGTTAATGAATTACTAAAATTGTAGCCTTAATTTTACAACCGAGACATAAAAATGTACATTTTACATCCTTCTGTAAAATGTGAAGATTGCAGTATTCTCATAAAGTTAAGGGTGCAGTTAGGCACACGCCAAGTGGATTTAGATAATTCAATACTAAGCCTTAAGGAAAACATTTATGTTCAAAAAGTGTGAAAGAAATGGTGTTTTTTTTTGCTTTCTATGCACAAAGCCTGTTGTCTGCCCACAGTGACACAAGCTGTGCAATACTAATAATGCTGCAGTCACATAATAGATGGGGAGGGAGGGCAAACGAAAAGAAAAGATAGAGCTTGGTTAGTTGTGCAAGCGATGTTGTGATCCTTGTGCATTTTGGCTGTTTTACTGTGTTTTTTGCCTTCTTGTGTATGACCTTCTTCCTATTTAATTTTGAGTACTCTCGGATTGAGGACCAAAGTAATAGTACTTGTTTATATCATGCTTGTCATGTTTCTCATTCTGTTGGCTCATCCTGATGTTCTTTTTCACAATGTCATTCATAGCCTGCCAAGCTCATCTGGGTGCCATCTTACTTGGTGTTCTTACAGTACAGAATTTGAATGTGGATGAGAAGAAAACAAAACATACACATTAAAATGTATTCTATATATAAATACAAGGCCAAGCTAATTATGACTTAATTAATTACTTAATTTTACCACTTTATTAACTTTTCAAAACTTAGCTCATCTCTGTCCATGCATGATCCAGAGAAATTGGTTCATGCTTTCATATCATCTTGGTTTGCTGGTCTCTCACTAAACACCATTCCGGTTACATTTTCTTATAAAAACATGTAAAAAGATTCATAGAACATCAGCTCTATCATCCTAACATCAAACACCTATAAAGTACATCATCTATTTAAGGATCTCCTCATTGTTTAAGAATGTTTTAAAGACTTTGCTATGTAGACATGCTCATTACCCATATAGCACATCTCCTGGATCGTCAAACTTTATGGTCATTTCTGAGAAACGTTTTCATAGAATGGGCAACTGTGTTCTTCTGGTTCCCAACCATAGAGAAAAAAATCAGAAAACAGTGCAAAATTGGTTTCTTTTAAAAGAACTTTAAAGAATAATATTTACTGCTTTATATTTGGATGTCCACAGTAATTAATAGTCACCCATGACACTGCAATGTTTATTGTTGTTTTAATCTGTTTTCTCATACAATTCAACCAAATCTTATTTATGCTTAACATTTTAATGACATTTTTATCATGATGAAGCTTCTGCATCTACCTCTTTTTTCAGAAGTGCTATATAAATATAGGCTATTATTATTATTTTCTACTGGTATCTAAAAATAGCAAGATAAACAATTTTCTCAAACAATGACTGAAAAACATCAAAGAGGCACTGACTTTCATACTTTCCGGGAGAGACAATAACAAATACAGGGATCACTCAGAACATGATGTTCTGTTACCTGGACTAAGTAGCTGATGGCAATCAAGCTTGTCAGACTTGTTCTGTTATTTTGTTGCTTTGTTATTAAGTATTTTTAACTTTGAAGTATACTTAAAAAGATTACTTTGCATTATGTAATTTTACCTTAAAAGATATAATTACAAAAATGACTCACTGCTTACAGTTCTTTGAAACTTTCCCTTTTTTGTGCTGGTGATCTTTCTCTTCTTAGATATCTGCCAACCCCAAGAACTAGTTTCATATGTCTTAAGAGGAATTCGACCAAGTACAGGAGAAGATTTCATATCTGCTTCTGTACCACATCGGAATATATTGGTCCATCTTATTACTCGTTGCTGGAGCCCTGATAAAGACTCCCGCCCAGAGGTCAGAGGTAAGCCTGTCATAGTCTGCCCTTTGCACATGGTTGTTGATATCTTAAGAGTCATATGTGAACCCCATGTTTTTTAAGAAAGTATGGATAAAGCGTGAATGCATATTATATGACACAGAACATATACCCATCATCACCCCCAGTACACCCCACTTAGTCACACAGGGCCAACACAGAGTTGCCACTTAAAAAAAACCATACCTTTGGCATACTGTAAGGTAACTGGCTGAAAAATGCAGAAGAACATGAGGAATTGTGCAAATTCAACAGTATAGTAGTGTCTGGATCAGAATTCAAAGCAAAGAATCTAGAACATCACTAAAGGCAATAGAATGAATTACTGTATTGTCATGTCATCCTATATTATTTATATTATAGTGGATATAAACAGCACACCCTTTTTGAAATTTCAACATTTCTTGATATAAAAAATAAAATCAAGACAGACCTTTCTTCACCATTAAGATCTTCAAACCAACAATATTTATGTGAAAAACACATGGACAATTTTTAGGAAAAATAATTCAAAGTAAAACTTTCTATGCCTTCATTGCCTGAGTGTGTACATTCTTTCTGAAGGGGTATTAACGTGTTCCTGTCACTGAAAAATATGCTAAACTAGACAGATGGAAACAGCACTTCCACAAGACCCTCAACCGCCAGACCCATAAGCTAATATCCCTGAGGTGAAAGTGGACCTTGATATTAACTTGGGAAAGATCACGATACAAGAAGTAAAGAAGCTACACAAAAGTTAAAAGAATGAGGAAGTCTATGCATAGCTGCTTAAGCTGAAGTCTAGGTGATTTTAGGAAACATACCAAAGAAACTAGTCAGCATCATTTAGTCATTATACAAGAATTTCAATTGTAGAGTCATTCATAAGAACAAGCTAAAAGAATCATTCATGTTGAAAGTCGGTATGTAGCAAAGCTTGGCTATTGACTGGGTTATACACAGCATCACTAGTGGAAGAAGATAGGGGGATATAGTACAGTAGTCTCCCGCTTAAGTACGCAACTTGAACCTGTGAAGTTTGTGCGTACTTAGCCGGTAGGTGCGTACTTTAGGTTGGCCACTCCCAAACGCAACTTGAACCTGCGAAGTTTGAGCATACTTAGCTGCCACTCCCAAATAGCTTGCATTTCGCTACGATGTCAAAGAAACCAAACGGCAAGCGTCTCAATGAGTCTCAACGCTGCAAAATCATCTCGAAACTAAGCAAAACGTCTGCTCCCAGTAAGAGGATCATAGCATGTTCTCGACATCGAGGATCAGCTGCTCTGAAGTTCAAATTGAAGCTGATGATACATTCGATGATCTTAAGAAATCGTTTGAATCATTTCAGAGCAAGATTCGGGCTGTTTCCCTCAAAGCCAAATGCAAGAAACTTCAAAACCTTCGTCAAATGACGATTCATGACATGTTTAACTAATAAATCTTGAACCCAGAATTTTAGGGAAAATATGCGTACTTAACCGGGATGCGTACTTAAACGGGTGCGTACTTAAGGCTACTGTATACATTTAACACAGTGCTAGGAGACTTGGATTATGCAGACAATATTGTACTGCTATCAAGCAGGGACCAAGACACCCAGCAGAAGACTGAAAATCTGGCTGAAACAGCAATTACTATAGGCCTTAAGGTTAATATGGAGAAAACCATGTAATGAGGAAGAACACCTGAGTGGAAAATCCAATTATAGTGAATGCTCAACACTGGAAGAGGTAGAAAGGTTACTATAAATGGTAACTGTAAACTAGAAATTAACAACAGAATTAGCAGAGAAAATCAAGCCTTTGCCATCCAGATGAACATCTGGAGATCCAACAACCTGAGTTTCCACATTAGAATAAGGATATTTAAGAATTACAGTATGTCTGCACTATCTTTCTGTATTGCATAGAATGGCAGAAGACCACCAACTCTATTGAAGAAAACTGGAAATCTGGCCAAATACCATCTCAAATGATGACCTCTAAAGCAGGACAGGAACTGAACCATCTCAGAGATCGTACAGTTCATGTACAGGTTATGTCTGCCGAATATCATCCAAATCCCTCTGAAGGACAAACCTCTGTTGGACACCACAAGGGAAAAGAAACCATGTCAGACCTAAAGAAACCTGGCACAGAAAGGTAGCAAAAGAACTCGAAAACCAAGGCCTGACTCTCCTGCCAGCTCTCACTGCAGCAGCCAATAAAGATAAGTGACACTCACTATCAAATCAAGCACCAGACAGCACGAACAGGAATGAAACTGTGCGGAGGAGGTGACTATAGACTTCAGAAGGGTTGAATGAGGTTGGGTGCCTATTGACATTATTGATGTTGCTATGGAAAAACAGAGAATCTCTTGTGATTCCTCATTGTCACCTATTGTACTTTGTTAAGAAGGGTCATCAGTGCCTTTGTTTTTTGAGAAGGCTGAAGAAAATCAATCTGTCTCCCTGGAATCTTACCAACTACTAGAGATGCATATTAAAGGTCATACTAACTAAATGATTAGTATCACAATTTCGTCTGGCTATTGCACTATGTCAAATCGTAAGATCCTGCTGCAGGCCATCTGAAGCACAAAGTTCATCTTTGGAGCTAAGCTTCTATTTAATGGGACATTTATAAAAAGAGATATCACTGCTCCCTGCTGGCTATAATAACCATATAGAAATCATTCTTAACAGCCTGGAACTTTTTAATAAACACAAGATAATCTCTTCCACTCATCTCCAAACATTTCCAGATTCTTTAATAAATGTTTACAACAATTAACAGACTTACAAGGAATACTCAAGATGTTTGTAGCACCTAATTCCTTAATCACATAGCCATTCAGCTTGCCAGATTTCAGCAGATTTCTGGTCATTTTATAATATGTCTAAAGTTCCTTCTTAGTACATCCCAAGCCAATCAGCTCTGTATAAAATATAAATCAGCTGCAATATTCTGAAATTATTTCAAGTTCTTCAAAGCACTGAAGCACTCATCTCAGGAAAAGCTTCATTTATGAGGGGCATTCAGTTATAAAAAGGCATTTTCGTGCTCTGTTCTTATAAAGAGTGCAAGGTAGACATGACTCTTTGGACAAACACATGCATGTTTGAACTTCTCGTGAGTAATACTAGCAGCTCTTTCCTGTCAGTTGTAATCAACATGTCGGAGCAGGAGGTACACAGCAGTGTTGCGCAGTGAATTATTACATTTTTGACAAATGAAGGAGTCATTCCATATCAGATTTATTTAAGACTTAAAAATCATTTTGGGGATGAGTGTCTTTCTCAGTCTGGAGTGTATGATCAGTGCAAGTCATTCAGAGAGGAACTATCATCAGTCCACTTCAGTCCAGTTAAGGAATTTTTAGGAGGGAAGAAATTCAAGTCAAATGAAGAGGTTATTGACTCTGTGCAAGAATGGTCAACATGCAATCAAAAGACTTCTACTCTTCTGAGATTAAAAGGCTTCCTGATAGCTGGAACAAGTGTATTGCAGTGGCAGAAGACTAAAAGAAAAATAGTGTGTAAGTTGTTTCATTGTATTAAATAAATTAAATGTAGGTCATAAATTTCTGTTTATATTTGAATGCCCCTTGTACTTTGATTTATGCATCTCTCTTTGGTATTCACAGTTTGGTGTCTTTTCATATGATACATTTTGTCTGAAAAGTTACAATCAAACTGAAGAAATATGTCTTCTTGAATGCATTTCTTCTCTTGAAGGGTGACCCTAAAATTTTTTTACAGTAAATGTGTCTTTACTTTTTCATGTACTTTCTGTGGACAGTTGTTTCTGTTAATTCTGTTATATACTGAATGTGTCCAGAGCTGGGGATTCCAATGTGCACAAGTCCCAATACTTTCCAAATGCACATCCAAAAATACCCATTAGAGAAGGATATCTCCATGAAACTGTGGCTAGTAATAACAGCAAACACAGGATCTTTATAAAATAAAAGATTTACTCTTAACACAGTGCTCAATAACAAAAGCAAGCTCCGTGGAACAAAAAAAGACTATAGGAATTGCCTGAAATTAAGGCAATCCAAATCGAAGAAGGATCCAATTAACACAGAAATCCAAGGCAAGGTCAAAAACAGTGCAAACATAAAATAATCGGTTTACGACTGCATAAAATAAAGACATCCCAGTGAGGTATATGCATGACCAGCACTGTTCTTAGTATGTTGCACTATGTACAAAGGACAGAACACATACAGTCACAGGAAAAAGTCTGGGAAACCCTCTTAATTCTTTGGATTTTTGTTTATCATTGGCTGAGTTTTCAAAGTAGCAACCTCCTTTTAATATGACATGCCTTATGGAAACAGTAGTATTTCAGCAGTGACATTAAGTTTATTGGATTAACAGAAAATATGCAATATGCATCATAACAAAATTAGACAGGTGCATAAATTTGTGCACCCCAACAGAGATATTACATCAATACTTAGTTGAGCCTCCTTTTGCAAATATAACAGCCTCTAGATGCCTCCTATAGCCTTTGATAAGTGTCTGGATTCTGGTTGGAGGTATTTTTGACCATTCTTCCATACACAATCTCTCCAGTTCAGTTAAATTTGATGGCTGCCAAGCATGGACAGCCTGCTTCAAATCATCCCATAGATTTTCGATGATATTCAAGTCAGGGGACTGTGACGGCCATTCCAGAACATTGTACAGTGGAACCTCGGTTCACG